>NW_012134081.1:2679622-2685349 GCF_000956105.1 Propithecus coquereli
AGAAAATTTGTATTTCCAAAAGAGAAAACATGCAAATCTTGTTTGATGGCTTTTAAACTTTTGTCATACACAAGTGCTTTGGTGACATTTTTTTTTTTAAGCTGTAGGAAAAAATTGACTCCTAGGATTAAGTTTTCAGAAAATAGAATCTAAGCCAATGAAAGTAAAAAAGACCTATTAATGATAGTACTATATAGTGTTGAGGCCATCTGATTGAAAAAGATCCTTTTCATTTACCATAAGATATATTGACACACTAATCCTTGGAATACACATAAAAAGTTACTGTAAGACACTTTAGACATATGTAAGCTTAACTCTTATGTTTTTAAGTTCTTGTTACTACAGTAATGAACTTCAAATACATCAAATAGAAAAGATCAGTCACAAGCTTACGGACTTAGAAGTTTCTCTGCCAGGAGCATGGACTGGACTCGTAGGGACACTTTATTACTGGTCTGTAGGGGGAATCTCCTCTGAAACAGGATGAAATGTTAGAGTCTTTTTTCTTTCATGTATTAAGGTAAAGGAACAATTTTAGTGAACTATGAAGTAAGTGACTATTCCCTATAGGTCACTGACATTTAAACATTCCTATGCCAGAGGTCTTGGCCACTTTGAACTTTTAGTTTCTTAAAAATCAAATATATGAATATGTTATGTCTTAACAATAACAAGAGAAGGAAATAAAGAAAGAGAGAAAAAAAAAAGGAGGGGAAAGGATTGTTTGTATTGCTCCTGAGATAAAAAGGACAGCTCCACACTTAAACACGTCTTTAAACAGACTAGCTGGGGCAAAGGGAGCTCCTACTAATCAGAAATGTTCTCTGTGTGTGATTTTTTTTCTTTCTGAAAACAACATCAATGATCAATTATGCTATTAGTTTTCATGACATGGAGAAAACAATTAGGTTATTCAAAGTACCCATTACACACTGCTCCGATTCTTTGGTAGGGGATGGTAAAACACCTTCTTTTGTAACACATGCATTTGTAACTTATAAATATTAATTGTTAGCAAAGAATGGGAAACACGGGAAAGAGAATGAAACTTTTCCATTTGTGCTTTTTAAAGAATTTCTGAGCCCCCTCTTTCTTTCATCCTGACAGATCAATCAGGAAATGTGATTATAATTCAGAAAGAATTATACACTTAACTATATACTTAAGTATGAGGTTTGACTGGGCCGCTGGCTTTGAGGTTCAAGTAGCATTTACAAAATCAAAATCATGAGACAGAGAGAACAAGGTTACCATTACGGCGGGCACTGAGAGACTCAGACAAGTGCCCGAGGGGAGTTAATATCGTTAAGGTTACCCATATTGCACGGCAGCTCATAAAACATTCTGTCTCGAGTATTACTTCTATTTACAAGAATGGGCTAATTCATTTATGTCAAATGTGGCTTTTGGATATTCAATTTTTTTAATGTCACCAAAATTATCTCAGAGGAGCAGCTCTGACAGGTCAATCATTGCAGATGGTAAGTGCTTTGTTAATTATACAGAAATTTAGAAACCATTGTAGAATGTCTTGCCTCAGGAGAAATTTTTCTCTTCCTGTTTAAGAGCTGCTTCCCTCTACTGATTTAATTTTGTGTTTGTGAACAGATAACAATCTCTGCCGCCTGGTAGAAATAACTCCTTGCTCCTTGCTCAAATATGCAAGTGTAAATAAGCAGAGAATATCACAAATAAACAATGCCATTCTTTTTTAAATAATGCAATGTGTGTAATTAGGAGTATGCAATTACAACAGTGTACAACTCTCAGTGTAACAATTAGGTTTTCAGTAAAATGTAATTTTTTCCAATGTAAATGTTTTTCCTCAATTCAGAAGATTCCCTTGAATTGTTTCAACAAGTATATTTCTGCGAATACATGCAGTTGCGCAGTATGTTCCAATGTACAAATCAAAGAGGACAGCTATATCATAGTATGCTACTGAAATTTTCCAAGAATGAGCATTCCAATGCTATTTGGAGATAGGAAAGTAGAGGTGACCACTTTCTGGGTCAAGGTGCCTATGTGTATATACAAGATATATAAGATGTTGGTGTATAAGGTATCTATATCATAGATTGTGAAATATGGCCTATTCCTATATATATATGCCCTTAGGGATGTGACTTTGCCACTCCTCCCACAAAGAGGTGGAGTCTCAATCCCCACTCCCTGAATCTGGCCTGGCCTTGTGATTTGCTTTGACCACTCTTGTATAAGTGATGCTATTTGATGTCCAAGGCCAGGCTTGAAGAGACCTTGCTGGGATGTGGCACGAGCTACCTTATAAAGAAGCTGGACTAGCCGGTGGAGGAAGAGAGGCCAGGTACAGAAGAACTTGGGCTTCAGTGACAGTCACCACCAACTGCCAGACACATGAGTGAGGCCTCTTGGGTCTTCCGGCCTTGCTGACCCCCAGCTGAATTCAGCCACGTGAGTGATCCCAGGGGAAATCTGCAGATGCACTCTGCAGCCAACGAAAAGAATTGAAAGAAATAACTAGTTTTTGTTTCAGCCTCTAAATTTGAGCTTGGTTTGTTACACAGCAAAGGCTAACTGAAATGGCTTCTCCTAGTGTTTGATGCTACCGTTTAGTCAATTCTGTTTCCCAAGAAGTTTAGGCAACTTGTAAAGTTTCCTCTCATTATAGATTTATGACCATATCATCACATTCTTAATAAAAAAGAAAATAGAATTTTTGTACATTAATCCTTAAATTAGAGATTAGAGATCATCTAGTCTGGGAGACTGAAAAGTGCCCTTCTTGGATTATGGTGACTGGGAATCTGAGGAAGTTCTTCAGGGCTTCTGCGGTGGCTGTGGTCAAGAGGGCTGGTCTGCATTTTCCGCACTTGCCTCAATCATACCAGCTTCACTGTTGTTTATGGCACTCCCTTGTGCAAAGATTATTCCTTGAAATAAAAAGTGTAAAATCCACTGCAGTCTAACCTTCATCTGTTCCAGAGGAGTATATTAGGGCCTGGAAAGAAGTAATCAGTGTTATAATTTATCCTAGGCTATGACAAAATGCTTCATCATAATGACGTTAGTGTGTCTGTTGTACCATGCAGGGTAGCTAGATGAAAAATCCCGTAATTATTTGGGTCCTATCTACTTCTCTGGCTTCCTGTCTGTCTCGGGTTCATGGGTCATCAGACGCCTACCCTGAGCATTTCTTTCCCCTAACTCAAACATGGAGCTCTACTATCATGCACAAAGTTCTTTCTCTCCACCTCCCCACCACGGGATGTGTTACGTTGCACACGCTGCCTGTGCTCCTCTACAGGAAACCTACTAAGGATCATCCTCTCCCCATCAACCCAGGCTATGTTGAATATTCTCTTCTATATTTCTGTCACCTCTTCTGTGTGTCACAAGTATGAAGGCCCATAGGGCATAGTAACCTTGTGTTTGCTTTTCTATGACCAAAGACGGCAAGAATTTGAGGGTAAGAAACATGACAAATTCCTCTTGGTCTCCCCAGGCTCTGGCATAAATAGAAGACTGTAACAAACACCGGTTGAATAAATGAGGAGATGAATGAAACCATGCAATTTAGTAAAGTGACCAAGCGAGATCTCTTTTACCAAATTCATCAAATAAAAGATTAGGTACAAGCTAGTAAAGTTAATAGCATTTTTCTTATACGCACCTCTAGAGAGACACATACAAACTCATGGAAATATTATTTAAGGAGGCAAAATTTAATTACTTCAAATACTAGTTTGTAATTGAAGTTTGTCTTGGCCCAAACCTGTTTCTTCTAGTGTTCTCCTATCCCAGTGTTTGGTAATCCCAAATAAGAACAAACTTTGTTCCTAACTTCTTCCTCTGTCTTAGCTATGACATTCAGGTAAACTGTGAGGCTAGTTGACTGTCTCTCCTTATGATCTCTAGAATTCATCAAGCCTTCTGTAACCCCATGACTTCATTCCTTTAAATATCATCATCTTTTGTCTGGATTATTCCAAAGCCCCCTAACTAGCCTTCTTCCCTCTGTCTTCTGTAATTAACTCTCTACATGATGACAAGAATAACCTTTCTGAAAAACACAGCTGATTATGCCATTCTTGCATGAAATCTTTCAATGGCTGGAAGATCAAGTTCAAACCTTCTTAATATGGAAAAGAATGAGTCCTATTTGCTCCTTATTCCCCTGTCCCACCACACACAACATTATCCAGTCATATACAGTTATTGAGAATTAACTAATTCATCCGTTCATCCATTCATTTATATATTCAGACCAATAAATATTTAGTATTTTTGTGTGTTTGGCAGTGTTCTAACTGCTGTGAAATCTTCATTTATGAAGATAGGAACAATTTTCTGTCCTCGTGACATTGTCCTGAGTTCTGCAGTAGCCGAGGAAGCAAACAAGTAAACAAATGAGTACAACAGTATCAAGCAGTGATGGATGGGGTGGGGTCTGAGTGCTATTTTAAACAGAATGATAAGGGAAGACCTCTCTAAGGTGATATGTGAGCAGAAATTTGAATGAGAAGGAGAGAACCATGCAAATGTGGGAACATAGTGTTACGAGAAAGAGGAGCAATGAGTGTAAAAGCTCTGAGCAAGGGCGGCTGGTGAGAACATGCTTGCTGTGGAAAGAATGTACTGAGCGAGAGACAGTGTCACAGGAGTTGCCATCGGAAGGGAGATGGGGGCAGATTGTGCAGGGCCTTATTACATCAACTGCAACAGGAGGACTAAAGAAGTTCTTAAGCAGGGAGGACATGAAGAAGTATACCTTCTGGAAGTTTCCTCTGGCTGCTCTCTGAAGTATAGCTTCTAGAAGGTGCAAAATTAAAAATAAAGAAATCACTTAAGAGTCTGGAAAATCTCAGTTATTTTGCATAATTTCACCAATTTAAAAAAGGTAAGATTTAGAAGCAAAAGAATTGAGTTCAAATCCTGATGGTGGCTTTACCACACACTCTCATGTCCATTATTTCTTTGCTGAGATCCCTGATATCCTCACTCGTGAAATGAAGATCATAATTCAAGTTTAACAGCAATAAAAGGATTAAGTAATGAAAACATGGTGATGTACTGAAAACTAAAATGCATTATTAGTTACATGACTGAAACTGATACTTTTCACTTTTCAAGCTTCTGCTTTTGTTACATTTTTTTACTCAAAATTTCCATGAAGTTAAGTTCTAGCAATACAAACACTCCCTCCAACTAACACATATCTGATTGGTTTTCACAGCACTATGACAGGAAACTGTTGATCAAAGAGTACAAAATTTCAGTTAGACAGGAGGAATCAGCTTTTGTGATTTATTGCACAGAGTAGTGACTATAATAATAATGCATTATATATTTCAAAATTGCTAAAAAAGTAGATTTTAAATGTTTTTGCCATTAAAAATGGTAAGTATGTGAGGCGATGAATTTGTTAACTAGCTTGATTTAATTATTCTACAAGGTAAACATATATCAAAATAGCACATTGTGCCCCATAAATATATAACACATACAATTATTACTTGTTAATTAAACATAAAATAAAACAATTAAAGCCTAGTAAACTGGAGAGGTATTTTTGGTTGTACTTGACTAGAAACGCAGACAGAAAAAATGCAAACTATCCCTATAAGAGGAAAAGCCCTTTCAAAGAAGTAAACTGCCATTTTGAGCCTCCGGCTCGTGTAGCTTTTAAAAACATTAGGCCATCTGACAGCTATGTGCTTAGGTAACTTGAATGAGAAAATGGTA
>NW_012134081.1:2685431-2687829 GCF_000956105.1 Propithecus coquereli
CCTGCTCCTAAGCAGTATACGATAAAGAGAAGAGGAGGGAATAACTCTAAGCCTATCTCTGATTAAGATAGGCTTAATCTTAAGATTAATTAATTAATCTTTGGGAACAAAAATGTAATCAGTGGCTGACGAGATAGTATTTGCTTTAACAGGTGCCTTGGAGAATGAAGAGAATTGGAATAAATGGAAAGGATGTGTGTGTGTGTGTGTGCATGTAGCAGGGAGATATGTTCCTGGATGTGAGTGACAATAGGGACAAAGGTCCAGAGGCCAGAAAGCATGGTACAGGTTCTCAGAGCAAAGAGTGGCCAGGAATTTTGGGAGACGAGTACATATTTGGAAAATAATGAAGAAGAAAGTTGGCAAGGTGGGTCTGGGCCAATGCTCATCTAAGCCTTGAATAATAAGCTGAAGATTTTTGACCTAATTTTGTATCTGACGAAGAGACACCAGTTGGCAATTTTTGAGGAATGATGAGATATTGAGAAGGAATCATGAGTAAGAAGTTCAGGATAGGTGATATATGAAACAGCTTTACTGGCACTATAGAGTAATATTTAAGCGATCAGGGTATATGTGTCACAGGACTGAATTTAGTTATCAAGTTCACTGGAGGACTACTTGTTCTAGTTGTCTATTGCTGTGTGACAAGCCACCTTGAAATTTTGTGTTTTAAAACAAGCATTATATTATGCTCATGTATGGTTTGGGTCAGGAGTTTGGACAGGACACACCAAGAATGGCCTCTCTCTGCTTCATGATGTCTGGGACCTCAGCTGGGGGCACTCAGATGTCTGGGGACTGGAATTATGCAGAAGCTTTTTAGTCATATGTGTGAGAACAGAGGAGGAAAGACTGGAAGGCTGGACACAGTTGGGATCACTGACCGCCTCACGTGGCCTCTCTGTGTGGCTTAGACTTATCTCAATACGGCTACCTTGAGGTAGTCAAACTTCTCACTCACAACAAGAGCCAGTGTTCTCTCAACAAAGCAGAAACTGCATGGACTTTTAGCACCTAGATTCCAAAGTCACGTAGTGTCTCTATCACTGTACAATACTGACCAAAGCAAACTCAGGCCAAGCCAGATACAAGGGGAGGAGTCACAGATCTCATTCTTGATGGCAGGGATGTCATGAAATTTGTAGACATGTTTTAAAATCTTCACATTTCACTGAGGTAACTTAATAGATAAATTTTTTAAAAATCAACTTTATTGAAGTATAGTCTACATCAATAAAATTCATTTATTTCTAAGTGTACAGGTCAATAATTTTAGACTAACGTATACTATTAATACAAGGTAAGTGCCACTCAGTCAAGATATAGAACATTTACATTTTCCCAAAGACTTTCCTCACTTTCCTTTGTAGTTATTCTTTCCAGCCATTCATTTATTAAGTTATTCATTCCACCATTCCTGTGGCTAGGTAACTACTGATCTGACTTCTATCACTAATCAATGATTTTTGCCTTTTCTAGAATCTCATATTAGTGGAATTATCCAGTATGTACTTTGTGTGCCTTGTTACTTTCCCTCGGCATGTCTGTAATATCTATGTTATTGGTTGTATTAGTCCTTTTAAATTCAATGTTAAGTTCATTTACATTTAATGTCATCATTGCTATGTTCAGACTTAAATATACCATCTTGTTTTTCCTTGTCTCTTCTGTTCTTCTTCCTCCATGTCTTTTTCCATTTGTTCTTTTCAGATGATCAAATCTTTTTTAAATTTATTTCCTTAACCATATCTTTTTTTATTATGCTTTAGTGGTTGTTCTAGAGCTAACAAGAGGCATTTATAACTTTTCAGAATCTAATTAGTCAATATTTTACTTCTTCATACTCACAATTCACATCCCCTCCACATGTTCCTCCATCATCTTATCCTGTTCATTTCACACCTGATACTTCTCACATTCTATATTTCACTCAAGAAATGTGACAGTGTTACAACAATATAATTCATCTGCCCTATTTATTTGCTTAATTGTAATTATATCTTTTACTTTTGTTTACATTATAAACCCTATCTTAGAGTGCTTTGAAGAGCCAGATATATTTTACATTAATTACAAGAAGAAAGAAAATATGGTTTTTCAATTACCACTTAGTACCATTTTTGGTGGTCTTCATTTCTACCTGGAGGTCTGAGTTATAATCTGGTACCATTTCCCTGGGGAAATCCTTTAACGCTTTTTAAAGTGGTGAGCTGCTAGAGTCAAAGTTTCTCTGATTGGTTTACACAAAAATATCCTCATTTCACCCTTGTATTTTTTATAAGGTTTAGAATTCTGACAGGTTTTTTTTTTTCCTGCACTTTAAACATAGTGTTTCACTATCTTCTGTAATCCATTATTTCTAAAGTGAAGTCAACCATAATTATCTTTGTTCCCT
>NW_012134081.1:2687879-2696403 GCF_000956105.1 Propithecus coquereli
TGTATCAGTCAATTTATTTGCATTATAGATTGAAACCTCTCAACTTTAACTCTTACTATCTTCATTTTAGGAATAAGCAAATTGATGAAGCTGAGAGATGTACCTCTTTAAACTAATGTTAGAACCATATGCACAGGGTGCATTAGAGCTCCTGGAAGAGACATCTGGCCCAATCTGAAAAAATAAGAAGTTTCCTTAGGAAATGGCAGCTGGACTTAATCTTAAAGAAGAAGTAGTATCCATCTAGGCAGCAGAGTAAAAAAAATCTAGTCTGAGCATAAATTAAAGAAGTCACAGGAGATGTTGTTGGAGAGGTAGGCAAGAGTTATATAATGGAGGAACTTAGTTGTTACATTGTGGGTATTGATTTTATCTTCTAATTAATGGCTACAGTGCCCAGCCACAGTAGTTTGTCTTGGACAGTCCTCGTTTATACCTATTGTTCCAGAATCATCACTAATTGTGTCCTTTCACTTACAAAATGTTCTGGTTTGTGTGGAACTAGAAAAATGGTGTGGTCCTTCCTCTACTAATGGGGGACTATACACCATATTAGTATCAATAGTCTTTAAAAAGAGGAAAGACATTTTTGATTTGTGATTTACAAAGATGATTTTCATGGCACTACAAAGAGTAAATAAATTGAAAACTTCTTAGGGATGGCTGCAAAGATGTAGGGGAGAAATTTTGAGATATTAAATTATGCTAGAAAAAGAGAGAAGGCTGCAGATTGATGGTATCCAGCCACACTTATTGATTGGCTAGATGTAAGAAAGGAAGGAGAGAAAAGAAGCAAACCTATTACCCAGATATCTACCTAGGTGATTGGCTGTCGTTGGATCTGAAACTGAAGTAGAGAACATCTTTCCTGTCAGCTGCTGTGGGTTTATTATTAGGGATGGGGTTGGGGTGAGTGACAAAACTGATCTCAAAGGGTGTATGCTTATACGAGTATAATGATTCTCTGTGCAAAAATGCTGACCCTAGATCAGTGGTCCCCAAACTTTTCTGGATTTTATATTAAAATTAATGGTAACAACAAAATAGAGCAAGCAGAAGAGTGTTTGGTGGGGTACAAAAGAAAGCAGCTTTATTCTTCTTTCCTGCTACCTGTTCTGACCTGAAATTTCAAGCTTTCTCAGCCATTTCCAGGGTTTTCACAAATAATCTCATTAAAAATGCCCAGTCGAGAAAATTGTTTCATAGTGTTAATATCTTATCCAATTTAAATCTTCTCCACACCAGCTTGTCCAACTTCAATCCAGAATCCTGGCATGGGTGGGCCTGAGCTCCCTGGGAGAACGGGAATGGAAATGAGGGTTGGGGTGGGGGGAAGGAGGGGTGCACTGTTCACTGTCCTACTCTTTCCCCAACCTCTTCCTCACATCTTTGTCTACTCACTATACTGCTACTTGCTCCTCCATGAATGGGCAGAAGAGCAAGCGGAAATTTGAGCAAAAAAGATCGTGAATGAGAGTGTTGTAGCTATTATCAGTGCTTTCTGAGTGAAGCATAATTCCATATTATGGACTTTTTTGTCTTTTGGAGCAGTTTTTCAGGTTCTCTCGAGCTACCTCCCTCTAGGGCTCTGTGAATGCAGTTTGCTGGGACAGGCAAAGCTCTCTCTGACTGTCTGTTTCAACTACCCCTCAGTGTCTCTGTTCAGCAGATTCTTCACCCTTAATAAAGACCATGTGTCCAAAATCCATCTCGAGGTTCCCTAACCGAAGCCAGAGGGAGCCAGGCATGATGGCTCTCAGCTCCTGGGGAGGGTGAGGTAGGAGGATCGCTGAAGCCCAGGAGTTCAAGGCTGCAGTGAGCTGTGATTGCACCACTGCACTCCGGCCTGGGTGACAGGGGGAGACCCTGACTCATTTAAAAATAAAAAAATAATTAAAAAGCCAAACAGAGGGAAAAATGCACATCTGGCCTGTCACATTAGGAATGGGACTCATTCCTACAACAGGACACTGTCTTTACTCTGCTATCACAGGTCACTCCAGCCAGCTTTACCCTTTTAGAATTTTATTTTGACCCAATTTTTATGTTTCTCAAACTACAGGAGATACTTAGCAACCTCTGAGTGTGGTTCTTTGAAATCCTTCTGGCTGACTGGAGAAGAACATGAAGGAAGGCAGGAGAGATACTACAGTCTTCCCATATTTCTATCTTTAAAGAAATCCTCTCTGCAGTCTCTACCCTCCCCTCATAAATTCTTCACTGGGGTAATGAGCCAATGGTTACTAGTCTGGCTTCACTTTCTCTTAGTATACCCTGCATAGATGTCTGATCTCGAATCTACTTTTTCAGCTTTTTGAGTCTAAGTCTTAAATCTTTTAAGACTGTATTTAATATTCTGATATATTTATTAATATATTTACTAATGTGTTGACTTGTATAATTCTGCTTTTGACTTATTTCTATAATAACTTCCCTGTGAAGACTCATTGAATGAATTTCCAAGTGCAGCAATAGCTCTTCAACTTACTCTGTATTCTCTCTCTCTTTCTGTCTTGATGTCTCTCTCTCTTCGGATAAACTGTCCTGGTCCTTAGATTTTATTCCCACACTTAAAGCTTTTATTGTTTTCTTTCACATATTATTGTTGAGGCCTTTTTTCTTCTTTCTTTGGGGGGTACATTGTTTCTTTGGTAGCCCCTTTAGTTGTCCTTTTTACATTTCGCTGTTGAGATGCTCTTCAGCAAATGCATATTTATGCTAAGAAAGATTGAGAAAAAATCTTTTATTTATTCAACTGTATAAAAAATGACTTAATTTGTTCTAATGCATATTTCTTCCAGATTTAAGCAATATTTTCTATGCATCTGACAACACTATTTACAAACAAAATAATGCATTTTACTTTGTCATCAAATCATTTATTAATGCCACACCTTATCTCAGTCATTTTTACTGTGTCCAGAAGAATGAGTGTTTCTTCAAAGCAGAAATTTTTTGTCTTTCAAAGGAAAAAGACTTCAAAAGAGGCTTACTTATAAATACTTATAAATATCTTGGTAATTTTGATGGCTTTAGTTTGACATTTTACTCATATCTCAAGGCAAAGTGTACACAAAAAGCAAATTTCATTTATATTTCAAATGATCTTTTTCACCAGATTCTTATTAGATGTGATAAGATGATTTTTTAAAACCTAATATTTTGGTTAATAACAATTTTGTACTTAATGAAGACTAGCCAAAATGTTAGCTTGACCACTTTCTTGTTCCCTACCTAGGATTCTGTAACTAGTGTTACCTTAAATTTAAGAGTTATGTGTAATAATATTTTTCAGCCACATCGTCAGTTTAGGGAAGTTAGTTTGTTTAAAACTTTAGACTGTTATGTGTATAAATCCTCCTAGCATGATCACATAAACTTCTGCTCACCTATGCTGAAAGGGAAAAAAATAGGTGAGGTTATCTCTTAACTACTTTCTTCTGTAAAACTTCCACCCATGATTGTAGTTAATGAAAAATTTGTACTTAATGAAGAATAGACAATGTGTTAGCTTGACCATTTTTTTTGTTCCCTACCTGGGCTTCCATAATTAATATTATCTTAAATTTAACTGTATGTGTGGTAGTATTTTTAAACCCTGTCATCTGTGTAGGAAGGTTAATTTGTCTAAAACTTTAGACCATTATCAATATAAATCCATCTAGAGTGGCTCACATAAACTTGTGAACTCCCATATGCTGAAAATGAAAAAAAAAGTGAGAATCTTTTTAAACCACTTTCCCCTGTAAAACCCCCATGTTTCCCCCAGGGTTAACTTCACAGCACATCTCACATGATGGCCTGACGTATAGACCACATGGGAAATCAGAGTCATTCCATATATTCAATATCATCAAAGCCTTTTTTCTTACTTTTAAATCATATCTCTAATATTTTCTTTGTGCTTAGTAGCGTGTGTTTCCACATTCCCTAGTGTACGCACATCCCCCTTTCAAGAGTTCAGTTCTAGACTAAACAACCTCCAGAGATGGGGAATTCACCTCCAAAGAAGAAAATTATTCTAACAGCTTTGAGAAGCTGTAACTGTTATGAATTCCATCCTTGTATTGATCCAAAATCTATTAATTCTTAACTTTCTCCTACTAGTCCTAGGTCAGCCAAAGGCGATAGACATAGAATATGAGTCCCTTAGGTATTTTATTACTCATTCTCAAGTGCATATTATTTGGGTTGCCAAATACTTTGTATGGTCAAAACAGTTATAAACCTCATCAAAATAGAGATAGTTTTCATGTGTTTCCAAAATAATTGTCTAATTAGACAAATAGAGTTTAAATCATATGCTAGTATTGAATGACAATTTGTTGACAAACTTGTTTCATCGCTGAATTCACCGGTACAGAAACTGATCTCCAGGACAGTTCCGAACTGATCCACAGATATTATGAAACTTCTATCTCTTTAGCTCTTTTGATTGAGTTAGAAAGAACTCGAATGTTCCCTGTATGGATAGTACCTATATGAAAATTTTTTCCTTCACTTCCATGACATGAACTGATGCTGTCTTTGAGGTGCAGGTTTGCTCTTGTGCCATTTTAATGTTAAATGGAGATCAGAGAAGAGGATGAGTTGGAGAATATCATATGAATGCCAGATAAAAGGAAACACCTCAACATATCATATAAAAAACTCCCCAAACTGGCCACAGTGTCATGATAGATACAACTTATCAAAAGCCTACTACTTCTTTTAGAGTAAGTTTAGCCTCTGGACAATAAATATGGAAACTGTGAAAGGTACACAGTCAAAAACCCCACACATTCAGCAGATAAAATCCTAGAGTTAACATCATTAGGGATTTTCCTTATTAAGGGTTTGTTTGGGTCTTACAGGCTTTTTAAAGCACAAATTATTTCTCATAGGTTTTTTTCTTTTCTTTTTCTTTTCTTTTTTTTCCTTAAAGACAAACTCTCAGCACAGTGGATTCTTATCTGGTGGCCTGAAAGTGAACTTCCCGGTGGGTTTTCAATGATCACTTTTTTTTTTTTTTTTTGAGACAGTCTCACTCTGTTGCCCGGGCTAGAATGCTATGGTGTCAGCCTAGTTCACAGCAACCTCAAACTCCTGGGCTCAAGCGATCCTTCTGCCTCAGCCTCCCGAGTAGCTGGGACTACAGGCATGTGCCACCATGCCCGGCTAATTTTTTTTTTTCTATATATTTTTAGTTGTCCAGATAATTTCTTTCTATTTTTAGTAGAGATGGGGTCTCGCTCTTGCTCAGGCTGGTCTCGAACTCCTGACCTTGAGCGATCCTCCCGCCTCAGCCTCCCAGAGTGCTAGGATTACAGGCGTGAGCCACTGCGCCTGACCTCAATGGTCATTTTAAAAAGAGAGTCTGTTTACATTTTAGGGGCAAGGCAAAGTAAGTGGATTTCTTCTATTTATGATATATGCCTTTTATGATTCACATAAAATGAGGATGATCTTATAAAATGTTCCAAAACTGAGCACTTTTAAGAATGAAAATGTATGCTAGCAGCAATCAAGGTAGGACAACAGGCATAAACCTGCACTGTTCCAGGAAAACCTGGATGTCTGCTCATCCCATGTGAAATGTATGATAGCTCGCAACACACAGCCCATGGGTCCCAGGCTTTCTACAAAAGTGCTCCCTCCTCGCTCAACTTGACTTGTGCACGAGAATCCCCTGGATTGCTTGTTGAAAATGCTAATGCTCAGGCCTTGCTTCCTAGATGGTTAGATTATCCATGTTTTCGGGTTCTTGGCTGGTTCTCATCACTATTCAGCTCAAAAATAGTGTAGGCTACTTTCCTCTGAAATCTCAGTGCATTTATAGTACACAGTGGAATTGTCCATAAGCATAATAATCTACTCATCCTCCATATTTTTAAATCTAAGATGCATATTTTCCACATTTTAACATCTTAAAAATCCAGATACATCTTACATTTTGATAGCATCTTAAAATCAGAACACAATTCTCGGTGCGTGTGCATTCATGAACTTGGTTTGTTGTTCTTGGAGGCATGACTAGACAACTGTAGCCCATCGATATTGATGTTTTAGTTAATAAACTGTTTGGAGATCATAGGAGAAAAGAATATGATACCTCATTGTTGTCTGAGGATTTTCTATTGATACCTTCAGATATAAGTAAGAAAATAGAAGCATCAAATTTTACATAATGAGTGTCATCAAATTTGAGAAAAATTTCCTGGACACAATATTATGGTATTTTTACAAATATTTCATCACCAGTAAATTTGGTGGTACAGCATTTTCTATGGAAAAACTCAAGTGTTGTTGACTCTGGGTTGAAGAATAATTCAGAATAATTAGACATGGGTGAAGAAATTTTAATAGTATCTGAACACAATTATTTACCTTATTTTTCCCTTTTTATGTACAAAATGTTAGTATACAAATCTAAGTCTAAAAGAGCTTTTTCCATTAAAAATAACAAATCTGAATGATAAAAAGTATTATGTTTTATTTGGCAGGTTTTTAAAAAATTTCTTAGTAGTACATTAAAATGTGTTATAATTGATCATTTCTGAGACTGATGACACATGGTAGGTAACCAGTCAAAAAGGAAAAAAAAAAGTTAAATTCTTTGGCAATTTTGTTTGCTATTCCTCTCAGTCAACATGTGCTCTGGAATGAGAGTATAACACGGAACATTAATATCAGTTAATCTCAGTTCCTCTTCACCTCTCATAAAGTGAACGTTTCCCCAGGAAGTGTGTGAATTCAGTGTTAAAGGTTTTCCAAACATATTCCTTTAAAATGAACAAAATAATTACCTGAAGCTCTACCTAGAGTGTTCTATGTTAGAAAAGAAATTATCTGGGTGATTTGATTAATTTTCAAGGGCAGTTTTCAGTCTTCACAATGACTAGAACAAGCAAATGCCTGTTTCAGATGGTCCCCATTGTACCTCCACAGGCACACAGAAGAAATAACAGTGCTCCCTGTCACATTTAATAGGGTGTTTGCAGAGTTGTACACCCGCAAGAGCAGGCAGGAAGAGGAGATTCAGGCCTGCATGGGTAGGAGTTTGGGAGCCCGCTGCCCATCTTCCACAACTTTCCTCTCTGGTTGTGTTTCTTTTCAGCCTGTACAGGGAAGCCCAGCTGCCAACAGACAACAGGCTGAACGGTAGCCAGCTGCTTTATAACTGTGTTAGCCAGAAGCCCTCATGAGAAATATTTTTCCTGGAAAATAAATTATAACATGTCTAAGTGGTGCCTGACATAGCTAAACAGGAGGCATGCTGCTCTATTGCAAATTCATCTGCAGTCTCTGGGTAGAGAGACAAATAAAAGCACTTCATCAAAATCAGTCACAGAAACCCAGGAATACCCATAGGAGACCACTAAACTCTAAATACCAATCAATTTCTCCAACTTTTTTTGTCAAACTTGCAAGTCCTTTTAAGCACTGTCTTCTTGAACTGCCAGGCAGCAGCTGGCTGGCGTGGAGAAAAATCAGAAGGAGTCCAGTTTGGGGGTCTTCTAGGACACAGCAGTTTATCTAGCTGAGGACACTTACTGCTGAAGGGCCCATTCGGCCTTAGAGCATCAATTAAGGTTAAAGCTAAAAGTGGGATTTTACTTCTTTATATTCGCAATGTCTTTGCTCTAAGAGGTTTGCCTTATTATGCTCGGTAACAATATAAATAGCAGTGTATTAAGAAGTTGCCCCTCTCTGACCACAAATTTAAAACTGCAGCTCCTAAAGTAACTCAACATGTAGTCTGTATTTAGAATTAGGGTTTTTTTTTTTTTTTTTTTTTAATATTTAACTCAACACGTAACCCAATTTTGACTGAACGTGTAGTCTGTACTTAGATATTTGCTGGTCCCTTAACAACCACAATTTCATTGAAGCAAGGTATTAATGATTTAAATTAAGATGCTAGTGTCCGTATTGATCTCAATTTAATCAATATTTATGGTGTACTTATTATGCGTAAGACACTTTGCTGGATACTGCAGTGATGCATGATAATCTCCACCCTCAGGGAGTTTATGTTTCCATTCAGGAATCAAATAATCAGACGGGATGGTTTTGCTCCAGACTACGCATTTGACTAGTTATGTGACCATGGGAAAGTCACTTAGGTCTTATTAAGGAGGGTTTGCCATGTGACTCCCATATAAAGAAAATCGTCCTGCTCAATAGATTGGAAGACTAACTTTGAATCCATCAACATACGGAGAGTATGAATCAAGGAAAGATTAGAAATGGAGAGTAATGGATGGATCCATGATATATTTTGGAGAGAGACTCAAATATTTTCCCCAACCTTGCTTGCCAGGCTAAGGATGTCCTACTAAATACACATTGTGTCTCTAGAGCTAGTGAGGTTATCAATTGGAGAAATGAAATATTAGGCAGCTCTTTTGTAGCTAGCCGTGTGATCTTCAAATGTCACTTAACCTCACCAGAGAGGGTGTTCCCTATAATGAAACCAAGGTAATACCCTTGAGACCCCTCTCTCTCCCAAGAATATATAAACAAGAAGCAGATCATAGGTGTA
>NW_012134081.1:2698398-2700177 GCF_000956105.1 Propithecus coquereli
AAATATCCATCATCATTATAGCTAACATTTATTGAAATTACACCTATATATGAAGTAGGGTGCTTCCTCTTTACATGTATTATTTTATGAAATTCTGAGGTATGTTTATTTATATTCACTTTTAATTAAACATTTAAAAGTTGCTTGTAAAAGACCGTGAAACTAGGAAATAAAAGAGCAAAATTCTAGGCCAGTGCTATCTAAATCCAGAGCCTAGTTTTTCGACCTGTGTTATACAACCTCTAGTTTTTTGTTTTATTTTTAAATGCTTACTTACTGGTATTTTAAAAACATGTCTTTCAGAAACATGACCACAAGATTTATCAGCCTAATCTCTTTTGTCACATAAGAGTCTTTCTCTTAATTACTTCTAAGTGCAGCATTTAATTTCTAACATTTTGAATATGTTAAAAATATTCAAATAATTTTTACTTATTTTTTGCAGATGTTTCTTCTGTGAATCCAAATGTTATAATTACTAAGGATTACATACAGGATTTGTGAAATTGATGGTAAACTTAAAATCATGAAACTAAAGGTATAAAGTCTAGTATAATGCATTCCTCTAACATAGAGATGTAAAAGAAAAATATTACAACATGTTTTAAAGAATTAGAGGTGTAAAGTTAGAGAAGCAAATTATAATACAAAACCTGTTTATAGAATGTCTTCCATCCGTTTGCGTATGTTTAGGTGTCTTTCTCCATACATTATAAATTGTAATCAATATGGTTAATGCCTGAAACTCAAACAGTTTCCTTATCAATTTCTGTTTCTGGCCTTTGAAATTTGTTCCTTTCTCTTTCATGCTTTGCCATGTCATAACTATCACCTAACTGAATTTAGCACCAGTCTTCTCAAATACTCCACCACAGAACTAACGAGACCACTGAATTCAGATATCCTCCACCCAAAATGGTAATGAAAGTTAGAGAAAGTGATTCCTATACAGAGTGAAGAATTGGATTGCAAGTATTCCAAGGTGCATCTTAGAACATAGTTCCTCACAGAAACAGTGTGATAAATCAGAACATAATTAGTATAGTATTCTGGTCAGGAGCTTATGGTCAATAAAAGTGAGCTGGTCTGAGAAGTTAAGTAATATCAGAATGCTCCAGCAAACAACAAACTCAAAATGTATATACTTTTGAATCCAATCCAATAGGAACTGAGCCAGCAGCATTTATGGAATGCATAATGTATGTAAGCGCAGTGCTAATGGGGCACTGGATATAGGTCCTCCCTTAAGAATTTTACAGCTTAGGAAGGCACTTTTAATGATTTTTGGGTATGAAATTCTGAGACACTTAAAAAGAAGTGAAATTAGAGTTGATAAAATTAGTTCAGAATAAATATGTTCTTTAAGTAGTATAAACTGTTCATTTACGTGCAAAGAATGTAAAATAAAAGTGTTTCTTCCTGGCATTTTATATGAATTTCTATTATGCAGAAACACTGTAAAGTAAGATGTAAAACACCCCTATTCAACATGGACAATGATTTAAAACCCAAAGGTGAAGCAGATTACGGATGAATGCCAAAAAGCAAAAATCTAAAACTACCAGAAATGAGTGCTAATAACTGAAATTGGATAAGGAATAGTATTTTATAGCCAATTAACGAATACTTAAAGGACATCAATCTTGTCTCTTGGAAACACATATGAAAATATTTAAACCAGAGAGTGGCGTGATGTGTATATTTAGTCCACAGTCATTTTTGTTAAATTTTTCAACAGTTTAAATACATTTTTCACATATATTCAGTGACTCACATAAT
>NW_012134081.1:2701137-2701998 GCF_000956105.1 Propithecus coquereli
ACAGAACAAGGTGACTTAACACATTCTTTGTGCCCAAGACAGTTAATAAAATACTATCTCACACATTCCTCTCTTGTCAGGGGCACTGAGAGCTGGTCTTTCCCTCTATTTTCAAATAAATATATTACAAGTAACATTAATGCAAAATTTCTCATGACCTAGTGTGAGATATAAAGACTGCATAAAATATTATGCTTTTATCTCCACTTCTTGTTGTGACATAAATATTAAAATAATCTCTCAGAACTAAGATGGTCTAGGTCTACATCTTGTAGTACTGTGCTCTTTTACAGATGATTTATTTTGTTCTTCCTTTTCCAGATGAAGTAAAGATTTTGTTATGGAAAAATGGCCAAGTGATTTCCATAGTTCACGAGGAAGTATTTTCCAAATATATTTAGCAAAATATCCAAAATATGGCACCCAAATAACTACCATTCAAAATGTAATTAATATGGACATACTAATACAGTCATGTATTAATTAATGACAGGGATACATTTTGAGAAATGCATCGTTAAACAATTTCATCATCATGCAAACATCATACACTGTACTTACACAAACTTTGATGGTATAGCCTACTACACACCTAGGCTATATGGTATATCCTATTGTTCTAGGCTACATACCTGTACAGCGTGTTACTGTACAGAATACCGTGTATGATCATAACGCCATGGAGAGTATTTCCATATATAAATATATCTAAATGTACAATAGGCATAGTAAAAATATGGTATGAAAGATAAAACATAGTACACCAAGGCTATATGGTATATCCTATTGTTCTAGGCTACATACCTGTACAGCATGTTACTGTACAGAATACCGTGTATGATCATAACACCATGGAGAGTA
>NW_012134081.1:2713418-2713916 GCF_000956105.1 Propithecus coquereli
GAACTCCTGAGCTCAAACAATCCTCCCGTCTTGGCCTCCCAGAGAGCTAGGATTACAGGCATGAGCCACCGCACCCGGCCCACAATGTTCATTTTTGAATGTGGGGGTGGAAGAAACACAGTTTTATAGAGATTTAAAAATAGCTATAATAAAACAATGATTGTATTACTTAATAAATATGTAAATATTTACTATTTTTTTACATTTGAGGAATATTTTTCTTTAAATATTTTTAGTTTTTGTACATCAGAAATATATATGTACCTACACATGCATATATGTTCTAGGACATGCACATACTAATAGAATTTTATAAAATTGCATGCTCAAAGACCTCAGATGATTACAACATATTCCCAAATGCAATGTGATAGCTACTATTAAATTTTATATATTCTTTAATTACTGATTAAAGCCTGTAAACATTATATATTGTGATTTTCTAGTAATAATTCACTAAAAGAGGAATTTTAAAAATAGCCTTTGGTGAAATGCCTG
>NW_012134081.1:2713966-2714890 GCF_000956105.1 Propithecus coquereli
TTTTTTTATAAGTAGAAGGAGTACATTTTAAAATAACAATAGAAAGCATAGTATAGTAAATGCATAAACCAGTAGCATAGTCATTTATCATTATCAAGTGTTATGTACTGTACATAATTGTATGGGCTATACTTTTATATGATTGGCAGCACAGTAAGTTTGTTTTCACCATCATCACCATAAACATGTAAGAAATGTGTTGCACTATGACCTTATGATGACTACGAATTCATTAGTCAATAGGAATTTTTCAGCTCCATTATAATCTTATGGGACCACCATTATACACTATATGTGGGCCATCATTAACCGAAATGTCATTATGTGATGCATGAGTGTACTCACAACGTGATTACCTCTACTCTACTCATGAGGACACCAAAACTCAGAGTAAGAGATTTCTAACTAGATTTGTCTCCTAAGTACAGTTATCTGCCTCTAAATATGATACTCTTTTGAGTTTAACTAAAAAATACCATGGCAAGATTGTTTTCTACACGATGACAAGTGTATAGAAAACGCAACAAAAGTAATTTATGATATAGAGTTGGTGGGCTTTCCAAACGGTTGTTAAACAATCCTTCAGAAAAGCCAGCCACACATTAGGATGCATAGATAAAGCCCTGAGAAATATCTTTACTAAGAAGAAAAGTCAAATTCTGACAGATACTCAACCATAGATATTGTATATGTCCCTGTCAGTTGCAAAAAGAAAGAATGTTTATTGCAAACACAGTATCTGACAAAATATTTGCAAGAAAGTTTAAAAGACTAACAGCTAAAAAACAGAGGGATTTGCAAGTAATTCACTTTATTGCTCCTGGAAAGGAGAGTAAAAGAAGTGCTAATATTTGAGCACTGTAAGCTAGAGAAAGTAGGAAAAAAAAGAAAATTAAAAATATCTGTAATTACAGGCTATCTCTT
>NW_012134081.1:2717865-2718978 GCF_000956105.1 Propithecus coquereli
ATAATTATTTTTGAATATGTAAAAATAGTAGTTCTCAGGGTCATTTTATATAATACTCACTGTACCGTTTAACATTTCTAAAATAATCAACATGGTTCTATGCTGAGAATATTTGAATGCTTAGATTCTCTCAGAATGAATGGTCTTTTAGAACATTAGACAATACTTGAAGAAGATGTGCTTTGCAAAGCAAATTCCAGCTTCGAATTTACAATCTGTCCTTTTAACCTCTGATCATGTCAGGGATAACAATATATTTTAGCACTTCAGTTATTGTACCAGATAAGTAGTTACTGTCATTTGAAGCATTAAAACATATTAAGGCATTAAATTTCATTATAGAGTTATTTTTAGAGAGTTACATTAGTTTTGTTATCAGACTTCTTTTTGCATTAGGAAAAATAAAAGATTAATTCTCAATAACCCTGTCCTTAAGATTGCATAATGATCCCTTTTCTGTAATGACAAACAAATTAAATAGTATTTTCAGTGGATAATTTCTCATTTTGGAATAGATTATAAGGACAAAAAAATAGTAATGAAAGCTTTGCATGGATAGTTTCATAGTATGCAAATGGACATGGCGAACGCTTTAATAAATGAAGCACCATCGTGATGGTTTGAGGGAATGCTAGCTGTACTTAACATATCCATCCATCTTAACGTTCTTACATTTATTCTGTTTAGAAGATGGCTAAATCTCAGTGGAGGAAAGCTTTAATTTCCTTTCAAATGTCATTGGCTTGGAATGCTTTGATCATGCTGAGATTTGTCCAACCCCTGTCATGGCAATTCTCTGATGATTTCAGGCTGATTTGCTTTGTACATCAAAGGCATGAAAGGACCATTTTACAACACATGCTTTTGGCTCAACATTTTGAAGTCTCTTGAATACTCATGAGCCATACGGTTATAAGAAGTGGACCACTGTTACACTCTTAGAAAATATGGTGACTAGTTGCATCCCAGACTTTATGCTGGCTTTTCTCAAAAGCAAGAATTCTTACGTGGCTGTTCCTCAATGATTTTATTGTTATATTAAAAATAAATAGCTATTTTATAAATATTATAAAAGACGTATTCTAAATAATGTTCTGATAACATCAAATTTTG
>NW_012134081.1:2719028-2719877 GCF_000956105.1 Propithecus coquereli
TTTCTGGTTACCAGCTTAAGCCCCGTTGTCACTTTATGTGATTCGTCAACTATCAATGGCTAAACCGTCATATATCCTTGGAAATGTTGTCTTCCAAAGCCCAAGTTAAAAATAGCAAATAAAGCTAACAATAAAATTTATCAACCTGAAAATATAACAATAGCAATAGTAACAATGTTAATGATAATTGTAAATGTTTATTGGGGGCTTAATATTCATCAGATTTTTTAAACATAATTTTATTGTGTATATTTAAAAAGATACACAACACAATGTTATGGGATACATAAGATTACTACAGTGAAGCAAATTAACGTATCTATTATCTCACATAGTTACTTTTTTGTGTGTGGAAAGAGCAGCTAAAATCTACTCACTAAGCATGGATTCCAAATACAGTACAATTTTATTACCCATAGTTCTCATGCTGTGTGTTAGATCTCCAGACTTGTTCATTTTACATATCTGCTTATTAGGATTCATATGCATTATCTTATTGCATCCTTACCATGGCTCCATGAGTTAAGGACTGTTGTCTTTATTCACCAAGCTCACACAGAAAAGTGACAAAGTCAAGATTTATATCAAAAAAGACCAACTGTAAAGTCTGGGATGTTGGCCACGATGCCCTCCCACCTTCCATAAAACCATATGCTCTGGTCTTTAAAGCTTTTCCCATGTTTCAAAAGTGTGTGTGTGTGTGTGTGTGTGTGTGTGTGTGAAAGATATATATCATTGGTTGTGGTGTTTCTGAATAGAAGCACCTAGTTACATGGGAGGGCCTCACGTATTTTTGGTACTGATCACTATTTTCCCCGTTATGCCTCCCACATTTAATATAACAATATA
>NW_012134081.1:2730492-2737420 GCF_000956105.1 Propithecus coquereli
GCTATGTGTGTTTTTAGTATATTCCCTACGTTGTTAACAATAGTTTTATAACAATTACTCTGTTTCTTTAACATTTTACTAGGAATCAGCCCCTCTTCATTTCATTCTTGGCTCTATGGGAATGGCCTTTGTGAGAAATCTGGATTCCATTCCCAGTATAAATACAAGCTGACTGGCACCGAGTTTATGAAGTAGAACATTTATACAGTACACTCAGCCAAAACAACTCACTTATAAAGGGGAAAACAATCATTTGGGTCTGCAAATTGGTTTTCCATGTTGATTATAGTGACATTAAATAGAAATGGCTTCAGTCTCCATGTTTAATTGTTCTCTGGTCCACTCCTGAAAATAAGTAGAAATTATACCAACATTTATTCAAATATCAAGAAAATAAATGGGACTAGAGTTAAAGTGCATTTTTTATACCATAGAGAACAGGAAAATGCCTTTTTAGAAATTATTAAGTAAAAGGTCTGAAGTGTCTATGAGTGCATAATTATATACAACCAAAAAAGGAAAAAAAAGTTTATTTTTGGATGTTAGTATTTGATCTTATTTTTTCTATCTAAATGGTGGCTAATGTACCAATTATGCTTCATGATAATATTGATGGCAACTACTGTGTGTTATTTCTTGTCCATGGTACTGAAAAAATTCTCTTTTCTTAAGTAACCCTTTAATATATTTAGTTATTGAGTTGTTTTCTTTAGTGAGATCTTTAGTTACCATTTAATGGTTCTTTAGTTACCATCTAATGAACATCCATTATGTGCCTATAACACTTTTATTTTCAATATTTACATTTTCCATTAATTCCTATAACAACATATGTATTATTACTCCCATTTAACAGACTAAAAACCTGAAAATAAGAGAGATTCTTTGTACATTTATTAATTTGTCAAATGAATATCAAGCACTTTTTTGCTAATACTATTTGGTAATAAATATATGAGAGACAAAAAGCAAATGAATTTGTTGTAATTTTTGAACTTTCTGAGCCTAGTGTCTAAGGCAGTTCGTTGAATATCATGGTAAATGATAGACCTAGTAAGTATTTAAACCCAGCTTCCAAGTATGGTAGTTTGTACCATAACTTGTAGATGAATGAAATATATTGACAAGTTCTAGTAAATCCACAGGAAAGCCAATGTACTGTCAAAATTTTTGTTCTTACTATTTCCATCTCCAGACCATTTAAATAAGCATTCATTGCATTTGATTTAAGGTATATGTTATTTCCATTCATGGCTATGAGTGAGATGTTCACAAAGATGTAATGAATTGGTATTTAATATTTGATTTGAGTCTTCAACTGATCTTGGATTATAAAGAGGAAAAAGCTTGTGTTGCTTTAACATATAAGGAAGGTTTTATTAATATTCTGAGAAGCTATGTACAATATGTAAATGAAAATCTCTCATTGTAGCATTCTTTCATGGTTCTAAATGGTGCCATAACCGAGGTCATGCCATGATGTTTAGCATGATTTGTGAAACTGTAATAGCTTGGCTTTTTTTGACAGGTTTTTCATTTAAATATTTGGCTTCACTTACATAGGAGGTTGCCATCATTTGTAAGCTTCCCTCTTTTTCATCTTGTAATCTCTGCAGGATGAAAAATGTTCTGATGCTATAGAAATTATTCTAGCACAGATGCATTTAGATTGTGGAAATTGCTTTGGGTTGTTTAAAGCAAGACATTTTTTTGATTGTTTCCATGATGATTGGATGCTTCATTAACCCCTTTATTGTTGACATCCTATGGAGACTCGATATGTAGTCTTAATTATTTTAAAAGACAATTCTTTGTTATTTAGCTGGTGATTAAAAACACATTAAAAGATGGCACAGAAAGACTATTTTTGTTCATTACCCGATCTAAAAATCTAATCATGTAGTAAGAGACTAATTTTCACATAATTCTT
Source organism: Propithecus coquereli (assembly GCF_000956105.1). Lineage (NCBI taxonomy): Eukaryota > Metazoa > Chordata > Mammalia > Primates > Indriidae > Propithecus > Propithecus coquereli. The sequence goes on from NW_012134081.1 coordinate 2,732,423, forward strand.
AAAACAATAAGTACACTACTGTAGAAATTATTTGTGCTGCCTATATCAGTTAATTAACCAAACCACATGAAAGTGAGAAAGTGATTATTTTCTATTAATCAAATGGAAAAGTCAAAAGTAGACACCTCTATCAATGCTTTCAAGAAAATATCTTAGAGTGAATTCATGAGATGAACCTAAAATATTTGAATGCAAGTAGAACAGGTACAAGTAAGAAAAACAAAGCACTGAAATCATATGAAGTCAATTTAAAAGAAAAAACAAAATGCCCAAAGATAGCATTACAGGTTTTAAATAAGAAATTTGAGGACAGAGATACCATGTCTGTTATGGAATCTATGTTAATACATTCCAAAGTAAAATATATCTCACCCAGTCCTTTCATAAATACAACCCAATTTACCTTTATGCTTGTGACATGCAAATATTTATTTCACAATGTTTACTTAATGGAATCCTCCACTTCAAATAATCTTTGCAACTTTAGTAATAAAGGAAAATTTAATCCCTGTGAATATATTTCAGAAGAAAATTGCATATTACACCTGGAAGAGGAGATTATTTCCATAATTTACCAGTTGCTAAAGGTTTTAGGATATATATACCCTATATGTATATTCATATGTGTGTGTGTGTGTGTGTGTGTGTGTGTGTGTGTGTGTGTGTATGTCAAGATTCCACCCCACTCTCCTGCATCACCAGAAGATTTTATTTAATAATAAGTGAGCAGATTTTTCAGCTAGAAGTTCTCCTCCCATGAACTAAGTAGCTTTGCATATTCTATCATTTTAACCTTTAGCCAAAAACTTACTAGATAGATATTATGTTCATGATATAGATGAAGAAACTGAGACAGAGAGATTAGGTTGACAGCTGATAGAGGGCAGTTCTATCCAGATTCAGTTGAATTCTAAAGCCAATGAACTAACTAGTGTGCAATACTGCTTGTGTATCAAACCTCTGCGTCATTTTATTTTTTCAGTCTGTAAGAAGTAAGGATCTAATAATAGGAATATTTTTTATCAACTGTAAATTATTCACAAACTTATTTTCATTTTGGCTCATAAAACCTATATGGTCTTTTTTCCTCGAGAAAAATTTCCCATCTGCCCTTGACTTACGCATTTAAGCAACATTTATTATGTTATTTTTATGCATAGTGACCAAGGCTCTGAAGTAGGGTCTTGCATTGACCCATGTGTGGATAGTTACATGATTCTGGGTTATGTTAATATACAGGTGCTCTTGAATACTTAACAGGGAAAGATAAACATTTAAGTTTACAAAAGATAGCCAACCCTTCTATTTTACTATATTCCTGTTATGCATATGAGGACAATCTGACTACTTTCTACAATTGAGATTTTGCTTTCATTATTTAACCACTTAAAGGCAGCTGTAACAGTTTTTATAGCTCACACATGAGTGGTATTTAATTTTAATGTTAATCGAAGGCATGTAAAACAACTGGCTTCTGTTAAGCTTCAATTGGATACCATATAAAAATAACAATCTCCATCAATAAACTGACCAGATGGCAACTTGGGTATGGAGAGGAGATAAATGGGACTCTAAAATGAGGGGTGCCACATATAATGAGGGTCACTTAAGAAGTATGTATGTGATTTGTTTTGATGAATAATAAATTTATGTAAGTTGCACAATAATCGTGATGCATGAGTTTTCACTATAAATTCCAGGAGGATCAGTCTTACATGATGAAACACAGCCACCCTTTCAGAACAGATACCTCAATCTATCATGTTGGAGGACAAAGTCTTTTAAAAAAAAATGAACAAGGCTTAGGACAGGGAAAGCTGCAATTTTGAATTTTCTTATGATGCATCTTTTTAAACACAGACTAGAAACACTACAATGGAGAACAAAAAATCACCCTCCTCCCACCTAGGATTTTATAACGGCTCCTTCTACAGGATAAAGGCTTCTAATTGTCAGAGAAGACAGACAGGAACAGCACAACATTCATTTCTATCTTTGATGACCTACTAGAATAAGGACTTAAAGCCCCATGGTACTCTTTTGCTAAATATAAACATGAACGTAGACTAGGTAAATACATGCACTATAAATTTAACCTTATTTTAGAAATTCTTCTAAAAAATAATTTTCAATAAATAAACATCTTTATAAGCATTGGAAAATATGATAGGTACTTAAAAGAAGCTTATTATTTGAAATTATCTGAATTACGAAGGTATTTTGAAGCTATTTTCCATGAAGGAAAAAAATAGAAAATTTTCAATGAGTGCAATCAGAGTCAAAGCAAATAATGACCTGAGAGAGGAAATTAGAGACCAAGGAAAGACATTGGGTGTCCTACAGAAAATTCAAGAATGCATTTGCCCTTGAGATAATTAAAAATGTAAACATGGAAATGACATGTTTTGGTCATTACATGCTTTTCTCACTTTATTAAAAAGATAGAAGCAAAAAATATATTATAAAAAAGGAAAAAAGTCTCAATTTTGAAAATTAAGTTGGTAGGTCAGTCCTATGTAACAGAAAATGAAATGGACTGTTGGCAATCATCCAAGTGACTAATCCAAATTATCGAATGCACATAAAATGTGGTAATCCTGGTGACTCAGGAACAACCCACTATCGTCAAGGCAGCATTTCATAAACTGTTTAAACTGACATTCATTGCATTTTTAGTTCTTCAGTCCCACTTGAAGATACTGTAACAGCAGAAGCATGTGGTTCCTGCCAACGCCATTGCACAAGAGAAATGGCATCGTATAGTTTCAGGGAGAGGAAAAGCAAGAGGACACAGTAATTTTCCAATTTTACTTCAGGTCTTAAAGAGAAGGAGAAAAACAAAAAAGCTTATACCCAAGTGGTATTTCCTTATATGGGCGATCGCTGTGTTTAAGATATTTTCCTTGCAATCTTATTAATAATATATTTCTTTGGACATTATCAGAAATTAATAAATGAATATTAGAGTCCATATTTTTTTTTTCTTTTTTTTTTTTTATTTCAGCATATTATGGGGGTACAGATGTTTAGGTTACTTATGTTGCCCTTGCCTCCCCACTCCCCTCCAAGTCCGAGTTCACCATTTTTCTTAAAGCTGAATAGTATAGAGTCCATATTTTAAAACTATAAGTTCCAAGTTTTCACTAATCTTTATTTGCCATCAATATTTACAAAATAGAAATAGTTTCAGGAATACTAGTTTTTATGCTGCTTAATGAATTATTATAAGGCTAACATCTGGGTCAAGAAATAGGACTTTGCCAGCCACCTTGGAAGCCCTTTCTGTGTCTCTTAACAAAAGCAACGACTACCCTGACTTCTATGGTAATTACTTCCTTGCATTTGATATTTTGTCATTCAATTATACATCTCTAGATGCTAATAATTAGTCTTACTCACTTTTTGAAAATTGAAATTTCTTTTTTTAATTATACAGTTTCTACCACCATCTACTTTTTGTTCTCCTTTATAATTTATTTGTCGAAGGAATCATTGGATCTGCTTTATCTCAGATTACCCATAAAACATGCTTAGGATATTGATACTACAATACTAATATTAATATTATAAAAATCCATAAGATAATTGAAAATGATTTTTTTTGTGCATATTCTTTTCCCATATCTACATTGTTAGAGCATATGGCCATTATATATTCTTCTCACTCAATTTAAACTTTCATTTAGTCTTTGCTCTACATATAATTATGTATTTAATGCCCACTATAAGTCTTTATGCTGATGTCTTTCCAGTTAAGGTGGTTGCTGAAACTCTTTCTCTAGTTAATTCCAAAGGACACAGTCATGAAATCAGAGTTGCCTGAGTTCTTACGTGTTGTTACGTTATCTATGCCCTTTACATCTGAAATTTTTTCTGGATATAAAATATTTTGTTCACATTTTTTTCCCCTAGCATATCTTAAATATGTGCTCCATTTTCTTCTGTCATAAAATGTTGCTGTCAACAGTCTTATGATAGTCTAATTTTAATTTACTCTTTTTTCTTGGGTGCACTAAAGTTTCTGTTATTGTTGTTAATCTTACTTTTTTTAACTCTGTTATTTTTATAGTCTGTATGGTGATGTTGATTGCTACAAGAAAAAAACAGACACATGATGTGCCCTTTCAATGTACAGCTTCATTCATTTTTCAATTTCAAGAATGTTTTTCTTGAATTGCAGTTTTTAGTATGCAGTCTGTTTGTGGTCTTTGGTTGTATTCACGGATTCTATTATCTATGCATTGGAACTTTTTAATCTGTTTTTAATATTTGCCAGCTTTTACAAATAATTTTTATCTCTTTAGTAATTACATTTCAACTTTTACACTGTTCCTCCTTTCCAACTTCTACTTTTATGAAGGCATCATCTGTCACTTTTCTTGATTTGTTTTTTATATTGAATGTAACCTTCATACTTTGCAGTAGTTAATTTTAAATTAAAATTAGTTTTCCTGAAATATTAGAAGATGTGACTCAGTTTAGTTTTCTTACCTCACAAGCTCTCTTTTTCGTTTCTGTGTGGGGCTCCAAAATGTGGCAATGTGCTTTCTGCAATTTTTTGGCTCTTTGTTCTTCTCTACTTTTACCTACCTTTTCTTTCTGGAATAGCTCTTGTCACTGTCCTCTCGAATTCTGATAGTTCTACCAGATGTCTGCTCTCACTGTCCTGGAAAGAAACCCCGGCTCATGAAATTGCATAATCTAAAATGATTCCCTGCATCCTGAGTTCTCAAATTAGCCCATGGCAAGTTCCAGTGAACTCACTTCTCCCATTCTCAGGTCCCTCTGACACCACGTGGTTTCCTCTGCCTTCTTCAGCAGTCCTTGGTATTACTTATATTCCCTTGTGGTTTTCCTATTTGCGCGTAGTTTGTGTCTTAGTTACATTTGTAAATGTTGTCTATGGATTTTGTATTTACTATTAGTAGCTTTGCCTGCTTTTAAAGAGAGGTTCACGATCAGATTCCACTATTGTCTCAGCAATATCAACATTAATAA
>NW_012134081.1:2738005-2744377 GCF_000956105.1 Propithecus coquereli
CTAAAAATATATATATAGAAAAAATTAGCCGGGCATGGTGGTGCATGCCTGTAGTCCCAGCTACTCGGGAGGCTGAGGCAGGAGAACCGCTTGAGCCCAGGAATTTGAGGTTGCTGTGAGCTAGGCTGATGCTACGGCACTCTAGCCAGGGCAACAGAGCCAGACTCTGTCTCAAAAAAAAAAAAAGAGTTAAAACACTGATCTAATTAATTCTGAAGTTCTTAATAACTCTGGCATTAATAATATGTCTATAGCCCCATTTTTCATAGTGTGTATAATATTTCCTTAAACCCAAAGAAACTTCATTCTTGTATATTTTTGTTTTAAACAAATGGTAATTTATTTTCTCATTGAAAACATTGTACTTAGTGTTTATAATACTATTGTACTATAAACACTGTACTATTATCTAGATACTAATTTCATTTTCCTCTGTGATACTTCCCTTCTATTACATAATTGTTAGAATAAAGTTAAAGAAATCTCTTTTTTTTAACTTCACAAAGGTCCCCTTATCCTTGTTTTTGTGAATTATTCAGAAATATAAAATGTCTTGCTTCAGGAGGGCTTCAGTCATTTTTTATTATGATTTTAAAAGTAAGGTAGAAAAGGTAAGGAGTGGCTTGTTATAAAATGTAACCAGTGAACACACTCACAGTTCCAGTTGCTGTAACTCCAGAGGACTGAGGGACCATCGCAAAGAAATTATTAATATAAATCAAAATGCAAAAATATCCTTCCCTGATAACTTTTGGTTGTGACAATAGACCATAAGAAAAGAGCAACAAGAAAAAGAGCAAGTCGCCATAGATTTGTAAGGGATTACCCTTTGGCATTTTGTAGGCTACATCATCACCGTGCACGCCATAGTCAGATATCTTAAGGTTCATCGAATATTCCCTTACATACTGATTTTATTTCATAGATAAAAGAAACCTATTCTTCCCATGTTTTCTCACCAGTATCTTTGTCCAAAACGGCAAAAAATGATCAAAGCCAAAAAATTCTCTGGAACCGTGAACAAAGTAAATAGCTACAAAAGAAATGACAGAAAAGTCTTTATAAACATGTAGAAATATTTTGCTTAGAGAGAAAGCATTATATCTATAGATAAATTAGAAAGATCATATTCAAATATTTTCTGTCCATTTTTATTTTATTCTCATTCTAGTTGAATATTTTCTCTCCATTAGATTGATATCCATTCTAGAGCAACAAACTTCTGACATTAGAACTGCTTAATAGTTCTCCATAGAATGCCTAACATTCTGATATACCATGTCAAATATTGACAATGAAGGGTGTTCTAAAATTTAATTAAGGGACACATTAATATTCATTACTTTGTTAAGTACCAAACTTACAAAGATGCCTAGTTTCAATGGCTTAGTGTTTTCTTTTCTTTCTTTAAAGTTATTTCATGTAAAATGACCATACTCTCTTAATTAAAAGTCAAGTCTCGTAATATGATCGGTAGTAGAATATCTAAAAGCAAAATTGTTCCAGAAATTGTGGGATATGTGGCCACTTTAGGTAAATAGTTCCATGAGTCTAGCTAGTATAAGATTTATATTTATTTATAGAATAATTTAATGAGGACTATAGAATCACTGAGCCATGAGCTACCATTTCACTTATTTTCAGACCAAGAATGTTACATGTTTGCTAAGGTCTGAATGTTTTTGTGTCCCTGCAATAAATATGTTGAAACTCTAACCTCCAATGTGGTAGTGTTAGAAGATGATGAGGTCATCGAGGAAGAGCCCTCATTAGTGGGATTAGTGCCTTTATAGATAGAAAAGACCCAAAGGAGATCCCTTGCCCCTTTTGCCACATGAGGACACATAAGAAGGCACCATCTATGATCAAGCAGGCCCTCACCAGACACCGAATTTCCAGTGCCTTGATCTCATATTTACCTTGATCTCAGACTGTGAGAAATACATTTCTGTTGTTTATAAGACACCTTTTTATAGGATTTTGTTATAGCAGCCTGAATAGACGAAGATGATGGACAAGATAGTTCCCACCAATCTTAGATCCATTTGTAGCCTATGTAGGACCATTACAAATCATTATGCCCCAGTATCTAGTCTTTTTCTGATAAAGAAACCCCAAAAGTGTGTGTTTCCTAATTGAACTATGACATTCATAACTACTGGATTATTGATATTAAGCAGTTAAAACTATTATACTTATTCTTCCATGTTGATTAATTTTCATCAGGCATATTACCTGTTGTACTCATATCTTTACATGTGTATAACAGAAATATGAAAACAAAATAATATTGTCGTTTTTACTTCCTTATGGAAGCTTAGCCACTAGTGAGGTGAAATTAGTCATTTCCAAGTCTTTCCAAGTCTTTGATACATTACAAAGAAGAGATAGCTAGTTTGACTTCCCTCGAAAACTTTGTGAGAGATTTGGCAATCTGATGAGCTAAAATGAACACTTTTTGGTAAGACACCTGATTTTCACTTTGGTCAAACCTTTTAGTTAAAATGATATTCAAATTAAGCTTTCAGTCTTCCTTTAGTTGATTGTCAGCAGTAGTTTTGTTCATTCATTCATCCATTCTCATTTATTTAACAAAATTTTAAAGTATCCACCTCTGGTCCAGCAGGATGCAGGACACTGGAAGTATAACAATCATCCCTCATATACAAGGTTTTAATCCTCTTGGCACTGACACTTAAGTGGTAGAGACCAATGTTACGTATAGTATTGTGTAATTATTTGATTTAAATTAAAATTTTCATAGAGCATCTGAAGAGAAAGTTCAGAGTCCAATGAAAGTTTAAGAGAATTTGGTCTTACTAGAAAGATCAAGAAATTGATAAGATTAAAGAATATGTAGGAATTATCTAAAGAAAGATGATAAGAAAGAGAATTCCAGGAGAAAAAAAATCCAGCATTTGTTAAAGACATTTTGGAATCTATGGGCTCAGGCAGGTTCAGTTTTAGAAATATTGGACCTCGGATGCAAGTATAATATTTAAACAAAGCTTCAAGTAGCTAGTAGGGTATATGAATCTAAAGCTCTGGTGAGATATATATAGATCGATCATAAAAACATGGGTGCAAGTGAAATTCTTCAAAGGCAAGTATGGAATGAAAAGAAAAAACGGATTAGGATACAGCCTGGAGAAATGATGACATTAGTATCTTGGAAGAAGCAGTTGAACTTGTGAAGAAAGAAAAGAAGAGCCAGAAAGGCAGGAAGATCAAAAAGTGAATGCTTTGAGAAGGAAGAAAGAACACCTTCCGCCCCCAAAAAATGGCATCACCAAAGCCCTGCTGCACGTGTTATCCCATAGATTGTACTGTAGAATCAGATAATCTTGAAGTGTAATTAATTGCGAGATTGCTAGAAATATCCTCAGGCTTCAAAACCCATACTTGCAGGGATATAGCAGGTGGATGTGCAAATACAATTAGGAGAATTTGTACCACAGAGCTCAATACGTCTACTACATTTGAAAACACTCTAACCTAAGATTATAAATTAGTGTGGCTCTCTTGTTACTAAGTAGCACACTCCTAACCCCATTGTCCTTTCTACACCTCTCATGAGGGTGGGCTTATTTATTGGCATTTATTATTGCATTTCAGCTGATCTGGGTTTTCCAGACTCCACATAAGATGACAGACAGCTGAATAATTGAAAGCACATAAAACCTGTATACTGTCAGGCCTTCTTTTCAGCATCTAGTCTGACAAGATGATTCAAAAATATAGGATGATAAATACTTAGAAAAGTAGGAGGAAAGTTCTCATGATTGAGGCTTTGAGATGGACAGAATCCGGTATCCAGGTGTGTCGATAGTAGAAATCTTTACTGATGTGATGAGCCCGTTACCATAATGTGGTAACAAACACAATTCAGCATAGAAGTTCAGAATTGGCAAAATGTTAAAATGTTTTGAATATTAAAATACTTATTAACTCCTCATAGATGATAACAATTTTATATGTACCGAAAATATATATGTTACATGAATACGAAGTAGTACTTATTTTCCTATTTAATGAACATCAGAGACTAAGGTCAAGTAACATTTGTTATTATTAAAAATGATGTTATAATTTTTGCTTTTTTGTTTCTGGTTTTAGCTAATTCTGGCTTGAGAAAATTTGGTTTATGACATTGGTGCTAACGAGTTTCACCTATATAAAATCATTTTCTTGTAAGAGCCAATCTTTGCAGAAATACAGTCAGAAAGTTAAAAAGACTTTGTAATAAATCCGAATGACAACATTTTATTATTTCTAAATTTTCTTTTTTAATTCAAACTTTAATTCAAACTATATCTTCAAGATATAAACTTTTATATATAGTATCAAAGTCTTCAATTTTTTCAATTCATGTGACAGGCACACACTTTTTTCCCCAAGCAAAATAAAAATAAGAAGAGTAAAAATAATCCCACACTGCACAGTTAACAATTTCAGTACTGGAAAACTTTCCAAAAGAAAATGATTTTCATTATACTACAGATACAAGTGTATACGATAACTTTAAATATTGCTATTTCTAAACATTATTTTGAATGAATAGTCTTCAAAAATAGAAAAAGAATCTCAATTATGTTGAATAATAAATAATTTTTTATCTGTAACATATGAAACAATTAATTGTACATCACTTCCCTAAATATCTTCCTGAAATAGTGAGAGAACATGAAACATAGGTTACCAGGTGAGAGAGCTCTTTGGAAAACCATCTTCACTAATGGGGAACATCTTTTACAAACTCAAAGTGAGTAGCTTACATTCATTTAAGATATGAATGGCATCCATTATTATATGTTTTTATATTTCCAGCACTCAGAACAGCACCTGTACATTGTTATGGTAAATAAATGTTTGGTGAGTAAGGAAAAATGAAAGCACAGCGCACCAGTAATGCATCAGACAGAAACTATTCAGATTTTAGAAAACTAAATATTAAGCTTAAACCAAAGCAGTCATTTAGGCTAAAACGATTAGCCTACATGCAGAGAAACTGCATTGTCATTTCCTTTCTTTTACAAGAATAAGATATAAAGCCAACCCTTGACTGGGACAGGAGCCAGGAAAGATTGGAAGTGAAGATGATCTGGGGTCTTTTTGAAGATGGTTACTAGTGGGGAAGAGAGCAATCATATTGTGAAAGAGGGACAAGATGAAAGAAACTTCCCTTCACCATAAAGATCAGAAAGAAAATTGAAAAAGCATCGGAGAAAGAATAGCACAAAATGTTAGGCTCACGTTAAGGGAAAGGGCATAAGAAAGAGTCCGAGGGTACAAAGTAGCCTGAACCAAGGACCACCAAGAATTGAACTTGGTTACTGAGATCACACACACACACACACACACACACACACACACACACACACCTTACATAGATACATACACATACATTTCATACATAACAGTGGACACACACTCACATTACATTATGGGATGTAAACTATGGTGATAGAAATGGCACCAGCCATATTTTAATTCACCATCCTGGCATCTTGCTTCTCTCATAAAATATGGGCACAGCATCTCCATTCGACTACACAGAGGTCTTGTGTTACTTTCATGTACTGCTAGTCAGGGTAGGGACAGAAATCAAAGGAAAGGGAAGCAATGTGGGGGCTGCAAAACAAACGACAAGATCAATCTTGACTTTCTTTTTAAGTCTAGAAAGAAAAAGAAGCCTTGATCAATCAACATGTATTTATTGAGTGAAAAAAATCTCATTAAAATCTTAAATGTTAATTTTGACCTGAGAATATTTTTACATCCTTTTAATTAGATCTCTAAGCAAATATATTCTGTTCATGAGCTCTTATAGGCCAATATAACAGTAATCACCAAATGTTCTGGTATATGATCTTATGCAATATGTTTTATTTTTGTTTTTCTTCCACACAGAAGAGACAACTTTCTTTTATGTCTATAATGAGTAATTAAGTATTTGACTTTTCTCAAAAAATCTTTTAAGTATCATAGGTGAGAATAATTAATGAGCTCTACAAACCTCAGAACAAGTTGAGAAGGAAATTAAACTATTCTTGAGTCATTTTCTTTTTGTACTCCAGTTACATCTTAATCATCTTAAGTTGTTTTGGAAGTTAAATTTTCTTTTGTAAGCAGTAGCACCTCAATGAGAGAGGCATTTATAAATAAATACACATTTTTCACTGCATGGTGACCACAATTGATAATAATGTATTATATATTTCAAAACGGCTAAAAGAATATATTTTTAACATCCTAACCATAAAGGAATGGTAAGTTGAGTGAGGTGATGGATATGTTAATCAGTTTAATCGAATCTTTTTACAAATTATAAATAGATCAAAACATTACATTGTATACCTCATAAATATATAC
>NW_012134081.1:2744622-2745706 GCF_000956105.1 Propithecus coquereli
ACCAATATAGAATAAAAATTGTTGTGAAAGCAAAAGGAAATTGCCTGGCAGTGATTAGAAGAGCTGCAATAAGTAAGTGACCATCAAAAGATAGCCCAATATTTGCTGATATGAGGAGTATACTGAGCTTCCAAAAATATACAGAAGTCCTGTGTTCCATTTACTGAGTTAAAACCCTTCAAAATGTCAAAGAAACATTCTAACGAGACTTCTCCTTCTTGAATTCTATTCACTAACAAGGTTAATCTAACCATGAAGTAACACTGAAGGCTTTCACAATTAATGTTGTAAAATACATAAACCAACAGCTAATTAATCAGCCCTAAGGTCACTATATTGCTCACGGAAAATTAGTAATAGCAAAGATTCCTGGCAGAGAGAGAGAAAGAGAGAGACACGACAGGTCACGCTCTGTGAGTTTCAATTTTAACTAGCAAAGGTTGTCAGAGTTATATCTAAGCTGCAGTAGATTTTTCTTCTTTTTTTAACAACAATGGAAGCTTGACTAGCATTAGAAACAATTATATTTTGAACACATTTAGAAATCTCAAGTAACTGTGTCTTTGGTAGTTCTTAAATATGAGAAGAGACAAAAAAAAATCATTGTATTTGTGTTTGGATTTCTCTGCCAAATAGCATTTCATCAACTTATTCATGAAAGAAAAGCTGGGTTAAATGCATGAAACAAGTGTACTAGAGGATATATTTAATCTTTAAGGCATTATAGTATAAAATTGTCTTACTTGCCATCTTTTTATGCATGCCAACTTCCAATTAACATACTGCTCAAAAAAGAGAAAGGTGAGAACTGGAAAGAGAAAGAAGGAGAGAAAGAGAAAAAAGAGAAAGAGAGATTAACCATATAAATACATTTTTGTAAATATTTTTGTTTCAGATATAGAAACTGAAATTAATAGTTGCAAATCCTTATTTCCTCAGGGAGTGCACATTTTTAGCAGCCTAAATAAAAAGAAAGAAAATCTTTCAAGTGCATTGATATAGTCTATTTTTAATGGTGTTACAATTAAATGCAGATATATATGTGTGCATATATATGTGTGCATATATGTATTTGTGAAAATAT
>NW_012134081.1:2747407-2748304 GCF_000956105.1 Propithecus coquereli
GGAAGCAGAACAAGTTTGATGCAGATGATATATCAGATAACAGATTTATTATACAGTTTTAATAATTTCTATAATTAATCCAAATGTAGTCTAATGGGAAAATTAGACCATGTACAGAAGCCGATCTAAACGTATAGGGACACTTGGTATTTGACTAAAGTGGTGCTGCAGGGTTTTTTTGTTTTTTATTTCTTTACTTTTTTGTTTTGTATTGTTTACTTGTTTGATAGGAGGGAGGGAGAGAGGAAGGAGAGGGAAAGGAAGTGGGAAGGAGAGAGGGGAAGGAAAGAGGGCAGGAAAGGGGAGAGAGAAGTCAGATAATACTAAGAGTTGCTGAGGATGTCAATCAATGGGAACTCTCATGTATTGTTGATGCGTGTGTAAAATGGAAAAAAATTTAGTTATCTGATACAATTATACAAATGTGTATCCTAACACACTCCTAGAAATATATCCTAGGCTAGAAAAATGCATGAGTATGTTTATATATCAGTATGTTTAAGGGAGCTTTATTCATAATATCCCAAAACTTGAAACAACAAAAATATCCCTTAATGGCAGAATGGATAAACTACTTGTGCAATATTCACACATGATGAATAGCAGTTACAATGAGGTAATGATATCTTTATGTAAACAATATGGATTAATGTCACCAACATAATGCTGAATAAAAGAAGCAAGACAAAATAATACATTTCATAGTTGCTGACATTATAAAGAAGAGTAAAGAAATTGTTATAAATGTTAGATTAGTAGTTACTTCTAGCAGGGAAAGTAGAGGTTTGAATCAATAAAGGTAATAATATGTTGACCTTCTAAGTTGGTAGTACATTTAACTTTTTCTAACTTGGGTGATGAGAGACAACATGGTTATTTATTTTATCATAACTGTGA
>NW_012134081.1:2753125-2755614 GCF_000956105.1 Propithecus coquereli
AATATACGATATATACACAAGTGCTTATTTTTTGTACTTTTTTCCATTATGAAAAGGATTCTAGTTTTCAATGACCTTATAATTCTGCTTGGCCCTCCTATTTTGGATATTCTTTCTCAGTAAAACAGGAAGGATACAGTAATCAAAAATAATAAAAATATAATTTAAACAAAACTACAGCTCTAAAACAGACAAAACCTGGACCAACACATAATTACGTCGAAGGCTTAAGCCTCATTTTATGTGAGTGTATTTTCCCATCTAAGAGCCAGCAGTAATTGTTCTCATACATTTAGTTAGGATGTTATGCCATAAAATTCTTGAGGGACACTCCTAAAATGAAGCTAAAATCATTTATAAACTTGGAGTGCCCTTTTGCATAAAGCTGAGATGGCATTGGGAAAATGTCTTTCTTATTCAGAGAAACTGAGACTGTTTTATGCTCATACATGTCTCGAAGTTCAAATATGTACACATACACACACACACAGACATGCTTCATCTCAATGTGTAACTCAATCAGAGGTGAAGTGAATCAATCTTATTAGTAAGAGTAAAAGCAGTTTTCCTTGGCTCCTATTCACCTATGTAATATGATTTCTGGAAGAATGAGATCTTAATTATTATGATTTATTCAGCATAGGAGCTCAGAATTACACATTTTACATTTTGATTTGAAGATTCAAAAATCCCTTTGCTGGGAAAAAAAGTCATTTCTATGATTACTTTATGAAATACAGTTCGCTTGAAGATTGAGTATATATAGCAGGTAAATTTTTGAGTTTAAAAAGTGAGCTTGCCTTGCTTTCTAACCACATTCTTTTTTACATTTGATCCCATCTTTTCCTCCTTTCCACAGCTTTAATAAAATGGGAGATGAACGAAAACTGTTTGCAGACTCTGATTATAAAGCAGTGAGCATTTCCTATATGGGCTCATGAACATATGAGTCACTGTGCAAATGGATCTTTGATTACGCCAATGGCTCTATGCAAGTTATGATTTGCGATATCAGTGAAGACCATAAATCATTTTCAATATTTTCATTGCAGTGCAGATCAAACCTACTATGGAAAAACAAGTCAAGTGTTGTGCTAGCTGGTTGCTCTTCCTATCATTACAGTACACTTTAGGAGGTCCCCTTTTATGCATGTCAGCTGTACGGTTTAATTTAAAAGTAATTCCAAGCATTTAACATGCTTCCTTCATTTTAAAGAGTACTTCTTAAAAATGAAAAGGATTCAATCACTTTTTGGAGGCAGACAGAGGGTACAGGATAAATGTAAGTCCCATCAGTGCAGGTCTGATGGTTTCTGATTTAAATAGTTTTTATTAAATATGAAATGTCCAAATTACCTAATCATTGTCTCCTGTAAGATAAACACAGTTTTCCCAGGCCTTTCTCTAGAGTCTTATCTCAGAGCTGCAGGATGTCAGTTGATAGTGTTGCCTTCATGTTAGACAAGCAGACAAAATAATTTGATTGTACTGCTTGCCATCTTGTTCTAAGCAGTTCTTTAAGAACTAAAACCACTTTGTTTCTGGTGGCATGACAAAGCCCATTACTTTCATTTTTTTGAACTCCTTAAAAAGCTTCGACATCAATAAGACTGCTTTCAGAGCACACTGGTATAATGTGTCTAGTCTTGTCTAGTCTATCCATCCAGAGATAGACATAAAACAAAAGTTAAGATGGTAGGAAAAACGTTTTTCATGCTACAAAAACATAGCAAAATTACAGGTAATTACTTCTTAAACTGACAATTGCTGAAGTGAGTGTTTAAAGTCAAATTCTAAATAAATTATTCAAAAACCTATAAACCTATATCCAAATGCTAGGCAGTAACTTCTGTACTGTTTGAATAATTTTGCAAAGATCATACAAACAGGGACAATGAAAAAAAATCCAAATAACATTTACCATTATTTTCAGAGGGTAAGAGTAAAATATTTTAATTTTTAAAACCTTAAATTGTCGTCTAATTGTTTGACACATTGTAGAGAAGCACAGGAAATGTAAAAAATGAACTTAAGATAATTAGACCCATGTTTGAAATAGGAGGATAAGTTATGCGATTGGGTGTTTCAAAAAGGGTAAGCATGAAGAAAAACAGATCCTCACCCAAATTGATGTAAAACCAAAACTTAAGGTAAGTGGACACTCGATTTATGAACATGTATGATTAATACTTCTTAAGTCTCAGTTTCCTAATTTACAAAATAAGAATATAGAATCATAACATGAAAGTCAGTTAGAGGATAAAATTCGATCACCCAATGAGCTAGCTCCACAGTGACACTGATGGACCGAAGCTAGCATGGTCTCTGTCCTCAGGGAGTTCACATTTTAGTTGAGAGAGAATGAAAAGCAAAATCAAATCACTTTGTAGATTAAGGTAAAATTGTTACTGTAATGTACACTGTGATGAAGAGTCACATGATTCCATGAGAGCTTTTATTAGGGACAATTTGATGTACTTAGGAAGATA
>NW_012134081.1:2759414-2760766 GCF_000956105.1 Propithecus coquereli
CAAAGGGTCAGACATTTTTAAACATATGAATCCTATAAAACCAATAAAGAGTATTTCTCATGTGAAAAAGATCTGTGACATAAATAAGCATCCCTATACAAGTATATAATTTTTGAAAGTCTAGTTAGATACAGGCAATTTTACCTTTTCTAATTCATCTTCCACTATATTACATCTTACAAACTATCAGCCAATACAACCCAATTGCGTTTTTTCAATAAGTCGTTATTCTTTTTCCTTTCTCTAACTTTAGAGAAGCGATTCCTTCTACTTGCAATGTGTTCTCCACTTGGTAAAATTTTTCTGATCATTGAGTTCCAGATCATAGGTCCTCCTCATCAAATTTCCGTTATTTGTCTCCATATCTCAAGTGACTGAGGAGGCTACAGGTGCTCAAGAGTGAAATGCTTGGATGATTAACTCATTGCAAAGGGATTTTACTGAAGTTATCTTTTCAAGTCACCCACTGAGATGACAGTGCAGAAGATGTAGAGTCCAACTTAAAGGAGGACAAACTAAAATCCTAAATGTATGTGTTAAATTAAATCCCTATTATTTTTCTTTTAATTTGTATGGAAAATTTATGTTTTAATTACTACACAATAGAGAAATATAACAAGGCAATATACATTTTAAAAGTCCACTAGAAATAAAGCAAGCCAAAGCCTGTTAGTCTATTCTACTTTTTGTTTGTTTGTTTCAGTAAAGCCAAGACACTCATATTCCATAGTTTCCACATTTTATGGCATAAAAATATATTTTAAAATGATGTTTTACACATCCTGAAAAATTAAATTATCTTTGATTTTCTAGCTTTCTACTTTTTCTTCTTAAAAGTTTTAGGGTAAATTGAAAGCAAATGTCAACAATATGCATGCATACTATTATTGTCTCTATTGCAGCCCTAAGGGACACAGTAAGAGTTCAATGAGTCACCATAGCTCACTGAGCAAGTCACTAGCAGAGAAGTGAGGTGGTATTTATCTTCCAGGCTTGATTATGATGCCGATGTCCACTCAACCACTTTTAATGACCAAGAAAGGACATAATTAACAGTGGGAGATCATCTCACTAGTAGTTTCACACACAAAGAAAAACTGCAAGATTAAAAACTAGTTTAGATAGTTAAACAATTACATTTACTGTACATTGAAGCTGTGCTTTATGAATGTATTGTTTTCTATTTGATATTTGTCTAAAAATATGTCAGAAAGGTTTCAGAAACAATTTTTTTATCAGAAACAATTTTTAAGTATAATTTCAACAATAGAAACTTTCGAGAGAATAAAAATTTCTCTTAAATGGATTAAGATTTCAAATTCTAGCATTACACAGGCAGGAACACATCCCTC
>NW_012134081.1:2764471-2767059 GCF_000956105.1 Propithecus coquereli
TAATTTACTAAATGTGTGGAAAGAAATTTTTACTTCTTTTTTTAAAAACTTCACAAACATTTCATCATATTTTTATTTTCAATATTTTCCCTAACACTGTAAGTTACCTGAGTTCAGGAAACATATTTTCTGTAATCATAGATATGTCTTCAGCCCCAGCATTAGTGTATGGGATACAGTAGGTGCTCAATAAATATGTGTTAGTAACCAAATCAATCTGGACACATAAAGCAAGATTAAGCAGCTGCTTCTGTAATACTAGTTATGCAATTTTTAAAGGCATACAAAAATTCCCTGAAAAATATTTATTGAACATACGTAGAGGAGAGTGCTTGGGGTATATAAACTACGAAAAAAAATGCACACACACACATACACACACACACGCGCTATGGGGTATATAAACCATGAATTGAAATTTATGCTTTGTTCCCTGAAAAATATTTATTGAACGTATGTAGAGGAGAGTGCTTGGGGTATATAAACTACAAAAAAAAATGCACACACACACATACACACACACACGCGCTATGGGGTATATAAACCATGAATTGAAATTTATGCTTTGTCCCCAGGAGTTTATAATATAACAGGTGAACTTACTAATAAACTATAGCAGGTTATACATACAACAGTAAATGAAAAAATCAAGATTGGTTCTGGAAGTAATTGGTCGTGTTGGTAATGATAAAAAGAAAGAATTGTACAGACAAAATTCCCTGAAAGCAAGATCAACATGACATAGCTACATACTGAGTGTACAAGATGGAAAGAGAGAAGGAAAAAGAGAGAGAGTGAGAGCAAGAGCTAAAGAGAGAGAATAAAGATAATTATGGTTTTAACAAAAAATGTTGGATAAGAAAAGGAATGCAGAAGGAAAGCTGGTTTGAGTGCAGATGGAAAATGTTGCATTTGAGGTACTGTGTTAGGTTCATTTTCTAGGATCCTGTTTCAGTTGAGTACATTGTGACAATTTTGCTACTATAATTTGAAAAGATTAGGGGAAATGTGAGGAATGTATAGCCGAAAAGCTAGATAATTGAGATTTATTTTAATGAAGAATGAGCCTTCATATTTGCAACAGACTAAAAGTGATGCTGTTAAAGTTAATGGTAATATTGCCAATTATGTGATAATTTACTAGTAAATGTGATCATTTGATCTAAATTTAACTGTAAGTGATAAATCCTAAGTAGATGATAATTTTACTCCCTTATATTAATATTTAAATTTGGCATGAAATGTAAGTATGTACAGCATGAAGTGTGCTTAAGCATTGATACACTGCAAAGTTGCAGGATAGTTCATTATGAGTCATGCACTGACTAGGGGCCAAGAGGAGTGAGGAGTAAAATAAAGTTTCCCATTTGAGGGACAGACAGACACAGATTTAATAAAATGTAACCTTGTATTTTAAGTGCTTCACCACTTTAAAAGAATTATCACGACTGGTCAGAGCATAGAGTGGCATTTTTGCTGGGTGGAGGAGGATTCAGAAGCCTTCAGAGAGCATGCTTTCCCTTGAGATATGCCTTAAACAATGACCAGAATTACAAAAAATAGAAATAAAAAGAAAGGAGGAAGAAGATAATGCATAAATCATCAGAGGAATTAACAGATATTACTTGTTTAATGAATAGGAAGTACCAAGAAAGAGCTTAAATATCATTTAGGAATAGAAAAGTTGAGATGTTGTGATTTGTTAAGTGAGGTGTGTAAGTTGTGTTGGATGTCATCAGCTATGGCACAGCGAGAGACACTCACAGCAGACCAGTGAAAAGATGTAGTCTGTTACTCACAAATCCCAGAGATAAGAGGGCATCGTGCCTCACAGAGCCATTGGTGGGGGTGGGGAGGGCTCCAGGATTGCATGCTTGACAAGCAGGTGGGGAACAAGAGAGAGAGAAATGGACACGTGGGCTGAACTCTTTATTGGGATCCAGGGTGGTATCTAGGGGGGTCCCTTGACAGGGTCCAATTGGATAATTTGAAGTGAACGTGAGACTAAGCATAAGAACTCAGGTTACATTGTGGGGTTCATTAGGATTAGAGCAAAAGTAAAGTAGTGAAGCAATTCAGGATATGGGGCCTGATCTACCAAGAACACCAAAATGGGAACTGGGGGAGACTGTCTTAAAATATGTAGATCAAGGGTTACAAGCCAGAGATAGGACAAAAAGATGGAAGCCAAGGTAGCATTAATATGAATGAGTTATGACAAGGAAAAGCACTTATCCACTGGACTTGGCATTTTATTGTACATTGCACTAATAAAGTTAGGCTACACAATAGGTAGAAGTGAATTATTCAGTAGAAGGGAACACATAATAACATATAATACTTGGACACTCTTTGTGCCTAAGAAGCAGAGTCCACCATCCTGGATATCTACATAGGGACTTTGCCAGAAAAAGGGTCATGGTCAGAAAACCTAGGAAACCTTGAAATTCAATTTGGGGTCTTACTTTGCTGGATGCCACATAACATAAAGTAATAGGATCAATATGGTGCTATAACCTAAAAAACCCATTTTACTTAAACAGGAAGTGAAAACATATACAAGGCAAGGAACCTAAGACATACTTATT
>NW_012134081.1:2775299-2787902 GCF_000956105.1 Propithecus coquereli
GTGACCTCAGGGAAATTCTCTAAAATAGAATCTGTTTCCTCATCTATAAAATTGGTGTATTAATGCCACACATTTTGTAACTGTTATCCAGGATAGAAATAATGCATGTGAAGTTTCCATTACATTTTAAAGCACGCATTAGGCAGATAACATACTGATAGCTCTTATTTCTTCTATCATCATGAAAATGGTGTGGTCCACACTACACTGGAGTTCTAACTTCAGTTTTAAGATTTTCTGTTGAACTTGGGCAAATCAACCTCTTGGGGCATTGATTATATCATTTATTTTCATCGGCTTGTTGCAAAGTCTCCAGATTCAATTGAAAATAATATATGCTTTGATGCTATGTATGTCAGATACTTATCACCTCACATAAAAAATAAATGAAAAGAGACATAGAGTTATGTTTCAGGAAACAGAGAAGTACAGTTGTGGCATGAAAATGACACAGATTGCTAAGTAAAAACTGTTACCTGGCTCAGGACATATATCTGTGCCTTTGAGCCTAAGGAAATTGGAGAAGAGGGGTTATAGTTAAAAGGAAAGTGAGTGATTAGTGTGCCCTAATTTAATGCTTGTGGATAAAAGAGATGTATAGAGGGATCGTTTAAGAGGGAGGAGATGACAGTCAGCTTTGATGGGACACAATGAGCCTCCTGGCAATCCTGAGAATTAGACAGTGGTGGATGAGTACAGTCTGAGGCTCCCAGTGTGATTGACAATAATTTACCATCAGCTGGAGCAACACTTATCTCGCTACTTGTTCGTTATTGTCTAAAATTCTTTGGTCAAGTATTAAAGTTTTTGGATATGTAACTAGAGGGGTTAAAAAAGTTCTGTGCCTTTTAATATTTTTAAATTTTAGAATATTACGGGGGTGGAAAAGTTTAGGTTACATATATTGCCTGTGCCATGCCCAAGTCAGAGCTATAAGAGTGTCCATCCCCAGACAGTGGGCACTGCACCCAATAGGTGTGAATATACCCATCCCCTTCCCACTTCCCACCTGCCCAACACCCGATGAATGTTACTACCATATGTGCACATAAGTGTTGATCAATTAATACCAATTCGATGGGGAGTACATGTGGTGCTTGTTTTTCCATTCTTGTGATATTTCACTTAGTAGAATGGGCTCCAGCTCCAACCAGGATAATTCAAGAAGTGCTAGATCACTGTTGTGTTTTGTAGCTTAGTACTCCATGGTATACATATACCGTATTTTATTAATCCACTCATGTATTTCTTTGCTTTTGACTCAAGATATTTTAAGATGATCTGTTCAGCAAGTTCATCAAGTTATCTCTGCATAAATATATGCCATGGTTTATACCTAAAAACTTCCTGTTTATAATATCATTACCCTCCTTCCTTCCTTCCTTTCTTCCTACTCACCTGCCTACTCGCCTAGACTCCTTCATTCGTTCCCACATACTTACTTGGAGAAAGATTGTTCATTTCCTCTTTCAGGAAATATTTATAGCTCTCTTTGTCTAAAGCCTATGAATATTAGGGCTAAAGATTGCATCCCTGTTTCTTGATTTTCTCTGAGTATATGTGGTATAATGATAGAAATTTAGTAAACGATTGACATATTGGACAATTTATGAAATAGAATCAGTTTTTTCTATAAAAATGAATATGTGTTTCTTAGAGATAAAATTTGAACTATTCATTTACCTCTTAGATAGGTCATTGGACACACATGCCATATGGCAGATGTGGTGAAGTTAAAAAAGGAATAATAAAGTAGTCTTCTTTGAAGACTGCAAATTATGACAGGTTGCTTCTAGGACGACTTAGATAATTAGTAATTGCCTACTTTGAACTTGGCAATGTACTCTGCTCTTTGTATATATTTATTCACTCTAAGCTTAGAGTAACTCTGGAATGGTAAATGTTATGGTCCATCTTACAGAGAAAAGAAATGAGAATCAAAAAAAAAAATCTAGGATTAAGTCTGCATTCAATAATAAAGAAGCAGTAAACCGAGTATTAAAGTTATATAATAGGTATAAATGACTCTATGGTACCCTCAGAGTCAATGGAACCAACTTTTACTGTCCTACTTCTGATTTTTCCATAATCACATAGGCACACTCTCTGTCATATGCACCTGTAAGAGTTACTACAAAAATAGAAATAAAACTCCAAACAAAATATCAATGTTTCAGGTATCAATTTTTAAAAAAAGGAAGTCATAATTTTTACACTTGTAAAATATGAATAGTCAACAGGAAAAGGTTAAAGATATTACGTTTGAGACCTAAGCAGTGTTTTTCAGGTTGAAGTAAAGCATCTATCACCAGCTGTGTGAGCTCAGGGGAAAAAAATATGCATGAGCTCATTATTTTTCTCCATTTGTAGCCACTGTCCCCATTCAGGTACAGCAGCACAGATGGTGTTGTGGTAAAGACACATGACACTGTCAGGAACTGTAACATATGGCACAAATTTGGCATCCCACATTCCCGTAAGTTTCAAGGTTAAGATAGAAACTTGTCACTTTTCTGTCACTCAGTTAACTTCTTTTCTTAAAATATAAACTTCTCATTTATGAATTTTTTTCTTAATTCATCCATTTTCATGATTCTATGTGTTTATTTTATTAACATGGATCTAATGATATTTTTAATTATTTCAGTATATCCTGTGTTGTGACGTGTGTTCTTATGAGTTAATCAAAGATTGAATTACACTTAAATGAATTAGAGAAGCTTATCAAAGGAGTTAATGGATAATGCTTTTGCAAAGGCACAGCTATTATATCTTCTCATACATGTAGTTTTCATAGATATGGTTTACTTGAAGTAAGAATACGCTTACTTTCATCAGTAAATTACAGGTTGTTGTATGGTGTGTAGATACATGAGAATGTTTTCTTCTGGAGATCACAAATTACAAAATTTCATAGGATTATAATATTCTCAAAAACTACACTATGAGAAAACATCCTATTAAGGATGAAAAGGTACAAAATAACAGGCAATAAAAAAATCCAACATTTGGTCTGCCATAAAGCATCCATAGAAATAAGCCTAAAATCATAGCTCTCCATCCCAGATTTTTACCTTAAAATTCAATAACTTATTCATGTTCTCTCACTGTCTTAGTCTTCATCCGTACGCCCCTTCATCACAGGGAACAGAACCATCTTCCAGTGAAAAAACAAATTAAAGAAATTTAAAATATATATCCGAATGTAGAAGGTATTTAATTCAATGTACCATATTAAAGGATATTGATTTGTGCGCATTCCTATAAAAGGCTGAATGATTTTTCTCTTTTGGATGTATGAAGTAGAACCAAACTAAAAAAGTGAATCTGCTTTTAAAAATGAGCACCTGCGGAGTTGAGGCATAAAATGTTATTTGCCTTCAAAAAAGTATGTTTAGATTCCCAAAACATTGACTCACAAAGGCTAATGTTTATAAGGAGCTGTCTTATGTTTAGGACAACATAAGATATCTTTTTAAAATATCTCTGGACCAAGATAGATTACTGGACAGACATACTGTTTCTCAAATCCAGTTTCTCAAAGGAAATTGACAGAGTCTTCTATATTTTTGTGGACAAAATGAGAAATTTCAATGAGAGGATAGTGATTATAACATATGTATAGTAACAAATCAGGCTCCAGTGATACCCTGAAAGACAGAAATGATGGGAACAAATCAAAGAAGTTGAAATTGAAAAAATTTCCATCTACCTACTAAACAAACACACGTGGAAGTACACATGAAAAAATTGAAATCTTTTTATAGGATATAAACCTGGAATCAATAGTGACAAAGGTGTTATATGGCTGTCAAGAAATTCATTTAATATTAGTTCATATTAATAGAGCTGTTGTATTCAGAAAAATGCCTTAATAGGCATTACTTAATTGGAGCTTTATTACTTATCCAATGTTCTCCTTTATGCACCCATTTGGCTTGCCTCACAAGATCCCATCATACTAAACTTCACTCAGTTTCTCAAATGCAATGCATTCTTTTAAGAGGTAGAAAATTATTCTCCCCACCCGCTTGGGTTGATCCTTCAGGTTTTAACTTAGAGACCCCATGTTCAAGTTAGTTGTCCCTGTCATGTATTCCCATCGCATTCTGTAATTGCTAATTTTATCCCTGATCACACTGTTTTGCAGTTGTTGGCTGGGGTGCTTGATTTCCTCCATTAGACTCTGAGAAGTATGGAGGCAGGGCCATGTCTATTTTGTGATCACAGTTGCATCTTCTATGCCTAACAGAATGTCCGGAACACAAATGGCTATTGAATAAAAGTATCTGAACAACATAAAAAATTGTTCAGTCCACTGTACTATGTGTGGAGAAATGCAAAAGAAAGTGCTTCATCCTGAAATACCACATGTAGTATTAAGTACCTGGCTACAAATGTACCTAAGGAGAAGCTACCAATAGGGAGAGGGAAAAATATTCTGTATAATAGCAGAATCGTTATCTTCAATAAGAGAAGCACTAGGAAGAACACAATATATCCCCCTTTTTTTTTTCTCAGACGACTGTAAAATTGTATCATGGAAGAACAATTAGGTATTTTCTATGGAGCACCATAGGATGTAACTATTCTTAATGGATAGAAGTAATAGAGAAATGGATTCTGCTTCAACATAAAGAAACATCCACTAGTGATTAGACTTGTCAGAAAACAGCACAGAATCTTGTGGCACAAAAAATTAGTTTTATTGGGATAGCTACTTTTGAGGGGAGACACAGAAGGAATTCATGAGTTCATGAATTAGGAAGGCTAGATGACTTCAAGGCATATTTAAGATTATATGGGGTAACAAGGCTATAAAGAAAAGCAGAAGAAATTGGAATGACAAACAGCATTTTGTGACTGCTGTTGTATTTTGAGATGACATTTGCTAAGCACTTACCAGGTATAGGGATTGTGCTAAAAAGCCTTACCATAAATATGCCAGTATTTCCCAATATTAGGATTTCATATCTGCCAACATTGGCAATGCTTGAGTTCTCTATTATTAAATGTCTATCTATATTCATATCTAATTTTGTGTTTTATTTGAATATATTTTTTAAAAAATAGGTGTATTTATTTAATAAATCCTTACATCATACTCTGGGTCAGAAACATTTCTAAGACTTTGATAAAAATGAAATCCTTTAATTCGCATGGTAGATGCTATTTTTATCCCTAATTTTAGGCACAGAGAGGTTGAGAGTTTCCCTGGGGTCACACAGGTAGTAAGAGGCAGTGCTAGGACTCCAATCTAGGTTCTCTGTAAAATCAGGACTATCTGAAGGAGTACCCCATCAAATGGCCATGTGAAGCTCTAGTACATTCTTTGTAAGTGCTGTATAGTCTTTTCTTGGTCATAAAGCAGCAGAGACAACTTGCAACATCAGCAATGCATTTGGCCCAGGAACTGCTAATGAATGTACAGTGCAGTGGTAGGTCAAGAAGTTTTCCAAAGGAGACCAGAGCCTTGAAGATGAGTGCAGTGGCCAGCCATCAGAAGTTGACAATGACCAATTGAGAGCAGTCACTGAAGCTGATCCTGTTACAACTACATGAGAAGTTGCCGAAGAACTCAAGGTTGACCATTCTACTACAGTCATTGGGCATTTGAAGCAAATTGTAAAGGTGAAGAAGCTCGATAAATGGGTGCTTCATGAGTTGACTGAAAGTCAAAAAAAAAAAATCATTGTTTTGAAGTGTCATCTTCTCTTATTGTACATAACAGTGACGGACCATTTCTCAATCGGATTATGACGTGAGATGAAAAGTGGATTTTATATGACAACTGACAATGACCAGCTCAGTGGTTGGACTGAGAAGAAGCTCCAAAGCACTTCCCAAAGCCAGACTTGCACCAAAAAAAGGTCATCATCACTGTTTGGTGGTCTGCTGCTGGTCTGATACACTACAGCTTTCTGAATCCCGGCAAAAACATTACATCTGAGAAGTATGCTCAGCAAATCGATGAGATGCACCGAAAACTGTAACACCTACAGCCGGCATTGGTCAACAGAAAGGGCCCAATTCTCCACAACAACGCTCAATCGCATGTCACACAACCAAGTTTTCAAAAGTTGGGCTACGAAGTTGGGAACAAATTGGGCTACGAAGTTTTGCCTCATCCACCATATTCACCTGACCTCTGGCCAACCAGCTGCCACTTCTTCAAGCATCTCAACAACTTTTTGCAGGGAAAGCACTTCCACAACCAGCAGGATGTAGAAAATGTTTTCCAAGAGTTTGTCAAATCCCAAAGCACGGATTTTTACACTACAGGAATAAACAAACTTATTTCTCATTGTCAAAAATGTGTTGATTGTAATGGTTCCTATTTTGATTAATAACGATGTATTTGATCCTAGTTAAAATAATTTAAAATTCAGTCTGAAACTGCAATTACTTTTGCACCAACTCAGTAATAGTTCCCCCTACAGAGACTGTAATAGGTGAACTCAATCTTTGTCTGAATGATTTTAGCTAGAGATAATATTTTAAGCTGACAGTTATTTTCTCTCAAGATTTTGAAGGCATTTCTTGCATCTGTTTTTATTGATAGGGACATTTTCTTTTGGTTTAATTTTTATTTTTTGCTAGTTAATGCAATTTGCTTCTGGATTTTAAAATTTTCAGTTTAACATCGATGTGTGCAATTTCTCTAACATGGGTTTTGCTGGGTATTTATTTATTTATCCTGTTTAGTACTTGGAATGCCTTCTGAATCAGAATATCCATGCCCTTCTTTGATTCTGAAAAAATTATCACTTATTCTTTTCAAATATGACTTCCAGCCCATTATTCTGAGATACTTATTAGATATATACTGGCTCTCCTTATTCTATACGTTGTATTTCCTTAATTTTTTCATATTCATATATTTGTGTTTTTTGTGCTATGTTCTGAGTAAATTCCTCAATAACATTTTCAAATTCAGTAAGTTTTTCCCCAACAGTATCAACGGTGTCTTGAGTGTAGTCTGTTTACTGAAGTTTTTTTTTTTTTTTTAATTTTAGTGACTGCATATTTCTTTATTAAGAATCCTCATGGGTTGCTTCCCTATTCACCTGCTTTCATTATCTCTGTTTCATGTTTAGAAAATGGATATGATTGTCATTTGTCCATTTGAGCATTGTAAACTGTTATTCAGGTGTTTTACAATCTTAATCCATATTAATATTTCATCTTAGGTGAATTTAGGTTCTGGTTGGTGACTTTGTGAACCAATTTTCTTAACATAATATTTCTTTATCTGTTTTGGAACTTGGGTTGTCTAGGCTAGTTTTGGGGAACTAGGCTAATTTTGAGTGAGAGGTTTTTGGTTGGTCGGTTGATTTTTTCTATAACTGTATTTCTCCTTTTAAATTAATCATTTTGGTTGGCTGCCTCCATATTGCCTTCCACGGCTTGTTTAAGCACCAGGCCTTAGAGTGAAAGTTTGCCACTCTGACCCACAGACAAGTAACAGAGATGGCCACCAAGCAAGTAGGGAACTTGATTCATTTCTCATCAGGAAGATGTATCCTGCTGTTTTCATAATTCCACAGCTATAGCCCTAGAGAGCGGATTTTTTTTTTTTCTTTTGGCATACTCTTATACGCAGCAAGAGCCTCAGGCACCCAATCTTTGCTTTAAGTAGTAGTTCTGGCTCTATAAATCCATCTAAAGGCGTACTTTTAATTCTGATGGCCCTCAATGAAACTGACCGCTTGTCACTGCCTGCTTTGGGGCTTTAATCCCAGAAGGCTGGAGGATGTAGTCCCTTTCTTCATCTTATATTTATGACTCATGAAAATATCTGTCCAGTTTGTAAGGCCAGCTCTATCTTTGAAGTTGTCTCTTTTTCTGTATTTTATCTGTAATTGCTTTGTGATTGGGGCAGGGGTTGCATCAGAGAGTGATTTTACTGTCTTCTTGATAAGAATTCTTCTAACTCATCATTTCATCCTCTGTGCTTGCTTTTGTTTATGATCATGGAGGCTTACTACTATATTTATTTCAGGATAACGATAAAAAGAACAGAATTAGATTTAAAACATAGTAACATGATAGTGCTATTGGTATGTCAAATACATACACACTATACAGTCAATCGTATTGAAAAAATAATGGAGAAACAGTCCTCATGGTGTATTCAAATTTGCATGAGCAAACTGAACTCAAAAAGATCAATCTGTGGTTTGACAATCATTTAAAGGGTCACATTCTAAGTGATGATTTAATTTCAATGAAACAACACCATCTATAATAAGAAAGAAGTATTGTTGATCTGCATGCTATTGGTATTGTTGTTTTGTTTGTATTCACTTTGTAAATGTTTCGATTACATAAGTGCAAACGAGTCCTACACATACAGACTTTAACTTTATTCTGTATATGATCTTAACTAGCCAATATCTTAAACACAGTGTGAGTTTATACTCGATGTTTTTCCTTTTAAAGGAAAAACCTCAACTTTGAGTAAAACTAGATTATGTAATCTAATTCTCACTATAATTATGTGAGGAAGACTCAGCATTGGTTTTGTTCCCCATATCCCCATGTAGAAATTGAGGCAAATGTTAAGTGATTGCCACAAGGTGAAATAGCTAGCAAGGGGTAGGCAAAATAGAAATCTGTTTCCAGAACTCTGGTGCTTAATGACTGAGATGTGTGCACAAAGGCAATGGGGAGACAGAGAAAAGAGAGATCCATTTGTACCAATAACATGGAAGAGATGACTTTGTTTCAGGTAGTAGATTTCTTTCATAAAAACTCTAGGTTTCACCCAGCTCACATCTGTTCTCTGAAGTTTAAGTATATGTTGGATTTAAGAATAGACTGAATCTGGGCTCCCCACTGCACAAAATAAAAAAAACTGAGAGAGAGGAAAAAGTAAACCAAATGACGTAAAGAAGATATTACAACATATAGAAAGTCATTAGACATAACCAGTCACTCAAAATACCTAATATGCCGAACACATAGAAATGCTAGAGGTGATAGACACCCTGACTTAACACATTATATGCATGTAACAAAATATCACATGTACCCCATAAATATATAAAATAATATGTATCAGTAAAAATTTAATGGACACACACAAAACATACATATTATGATTGTCCATAAAGTTGTCTATATATATGATTCTCCACTTTTCTTCTAGGACTAAGTATTTTCAGATTCAGAGAAATTTGCAACATTTCTTTATTTTTATAGATTCGTGGGATATGAGTGCAGTTTTGTTACATGGATATATTGTGTAGTGGTGAAGTCTGGGCTTTTCGAGTATCCGTCACCCAAATAGTGTACATTGTACCCAATAGGTAATTTTCATCCCTTACCTCCCCCATCCTTCTACCTTTTGAAATCTCCAATGTTTATTATTCTATTTCTAAGAGTTACTTTAGCATTAGGAAAACATTATAAGTGTGACTCTGCATGTGTGTGTTTTAAAATGGTTTAAGAAAAAGGAGAGTGATATTCAGGTTTTCTGAAATTAGATATTTATAAAACTATTGTAGAAAAATGTATGATGATGGCCATATTGTTTAAGGAGAAAATTAACATTTCAGGCCAGGCACAGTGGCTCATGCCTGTAATCGTAGCACTCTGGGAAGCCAAAGCAGGAGCATCACTTGAGCCCAGGAGTTTGAAGTTGCAGTGAGCTAGGCTGATGCCACTGCACTCTACCCACAGAGACATAGGGATATTCTGTCTCAAAAACAAAACAAAAAAAATCAGATATAAAGATGAATAGTAATGAAAAGCAGATGGATAGCACATGTCTAACTTTCAAAACATATCAGTCATAGAGGCAACATGTCATTGATGTTTGCCAGATTTAGCAAGTAAAAATACAGGATACTAACTTCAAACCAGTTAAACTGAATTTAAAAAAAAACAATGAAAAAAATTATGTGTAGGACATATTTATTCTGAAAAATTTAATCATTGCTTTTCTGAAATTGAAATTTAACTGAATATCCTGTTTTTTATCTGGCAACCATGACTACTGAGGGGTATGTGTGTGGGACTGTGGGGTGGTCCTTCATCTCCGGGGACTTGTGAAAGGTAGAGAAAGTTGGAGTCATCATAGACATAATTTAAAATGCATTCAGCCATTACCAGTAAGTCAAAGTTAAAAATAGTTTCCCTATCCTTTAAGCCTCTATACCTAAAAATTATACTGCTTGGATATCTAAACCGTCTCTGCCAGATTGCCTTTTGAATTCAGAAATGAGGCAAAATCTTCAGTGTTCTCCTTCTCTATTTTTGTTTGTTTGTTGTCTGGAAGGCAGTAGGAAATATGGGGACCAAAGCCAAAAAATACTCATGATATAAAAAATATGATTGACAAACTAAGAATACGTAATTCCAAGGCAACTCTTCTACTGACAGTATGTTCAGTTCAGTCATCTATATAATTCATTTCTAAACTACTTTATGATGTTCACTAATATTGAGAAAACTACCCCTTCAAAAAAAGCCCCTAACAAAATGTAAGAAAAATATTAAGGGTCAATTTTATTTGGCACACTCATTTTAATCTTGCAGAAAATGTTTGTTAAAAATGTTCAGAAAAGAAAATTCTGGTTAACCCTGAATTAAGAGCAATAAATCTACCACAGCACATTTCCTGAAAATTCTAGTTTTACATTTGCTGGTAGTAAGGCTCAAAGAGGTTTTGGCAGAGCATCCGTATCATCCATAACACAAACTCTGAAACAGAGGGTCTTTATGCTATTTTACAATATCATCTGTGAATTTAAGAATCAGTGACCGGTAGGTCCGAGTGCAGTGGTGTTTACAACTTATTGATCACAACCAGTTACAGATTCCTTTGTTCCCTCTCCACTCCCACTGCTTCACTTGACTAGGAAAAAAGAAAAAGAAAAAAAAAAAAGAATTAATGACAAAACATGGCAAACCTTAAATATGCAACAAGGGAAAGTAACCTCTCTTGTTAACTTGGGAGTCAGTTAATTCTCTTATCCAATATTTGTTTTAGTAGCTCTTTCATTTAAGACTTTTCAAACACACACACACACACACACACACATACATATACACACTTGATTTGAGGAGAGTCAGAAATAAACTTCTGTTGTTGTTACTAAATATTTAACATTAGTAATATATAAATACTGGAAACAACTTTGTGGGTATTTAATACATGCCAATTTTTTGCTAAGTGCTTTGAATATACTGACTCAATTTATTCCAGATAAGGTAGATAGCCTTATAATTTCATTTTTAACAATGAAGAAAGAGAATCAAAAACTTTGAGTAACTTTCTCTGTGATGTCCAAGCCTATGCTCTCCATATATATTGATACATATGAGGAGAAACTTGTGTAACAATCAGAACATATTCATGAGCATGTCTTTATTTTCTCTTAAATGATGTACCTCTGCTCCATGGAGCTTGCGGGCAGTCCTTTGGTATGGGGGGAACCACCCCAGGGTTCTGTCTCTGCTCTGAGGTTACTGGCCAATCTCTTGTCACGCTACGACTCTTTCCTCTTTCGGCTCTTAATCCTCTCACTGCCCCTTCTTAGGTTTCTTTCATTTAAATATTGGAGTCTTCAGAAATCTGTCATTCACTCTTTCTCATTTGGTTTTATACATATTCTTAAAAAACATCATGTAGTCCTTGGTCTTCAATTATCTAAGACCAATAGATTTATATTTCAAACTCCACTTCGTTCCAGAGTTCTATACGCAAGTGCATACTTGGTATCCTCTGAATATCCCACGTGCATCTTAAATTAAATGTTCAAATGAAACTTCTTTTCCTAAACATATTCTCTTTCCATTTCTCTGGTCTCAGTTAATGGCATGAATACCCAAATCAGTGAGCTGATTAGAGAATTTTGAAGCTATTGGTGTTATTCCTCGTATATCCTCAGTCACTAAACTTTATCAATCTTGCTTTTAAAAAATTTCTTAAATAATTCATGCTCAAAGAAATTATATATTCACTTAAGTATTATAAAACCTTCCTAAGATGTACTGCTACCAACCCCCAATTCATCCTTTCTCCTGCCATTAAAATTATTTTCTGACAACAAAAATAAACAATAAACAATTTGTTTGTTTTTCTCCTAAAACATTTTGATGGCTGTAGAAATAGTTGTCATATCGGGTTAAATAATATCCAAAGGTATGGCAAATATGGACATAGAATGGATCCAGACAGCGAATACCATGTATACTCTTTCCTTAATTAATTTAGCCCTCTGTGGCTTAGGCATCATGGCTTGCCAACTTTTTGCCATTTTAAAAAGAAAGACATATCTTACACCTTCTTTGGTATATTGCATTAGCAAGTAAAAATCTGATGCTGAACAAAAGGGCTACTCAAAATGTTGCTGTTTGAAAAACTGAATCAATCTAATGACTACGAAACAAATACTGTTGTGAGTTACGTGGTTTCCGATATTTTGTTTTCAAAAAAATTTATCTGGCAGACCACTAAAAGTAATTTTTAATATACATAATTTTGTGATTTTGATATAAAACTCTGAAGAATTTATAAGAATTGAATGCCAGGGTAGAACATAATTATTTCTACACACGTCTACATATTAATGACTAAATTCTCAAGATTTATAC
>NW_012134081.1:2788872-2800822 GCF_000956105.1 Propithecus coquereli
CCAGAGAGGTCTGAAAACTTACCTAAAGTCAAGTAGGAAACGAGCTTTATTGATTAAATGGATAACTGAATAAATGCTTGGCTGCTGTTGCTTTAATGCCATTTCACCTGTTTCTATGACTGTGAATTTCTTTGGATGTGCGATTTCTAAAAAGTAGTTCAGGTCCTGTGAATTATTTTTTGTTGTTGTTAGTTTTGTTTTATTTTTAATAGGAAAGCTCATTACACTTCGTTGTTATTACCTATTAATGCCACTGTGCCCTGACAAAGGATATGCTTCATTGCTCCAGGGATCATCGATATCATATTCACAATGCCCGGCATATACTATGTTCTCAGTAATACATGTTAAATTAACAAATGTACTACCCCATTTTAGAAGGAGTTTTTAATCAACCGTGATGGTTATAGATCATTAGGCACATTATTCTCTAATATAATGCTTCACTTACTTTAGACATCCTTGTGTGCCACTTTCTTGATTTTGTTCTTTTAAAATTGATTATTGTCATCTCTACTTCATATATTTACAAAGGACACTCTGTCACCACTGTGGATGGAATACCTGAACATGAATAGGGTAAAAGTACATACCAAAAAAAAGTGGTGTTATTAAAATCCAACTAAACATTGTCATCAGCTATGCTTAAGGCTTTTCTCTCTATGTTAAAGAGGAAGATTACCAACAATTACAGTGACTAGCACTAACTAAATTATTGCTTTTGCCTTGACTTCATCAGGATTGAAAAAGCATTGACAACAGACTCATCTTTTTCTTCTCTGTGATTCTATTTAGCATAATGTCATGACTGGGTGTCCCTAAAATTATCTTGAACGGTATACTAGATGAACTTGTAAAATGCTTAGCCCAGTGCCTGACACATCTCATGCATTCAAAAAATATCAGGCATTTTTATAAATATCCCACATTTTGGGGAAAACAGCAGTAAATAAAACTACCTTGCTTCTAAAGAATGGGATCAAGTTAAACCCCAGTCCTCAAAGTTGTTTTTGCTGAGACTGTCAAACTTTGTAAAATATTTCCTGTACACTACCATGCATGCTAATATTTATAAGATTTGTCCCAAAGAAAAGCACTGGAAATTTCTGGAAAGTATTCAAGTAAATTGAAAAAAGTGTCAGAAGGGGGACCACATTGAGTTTGATTCACTAAGAAGGCAGAAGCTACTGGATCAGTGACCAGCTTCAATAGACTCAGAGTTAAACTTGTCTCAAGATGTCACACTATTAAGCAAAGAGCAATGGTGTGTAACAATTTCTGGAAACTAAAAGGAGAGAAAAGAAATTGGACTTCTGGCAACTTTTTTACAGTTATTCAAGAAATGAACATTCTTAATACTTGAAAGAGAATAGCAATTAAAAGTTTATTGCTTGATACAATCCCTGCTGCTGAAAAATTATTTCCATTTATAGTTAGTATTCACTAATAATATGGTTATTAAAATATACAGTAAATCCCTTCCTTATTTAGACAAAAAATAAAATTGTTACATATTTCATAATAACAAAATAATTACACCTTCTACATTTTATTAAATTTCCTGCTTTAAAAATCAAAAGGTTGGAGGTATCAGGACACCCCTCCTCCCAATATTCTATGTGAATCCCATTCCCAGATAGGGAAAAAATTAAGCACAAGTATATGTGAATTCATAAAAACTACCTTTTCATGTGACTAAAAGATGAATATGTAACCTCAGTTTGGTTAATTGACACCATCCATAGAAATTATGCTGCTAGAACACTCTAGAGTGTATAGTTGAAGTTGATATTTGCAAAAGAAACTGAGTAATGAAGTTTACTATAATCAATGATGAAGCAGTGAGAATGATTGAAAATCCACAAGTTGACCCAATACAACTTATTTATCAAATTCCTGTTTGAACTATGCTGCTCATTTAACATATAAACACCCTTATAGAGTCCCTGGTGATCATCTATTTTATTTCTCTATGAATTTGCCTACTCTAGGTACCTTATATAAGTGGAATCATGTAATATTTGTTTTTTTGTGATGGGGTTGTCTTACTTTGCATAATGTTTTCCAGGTTCACCTATTTCATAACATGTATCAGAATTTTCTTCCCTTTGAATAAAAGGCCCAATAATATTCCATTGTATGTATATACAACATTTTGTTTGCATATTCATTTGTTGGTGGACACTGAGCATGCTTCTACTTTGGGGCTATTGTAGATAATACTGCTATGAACATGGGTGTACAAACATCTGTTCAAGCCTTTGCTTTCAGGTTTGTGTGTGTGTATGTGTGTGTGTGTGTATACCATGATGTGCAGTTGCTGGATCATATGGTAATTCTATGTTTAATTTTTGGAAGAATTGCCATATTATTATAGCATATTTTTTAATTAAAGGAATCCATAGTCTTTTTTTGTCCTTTTTTCCTTTCACACACTCTATGCATGCACACAAACACACACGCACACACAAACACACCCTTCCTCTCCTCTTTATTTAGATTGACTTTAGCAAGGGAGAGTCATTACGAAGCCCATTAATCTTCATTTTTCACAGCAAGATTCGCTTTATAGGACTGAGAGATGCAGAAATGGAACCACATAGCACTTTGTCAGCAGCTAGGATTTCTGAATGTGATGCCGAGTGAAAATTAAACACAAGAGACCAGACAGCAGCTCTAATAACTCAGTAATTTCTAAATAAATAGACTGAGATTGATGGAACTGAAAACAGTTTTCTCTAACAAGGGAAAGCGTGCAGAGTAGTATTTGCCTCAAATATACTTTGCATAAGGGATTAGAATTCCTGAAAGCCTCTCATTTCCCCATCAGAGAATTTGTTTCTTCTATCAGTCAAATAGTGGTTAATTATCATATTTCAAGGAGCAGCTCATTAATTCATTAACTAAAAATAACTGGATATTTATGTAGGAAGATAACACATAATAACAGATAACTC
The DNA here is from genome assembly GCF_000956105.1 of Propithecus coquereli. NCBI lineage: Eukaryota > Metazoa > Chordata > Mammalia > Primates > Indriidae > Propithecus > Propithecus coquereli. The sequence goes on from NW_012134081.1 coordinate 2,791,830, forward strand.
GAACAGTGCTGCCAATGTAAATTGTCTTCTAATTTCATGAAAGTTTCAAGAGGTAGCTCCATGCTGAAAGTTTATGCCAGTTGTTAATCTCTACTTCAAGAATTTAAGAAATTTTGAATTTTGGAACAAAATAAATTTGAAACTACATCCCCAGGGGAAATTCTTTTCTCTGCGTTTAATCAATTTTGTTTGGCTGTTAGGTGTTGGCAAAGAAAGGTACAATCAAGGGAATAAAAGGCTGGCAAAGAAAGAAAGAAAGAACTGTATTAAAATGCCAGCTAGGTCAAGGGCCTTAAAAAAGGGAATGAGGAAAAAGAAAAAGCACTGATAGAACAGGGAACCTTGTCTCTCCTCTCTCCAATTCTAAAATATGTCCCCATTTTCAGGAAAAAACTCTAATACACATGTATTGAGCATACCATTTAAAAAGCTGCTACTACCAAGTTAACTCTTTTATGCTTCAGATATCAATGATTGTAAATGATTTTAAATTGTCTTATTGTAAAATATTTATCAAAGACTATATATAATGTATCATATTTGTGATAAATTAAAGAATAGTGATTAAATAAACACGAGTATCTACCACTCAACCAAAAATAGACAATTTCAATTTAGAGAAAACTTGATTTACACTTCAGATTTTATGACAGATGTTACTAGTGTGCTTTTCTAGCACAAATAACAATTTCAACTACTGTATTTTATTTATATATAAGAAACAAAGTTGTGATCATTTGGAAAGGGAGATTTTTAAAGGAGGGGGTTAAAGCTTAATTTGCATAGCAATTTACATAATCCTAAAATGTTACTTACCCCTATCACATTTACCCCTAAAATGTGACCTAACCCTTGTGCCTCTGAAGAGACTGTCATGCACTGCAAAGATCTGTTACCAGTTATAAATCTGTCTGGAGAATCTAGTTTAATTAAAAGTATCCTTTTTGTATCTCCACAACTTTAACAGAGATAAAGATTTGCAAAATATGGGTGTTACTGTTGAGATTTGACCCTATATCAGAGTAAAACTAACTTTGAGTTAGAACTTTTCAGTTTTCACTGCTATCCACTAATCACAGGAAGCTGGGGCAATGTGTTCACTAATCTATGAGCCTCCCCATAGGGTGTTTCCTCTGCCTGGAACATTCTTTCTTACTCTTTCCCAACCTTTTCCTCAGCTTAGTTATCACTTCCTTCAGGAAGCCTTCCCTGATTCTGTAAATGCAGAACATGTTGCTGTTCCTCTGTCCTTGTAACATTTCTTGTACTCCATGCTCATTATCTATCAGTACAATATCACACTGTATTGTGATTGTCCGTTAATCTATTATGTTTTTCCTCACAGATCTGATAGCCCAGCAATGGCTGAAATTCTGTATTGCAAGTTACGGCCCAATAACCTAGCACAGAGCTTGCCTCATAGTTGACATTTACTGTGCAGTGTCACTAATTTTCTCTGAACAAAAACACCCATTCTGTATCTGTGCACAGAATTACCTAAATTTGTCATTTAGAAAACTTAAACTTATGTTTGTCAGTTTTTAAAGCATAGCTGCTGAGTCTAGATGCACAGATAGACACATTTGAGTGTTATATTGCTTCACTATTCTAAGTATAATCCTCTTGGATGAATGAATTTACTCTAGATTAGTGTTTCTCAAAATTTAATGTGCACGAAAATATCACGGGGAATCTGTTAAAATCGAGATTCTGATTCAGTAGGTTTGGGATGACGCCTGAAATTTTATATTTCTAGCAAGCTCCCAAGTGTTACAACGCTACTGCTCCATGGCCCACATTCTGAGTATTATCATTTTACATAAAAATGCCATTTGATATTTCATCATTTATAGTTATTTCCTTGAGATAAGGAGATGAAGAAATGACCAAAAAGCAGAAGGAGGAGGAGAAAGGAAAGAACAAGAAGAAGAAGAAGAGCCATCCAATTAACCTCTCAAAAGTTCAGCTGCTTTCTTTTTGTATCTGTGTAAAACCTTTGCATGTAGGAGAAAGAAAGGCATTCGAACAAAACTACAAAATCTTAAGCTAAGGAATATACCAAAATATGCCTTTGATAAACATTGAGGATTTAGTAATAAAGTGATCAAATGACGTACCTGCTTTAGAGCGCTGGATATTAATACAATGGAAAACTGCTATGTTAAATGATAAATTTTAAAGTAAGAGAGATGGAAATTGACAATAATAAAGAGAAAGAATCTGGCCAGAAAAAGTAGTTTCTCAGACGAAAAACTGAAAATCAGTTCACTAAAGTTGTAAGAAAATAAGAGAGCTTGATGCACAATGAAGAGGAATGAGAAAAAAATATTTCATAGCAAAACAATAGAGAAGAAAATCAGGGACTATAGCTACAGAGACAGACATCCAAATTCATTGGTTCGATGTATATTAAGGAATTATTATAGGACAGTCATTTTAGTGGGTTTATGGGATAGAATGTTGAATACTCATTAAGAGATACACAGTTTTTTTGGGTAGACATACATGCAAGTGAAAAATTGCAAGAAATTTGTGCTATAGAAGACTCAGGAAACAGGCATTTTAGAATTAAAATGAGAAGAATCTGCCTGGCTGGCTGGGGACATAATGGGAAAGGTTATAAGGAGAAGACATTTGAGCTCAGCGTTAAAGGAAAAAAAGTGCTCCATTCTGTGCTCTTTCCTACCTCCACCAAGAGAAGAGGGAACATTCCATGCAAGGGAAAGTATTTGAAAAATAGACAAATTGAACCATATAACTAACTTGGATTTGGGTCAATTGTTATTACTAAGGAAGGCAGACAATTGTATGTGATTATACTAGTGTGTACATATGGGCTGGGGGAAGAGAGAGAAGAGAGAATGAAAGAGAAAGAGAAGAGAATATATACAAAATTTAATTTAGGGGAAGAAGTGAAGACACTTTTTTGTATGTTGGTTAAGAGAAGGATTTTTTATACTTAGAGTTGTTTGGGGTAATGTTTGAAAAAGAAGAATACTAATAGTGAAAATAGACAAAACAGAGAAAAGAATAATAAGGAAAACATAATTTGACATACCATTTTCATATATGAACATTTTATAATCTATACAAATTAAACTTTTGGAAGAACAAAACAAGGAAAGTTGAAAAATATTAATATCTTAACACTACAGAGATTTTGGCATAAAATATCTCGTCTTCCGAGATGCAGATCATAAGACAAATCATAAAGTGAAACTGTTATATTGTTTACGTTTCTTCTTTGAATTAAATAATATTAATTAGAAAAGTAATAATTAGAAATGTATCAACATATATAAGCATGTCTAATTTTTATTAAACACTCCTTAAACAACCCAAAACACACTTTATGGTAAGTCTGAATGGCAATAATGGTAGAATAAAATTCTGATTTGATTTCTAAGCAATTACATAGTAAATTAAGAAGACCAATCATTTTTAAATGAATTCTCAAATAACAACAGCATAAAAGAAAAGGTGGATAAATACAAAACAACAATTTTACCACATATGGTTATATCCTGTCCGTATTCATCTATCAGCCAACATATTCCAGTGCGTGACATACAAAAGAGGAACGAGTCTGGCTGTGCCACTGACTTGCAAATAGCATCACAGGCCTGGGGAATTCAATGGAAAACCACAGCAGACGAACATTCACATCGCCTTTCATTAGACATACAGCCTGATACATGAGTGAGAAGACCTTGGGGTTTGGTCTTGTCTTTCTGTAGAAGAAATAGCAGGAAAAAGGGAGCTCAGTAATTTTACATCCAAGAAATACTTACAAATGGATAGTGTAATTTTTCCCTAAATCATTGTTTATAAAACCAGTATGATAAATAAGGGAAGGACATCAACTTGACCATTCTCAATGCCACTGTCCTGAAAATGACTGGCAACTTTTCAGTAGAGTAACAGGTCATCTTTGCTGAAAGGATTTATACATACAGTTTTTTCCTGTAGGTAAGTATTATCAGCCTTTCAGTTCTGGGCACTGGTATTTCATAAGAGGATAAGCTCCTATAGTACTTTATAATTTAAATCTTGCATAAAACCAGATACATATTGACAATAGAGAGATTTCTCTTCACCTGGCAATGGCTTTCTGGCTACTGTTATTAGTAACAACACAATTTGCAATTTGAAATTATGTGATTCCTGACATACTTTATATCGTTTTGAATTTTGCACATAAAATGGTTTTCACATATATTTTATATTATACTATTTTAAATTAATGCAATTCAAATTAATATGCACACATTTTAAAAGACACATTTGAAGATTTTGCTACCAAATATTTTATCCACAAAACTTGACCTAGTTTAACACCTCAAGCTGATGTGATTATATTGTTATCTATTTGTTGAACCTCTCGAGTTTCTCCAAGAAATTAATGAAATGCTTCTATGAGATAGTAATAAAACCCTGACCTTAAAATTGTACTTGTAGATCAAATTTTTATTAGAATTGTTACTTGTCCTCTCTTATAATGCAATTAGTTAGATTAACAACTTTTAAATTTTATTTTATTAGCTGAATAGTCATGTGGTTCTTACAGATGGTGTTACCATAGTTATTTTACAACAGCTATTTTGCTTTTGTTTGTGACTTTTGCAGTACTTATTCTTAAGAGCTATTGATACACAGAAAGGTGACATTATAGGTCTATTTACCACAGTTAATAATTGAGAATATTTGAAAACTGTTAAAAACATATGTTCCCATAAAGAGAAACATTTATTTAATATTCTTTTCATTTTTATGGAATAAAATCTTATATTTCTTACTAAAGACTTCAGAGCTTTGTACCATTCATTGTCAAAGACGATGCCATCTCAGCTTATAAAAATAAGGGATAAATAAAAGATAAACGACCAAATAATCCTAACAGAAGAAACAATATGTATTTTTTGTGAAGGTTATTTTTGCGATACTCTTTGGAGCTGCTGCAGTCCCCAACTCCAGGGCCACAGAGGGGTACCAGTCCGTAGCCTGTTAGGAATCAGGTCGAACAGCAGTGGGTGAGCAGCGCTGGGGGAATATTCATCTGTATTTACCGCTGCTCCCCATCTCTTACATCACCACCTGAGCACCTCCTCCCCCGCTTCCGTGGAAAACTTGTCTTCCATGAAACTGGTCCCTGGTGCCAAAAAGGTTGTGGACCTCTGCTTTAGAATATAAGTCGGCTTTTACTGTTTTCTATCCAATAATGAAAAAATTCTACCCTTAAGTAGTAGCATACAGAAAATATGTGTTTACTGTTAATATATAACTGATGGACTAAATTAGGTTCCAATATAAGAGAAGCTTTTACGGATGGAATGACTTAGAGGTTTCTTCCTGTAAAATAGTACTTTTTAAATACCAGGCAATACTAAACCAGTACTTTGCACAATATTATCACTAAGAATGATAGTAGTATTATAGATTTGTATAATGAGCTCTTTAGAATAGATGACTGCTGTCCTCATTTATTTCATCTGAGAAATCCAAGCTGTTATTACCGATATTAAATCTAATCATATTATGTCCTAAAACATTATTTGAATTCATTGATGTGAAGGCAAATGATCATAAAGTGTTCTCTTAAGTATATTACAGAGGAAACAAACACCCTAACCATTATTTCTGACAGAGAACAGAGTTTTAAAATGCTAGGAGATGATAGCCCAGCTTGGGCTTACAGAATTAATGAAAACAAATGTTCTAGGTGACGTGGAAGCATGACATTCTCTCTGTGGGATGACCTTCATTCTTCCTCAGTTAGCTAATGAGGGTTTCTTTGTTATCTTTCTTGCTGAAAGACCTCCGGGCCTTGTATCATTATTGAGTGAACACAATGTCACCTCAGCTGGCAGAAATGTTTCGTCTCTTGTCAGGAAGAGTAGTTTCCTTATGTCATCTGGAGAAAGCGCCACAGAGGGACTGGCAATTGAGACCAGACATTTCGATCAGTACAATCAACCCAGTGGAAATCTTGAACCTGCTGGAGTTGTTCAGATCAGAATATTTAAACCCTGTTGTGTCTCTCTTGGAAGTTAGGATATTTGTTATGGATGAAGAAAAAGTCACATTAATCTCTAGTCAGGATATTTCTTATCTGGTAATCGATGTTATTTGGCGGGGAGGACATTTAATTTTTTATAATATTGCGCACAGATATAGAGTATTTGGGTATTTTTGATCCTAAAATTACATTAATATAACTTCTCTAACCCAAATTCCCATATTGAACCCACTGATAAGCACAAAAAGAGAGAAGAGAGAAGAGATAGGAGATCTAGTAACAGCCTACCAATTGAGATACTAATACAGCATTTTCCTTTTAATCCTCAATTTATTTTAATAACACCAGCAAAACTTTGGGGAAAATTGATATTATTGGTATTGTGAAAGTATGGTCACTAGAAGATGCTTTGTAAAATGACAAGCATAACTTCTTTCAGCATGTCTTTTGGGAGGTAGGTTTTCAGAGAGCTTAAGCATCAGCTCTGATTCTTTGCTTTGAAATGCTTTAGAACGTGAATGTTAAATCATGTAATTGTAGTAACTTTCTCTAGCCTCCTGAATGCTATCCAGGTGTTTGTCGATGTAAAGAAGTAAGAAAAAGAAAGTAAAACAATAACAACAACAAACTAATGTTTTTTGATGGTTAGTGACATCAATGGTTAACTCATAAAGTTATACAAGTTTGCAAATAAGAAACAGTTCCTTATGTATTTATTTATTTAGAACTAGATTTGAAGAGGTTTTTAACCAAGGGGTTCCATGACGCAGCTCACAAACACTTGGCTTCAGGTTGATAGGCTGGAAGATCTGACAATAACAACAATACTTAGCCTGTAAACTTGGGCAACAGAAAAACTTTCTGATCCTTAGTTACCTCCTTCATGGACGTGGAGATAGAAAAGGTGCTGCAGGTCCTAACAGTTGATGAAGTGATGTACAGTATAAGAAACCGCTTTGAAAACTGGATTTGCAGTCTACCCTCATTTATCAATATGTTGTAATCAGTGTATATAAATAGTATTACTTACCTGGATGATTCCATGCAATGGAAAAAGTTGACAATTTTGGCCAAGCGATGGAGAATTTATAGCTCATATATGATATTATCCTAAGTGGCTAATTGATCATATTAACCACATTTCTAGATCCAGTAAACTTAACGGTTTGACATCTGCCCTATGTGCATATGCCAGACAAACCCTGGTATGGACAGCCCCATAATATGCCTAAGTCACCTTGCCCAAGCCTCCTACTCCCCCTGTGCTCCTCACCCCTGAAGTCCTCCTCACCCCAGGAGTCCTCCTCCTAGGGATGCACTTTTAAAATATACACCAACCAATCCAGAATCCACAATCCCAACCACCTCCCTTTTTGGCTCTCGCAATCAGCTGAATATCCAACTCACTGCAGGCCAGGCACCAGACCACCAGGGACAGCTCCTATGGCTCAAAGTGTGCTGAAATTATTCCAAATAGCCAATCCTAATCCTGTTTACCCTGGGTCTTCCATTCCTCACCACAGAAACCACAATTAAGGTTCTTGCCTACAGTTTCTCCCTCTCCCCCTGCCTCATTACCAATCCTGCTGCTTCCCCAAGTGACCCTCCATGGTGTAGCATGTCCACTCCTCTTGGGAATCGTTAGTAATAAGCTATCTTTTCAATGGCAATTGTCTTCTGATCTTCTGGCTTCTGGTATAGTACCTCAGATCTTCTGTAACTACCTCATGTTTTAAATCACTAGGATATTTTTATACCTAAGTATGATTAAAATTAATTTAATATATTAAAACACATAAAAACTAATTATTTAGATAATCTGCTTTTTACCATAGCCAGATAATCTAACAAAAGAACTGAGAGGAATATTCTGACAAAGATCTTTCAATATATATATGTTTTATTTAAGCTGTCATTGAATTAACTAGATGCACATTATTTGAGTCACTCATTAAAAATATTTACAGTTATAGGTAGTAGTAAGTTTTACTTTCTTTTTACTTATTCAACATTCATTCAAGAAATATGCATGCGAGGCACCATTCTGGGCATTGGGACTGTAATAATGATCAGACTGACACAACTCTCTGCCCTCATGAGACTTCATTCTGGGGTAGAGATAGACAATGAAAAGATAAACAAGATACTATATTTTATGTAAGCTAGAGACAAGTACTAAGAGGAAAAAATAAAGCAGGGAAGAATGGTATAATGTGTGGACATGTGTGTATTTGTATGAGAGGTGGGGGCAGTTAGAGGGCATGATCAGGTCCTGTAAGAATGTGACTTTTGTGGAAGGGTCTCAAGGAGGTCTTGAAGCTAGCTGTGAGGATGTCTGGAGGAAAAGTATTCCAGCCAGAAAAACAGCAAATACAAAGACCCTGCTTGAGGAACAAGCTCAAGGGATAGAATTGAGGCTGTTGTCATTGGGACATAATGAACTGAAAAGAAGGTAGGAAGACATAACGTCAGAGGGGAGATGGGGAGGAAAAGGAGGACCGGTGGGGGCCATGAAAGTGGCACCTGGCAACAGGAAGCATCTGGAGCAACTAATGGATATTTTGACAGCACCATCCTGGCCATTCTGTTGAGCATAGAGTATAGAAGCTCAACAGCAAAAGCAGGAAAACCAATTAGGAAGCTAAAGCAATCATTGAGGTGAGAGAGACCAGGGTGGCTTGGGAAGGAGGGTTGCAGTAGGAGTGATAAGTAATGGTCAAATTATTTAGAAAGAAAACTCAAAAGGACCTCTTTTAATGTTTTATTTTATTATTTTACATTAACAAATAAAATTGTATGTATTTATTGTGTACAACATGATGTTTTGTAATACATATACACTGTAGAGTGACTCTATTGAGCTAATTAGCATATGCTTTACCTCATATAATTTGTGTGGTGAGAACATTGAAAATCAACTCTCGGTATTTTATTTTTTGAGACAGAGTCTCAACTGTGTTGCCTGGGCTAGAGTGCC
>NW_012134081.1:2803597-2804127 GCF_000956105.1 Propithecus coquereli
TATGTAAAACCTAAATATAAAATATATCCAGGCCACCTGGTATATAAATGATATAAAAATAAGTAGTTAAGAATCCATTAATGTCTTGCCTCATGACATGTGGCTTTGCCATTCACACTGGTAGTTAAGAGTTAAGGGTCTAGAGTCAGTCTGCAGTCGCCTGAAAGTCAACTTTTTGAAAGTCTAAATTGAAGCTGGCTCTGGAAAGAATCAGTTAAAGTCTTTGCCTTTCATTGTGCTGTTTCACAAATTGGTAGATTATAGCCAAGTCAAAAACCTATTCAAGAATATATAAAGCACCTTGGAGATTTTTACACACTTTTAGTAGGTAGTGTTATGAATGCTTTATTCTTAAAATCTTTCCAGCATTAACAAAAAAAAAAGTCAGAATTGTATGTATTAACAAAAGATGCATGAGTGCTTAAAGTTTATTTTGACAATGACAGATTTTCTAAACATACTACATTACTAGACTACTCTTTAATGTTCTGTGACTTTTTTTCTGTCATAAATGATACTTCGGTACGTTA
>NW_012134081.1:2804428-2810482 GCF_000956105.1 Propithecus coquereli
AGAGTGCTAGGATTACAGGCGTGAGCCACCGCGCCCGGCCAACTCTTGGTATTTTTAAAAGTACTATATATTGTCGTTAACTATAGCTACCATGTTGTACAATGGATCTCCTGAACTTATTCCTCCTATCTCACTGAAATTTTGCATCCTTTCATCAACATCTCCCCACCCCTACACACATATACATATACCCTCTGGCCTCTGGTAACCACTATTCTCCTCTCTACTTCTATGAGTTTAACTCCTTTAGGTTCCACACCTAAATGAGATCATGCAGCATTTGACTTTCAGTGCCTGGCTTTTTTCACTTAACATAATGTCCTCCAGGTCCATCTATGTTGTTGCAAATGGCAGGATTTCCTCCTTTTGTATGGCTGAATAGCATTCCATTGTATATAGGTACCACATTTTCTTTGTCTTCTCAAAGCTTGATTCCATATCTTGTCTGGAGGTGAAGCAGCCATTTTATGGTCACAAGACAGCAACCAAAAGTCCCAAAGTTTATGCTAAGCATGATAGGGGACATTGTATCCTTAAATAAAGAAGGAAAAGGGACAAATAGTGAAGGGGTTTCTTTCATCAAAGCTTTACCTTTTTATTCCTCCTAGCAACTGTAGTTTAAGTCTCATTGTCTATGAACTGTCACAAATGACTTCCCCTAACTCCTAAGAGAGGTGGGAAATGGAGTTCTTTGCTTTCTGGTCTTGTTGGTAGAAGAAGACAAGAGAGAAGAAAGCTGGTAATAGATTTTAAGGGTGACAACTCCAGCATCTACCACAATGTATAAATCTAATGCAAAAACTTGACTATATGTTGCCCACTACATAGTATTCTATGTATTAGTGTGATATAAAATGGAGCACAAATTTCGTCATTAATAAATACCATGCATAAACCTGATAGCTGCTGCTTGATAGGCATCATGATTTCAGATAATCTTCTGTGTAATGGCAATATGGATATTTCTGTGTTTGTGATCTCTCTGGAACATTGTTACATGTCTTATGGAACAATTTGCCTTTGGTCAAATTTAAGTAAGTTAAGTGTTGGGTAATTTGGAGTTCACTGGTATATTGCTATCATCTTGCTTTCCGTTGTGCTCACTTTAAATAGCTTGAAATTATTCTCCATGTGAGTGCTGTGTTATATGAATATGTATATCAAAGAAAATGATAGTATCATAAAATAATACTATGAGTACAATAAAATTAATTGCCTATTTATAATAGGCTCTATTTAAATTTTTCATTCAACTATTTTTGAAAGCAAACAGAAATGTTCAGGCACAGGTTAAGCACGCAAAGCTTTGTATTTTTGTCCTTGTCTGTTTCATATCATTAGGTTATCACAAAGCCATAAGATGATATAGTACATTACAGGTTGTGTAATCTATTGTAGTAGGCAGTATGTTAGGATGTTGGAAAATGAGGAATCTGTTCATTCTCTTACGGTGGCCACCTGCTATCATGTTAAGGTTAATAACCTGAGACTGAAAAATGAAGGGAAATGCAGATTTAAAAAGTAAAGAAATGTAATAAGTTGTATAACCTTCTTAATAAAAATCCCATTAAGGAAAACTACTTGAATTAATGCAAAATTTTGAGTCAATGTCTGAAACTATTATCAGTAAGCACACTTTCAAATGTTCCAATGGATTTTTGTTTGTTTTATTTTGTTTTTGTGTTAATCAATAGCTAAACTATTGATTAGGCCCACTGACTGATTACTGTATAGACTTTATATAGTATATAAGAATTAAGGCTTTCAGTTTAGGAAAGAACCATAGAAACAAAGTGCTAGTAGTTTTAATAGAAATAAAAAGAACAGAATTCAAAATAATAAGGGGAGGAATATGTAAAACCTAAATATAAAATATATCCAGGCCACCTGGTATATAAATGATATAAAAATAAGTAGTTAAGAATCCATTAATGTCTTGCCTCATGACATGTGGCTTTGCCATTCACACTGGTAGTTAAGAGTTAAGGGTCTAGAGTCAGTCTGCAGTCGCCTGAAAGTCAACTTTTTGAAAGTCTAAATTGAAGCTGGCTCTGGAAAGAATCAGTTAAAGTCTTTGCCTTTCATTGTGCTGTTTCACAAATTGGTAGATTATAGCCAAGTCAAAAACCTATTCAAGAATATATAAAGCACCTTGGAGATTTTTACACACTTTTAGTAGGTAGTGTTATGAATGCTTTATTCTTAAAATCTTTCCAGCATTAACAAAAAAAAAAGTCAGAATTGTATGTATTAACAAAAGATGCATGAGTGCTTAAAGTTTATTTTGACAATGACAGATTTTCTAAACATACTACATTACTAGACTACTCTTTAATGTTCTGTGACTTTTTTTCTGTCATAAATGATACTTCGGTACGTTATAATTTACATACTTTAGTATTCATTACTTTATTGTTTATTTTTACTTGATTATTTTTACCTCAAAAATAAGTCAGGAATGCCTATTATCTACCAGTTGTTAGGACACTATACATTAATTTCAGAGTCCTTTAGGGCAGCAGTCCCCAGCCTTTTTCGCACCCGGGACTGGTTTCACGGAAGGCAATTTTTCCACAAACCGGGGTGGAGGGCAGAGAAAGGTTTCAGGATGATTCAAGCACATTACATTGATTGTACACTTCATTTCTATTATTATTACGTTGCAATATATAATGAAATAATTATACAACCCACCATAATGCAGAATCTAATGCCGCCACTGATCTGACAGGAGGTGGAGCTCAGGCGGTGATGCAAGCGATGGGGAGCAGCTATATCTACAGATGAAGCTTCGCTCACCTGCCGTTCACCTTCTGCTGTGCAGTCCAGTTACTAACAGGCCATGGACTGGACCGGTTCCCATCTACAGCCTGGGGGTTGGGGACCGCAGCTTTAGGGGACACATTAATACAATAAAGAACAGACGAGTGAGCATATGGTTTGTTAAATCATGTTTATAATAATTAGATACAGATCACATTTAAAGGAAAGGTCAGTGGCACATGAATTGGAAACTTTAAGTTAACACGTTTTAGTGGTAAGAGGTGAGAAGCATTACTACCGATGTGAACAGCAAAGCCACATGCCACGAAGCAAACAAAACTAATTAAAATGTAAAACCACAACACTGTATAGAAAGGCAGTACATTTTAAAAACATTGTTAGTGCTTCCATGAAAGCTTCACCAGATGGCCACAATTTCTAAAAATTCATGGCAGATATAAGAGTGTTTCTCAATGTAGAATACATGGACAACATAAAAAATGTGGGAATAATAGCCAATGAAGATATTGTGAAAATACTCACATAACTTTCTGTATCTTCCTCAGTTTGGAAGAGTTATGCCATTGACTTCCTACTCTAATAAACCAGTGAAAATGTATGTAAGTTTTTACAGTATACATCTCTTTGGAATGAACGGGTCCTTCAGGAACTACTTCTCCAATAGCATTGGGTCACTGTAAACATATTAACTTGCCCAAGTATATTTATCTGAACATTGCAAACTCTCTGATTTTAAGGTAAGTTTGTCAATGAGATGACATGGCTTTCACTGAGTATTTTTCCTTCCTTCAGATAAATGGAAAGAAATCAGATAAATTTTGAAATCTATTATAAGTCAAATATGCAACAATTTATAAAACCAAGAAAAAGAAAGATAATATGAAACCATCTGTGGTGTATTTTCTATCAAATGTATTTCTCCTTAAGATGTCTGCTACCACATTTGCACAATTCATGGTGATGGTAATAATTACATTCACAACAGCAATAATACTACTTTAGATGCTTAGTATACATTATAAACTTCAATATTAACTTGTCAAATATCCTTTTTAGAAGTTCAACTTAACAGCAGCTATAAGATTTTCTTTATCTTACCATTCCACAGTGCTCAAAAATGCAATCTTAAGAAAAATTTTAAAAAGCGTGAATTGTATCACATTTGTTTGGCAAATAATGTTACTCAGTGTTCTTCTTACAGAATCACAATTCAAATTACTGTACTTAAAGTCCTCAGGTAATACTCTAGTAAAAAGTGTGTGCTTTAAATCTAAATGCTTTTGCCTGTAGACCTTTTACCAAATCACACTATTAACATATTCTCAAATTGCAGTGCTTTGTGAAACATAGTTAGGAAAAATTACCTTGGCTTATAAAATTGTTCACTTATATTTGCACATAGAACAGTTTAGTCACTTATCATATTCATAGCAATATCCTAAATAGTTGTTTCTCAGAATTGCCAAATGCAAATTTCTATGGTCTACCTCAGTTCTAGTGAATCTCCAATATGGATGTGGGACTTGGTAATAAATCCATTTTATCAGATGAAACTTAAGTCTCAAAAATACTAATGTAACTAGTTGAGGCCTATAAGAAGGGGGAATCGTATATGCTTCTTAAAGACTTCAGATTAGAGGAAGCTACTTAATTTTAAGAATTGCGAACATTTGAAGAGTTACCAGCAATCCAAAGAAACAATAACAATAAAAAAATGATAAAGTTCAAGAAACAAGAATAAATTAATAAGAATTCTAAATTTCTATTAATAGAAGTCCTCTGTAAAAAACAAATGCAATGTCAAAGTCAGTTAATCTGGTAGGAGATAGCACGAAAAGGTAGAAAGGATATTTGCTGGAGAGTAAGCCCACGAAAGTCGATGAGTAGGAAAAGGAATGTGGAGGGGGTGGTTGCAAGGGAAAATGGGAAACCAGTGCATGAGACTCTAGCTTCTCAGATTGCTAGGACAGGGGGTGGAATTCTAGAGATATATGTTGGTCTAATATTCTTGTGTTATGCTAGATAAACTCAATGAAATTCATTGAGTGAAAGCACGCCATCGGCGCTACAGTTTAAAGGTCTGATAGCTGCTGATTTTGAATTCCAACAGAAATCATAGTTTTTTAAAAATAGACTAGTCTAAGAAACTAGTATAAATTTCATTCATGATCTATCCTGCTAGACCTTATCAAAGAAGAACAAATAGGTACAATTAGTCACTTCTGCTTATATTCTTTGAGCACATGTATAGTATACTCTCATGGTGTGCTATTTAATAGTAGGAGCTCCTTGGAAAAGAGTTATCAGTAGCCTAACATACATTGGTTATTTAATGAATTAAATAGGTGGGTAATTATGAAAATTAGAGCTGTCAGCACTTAAGACCTAATTTCTCTTGGAGGCTTATTCTTGAGCAATGGGTGTGTGTATCTGGTTTTCCTTAGAGTGAGGACTCTTGCAAAAAGTATTTTAATAGCAGACAGAATTTCCCTAGAAAATACTAGTTTCTCAAGTCCATTCACTTCTGTTTATCCCAGCTTTTTTCCTGCTTTTCTGAATCCCCTCCCCCAGTCCCTCCTAGTTCATAGTTACCGAGAGTCCCTTAGACCTGCCCATTCTCAGACACTTGGGCCTTTGAAAAAAAGATAAATAGGGAGACTGAGTCTGAAATTGTCATTTTGAATAAACTTCATTTCCTCTGCACGTAGTGGATGTTCCAAGAATTGTAATTGAAGGAATTAATTTTTAAAATTGTGACTGGATTGCTGTCATTAGGGCATTTACTTGTGTATCAAAAGTGATGAAAATTCCTCTAGACCTGTTTACAAAGAGTAGCCAAAACTGTGGATGCTCAGGCTAACATGGGAGTCCAGATGGTATCTTGTTTTGTTTTGGTATTATTTTCTGATGGAAGAATTCCAGACTTCTCTAATTAATCTCAGGCAATTTTATCCCATTGGATTATTTTCCTCCAAAAAAAAAAAAAAAAAAAAAAAATTATTTAAAAAAAAAAAAAAAAACTCAAATAAATGAAAACAAAAGAATTCCGACATCTGTACACGTATTCTAAAACATCTTTTAGATTGTTTAGCTGTGCAGATATTGCTAGCCAGTACAGAATTTTAATACCAATTGGACTTTCAGATAGCCTTCCCTTTTGAGAATTGTTTTTAGAGATTGAACCAGATTACAGCCCCTCAATGTTATGGTAAAAAAATAATCATCACTAAAATTTAAAAGATTTGTGATATTTTGCAAATGTCATTGGTC
>NW_012134081.1:2810587-2811204 GCF_000956105.1 Propithecus coquereli
ATTGAGCATCTGCATTTTATTTGAATCATTCTTCTTAGTCTGGCCTCCATAGACTTTAAGGTGTTTATAACCCCCTCAGAAATATTTGAAGGATTTCCTTGTGACAATATGTGTAGTTCTTCAGAGAAAGGGATCACAGATTCCAGAGGTAAAATGGTTATAGGAAAAAGAGTCTGAAGAAATTCCGAATTATGAATCCACACTTCTCTACTTTGGAAAGAAAAGAAGTGGCTGTAGCATTAGAATCATATCCATATATGTAGCTGTATCTATACCTATGTCATCTATACATATTCATATGTACATACGTTCATATATGCATATGGCTGCATATGAATATACACATATTTACATATATAAACACATTGTATTTATAATTAGCCAACATTCTTAAAGGGAACAATTTATTCCTTTTTTTTAAGGCAAACATTTATTTCCCTTTTAGTGTATTTACTACTGATCTTCCTTTTGTGTAATTATACATAAAAAATAGGTAATATAACAGTTGTGCTCATATTGAGAAATAAATAATCTATAGCTTTATTTCAATACATCTGAGACAGGAAATATCTACACTTATTATTTATATCCTCTTATCCACATTGATCTTGAATTAT
>NW_012134081.1:2824009-2825037 GCF_000956105.1 Propithecus coquereli
TTTCTCACAAAAGTGAATTTTGTCAATAAGGACAGTATTGTAGTTATTCATAACTCTAAAAGGATTCAATCTAAAAAAAACCAAAATACATGGTAAATACCTATATTGTTCCAGTTTAGTTGCTACGATATTCATTTAAACTATATCAATCCTGTGATGTATTTTTTATTCCATAACGTAGCTCAAAGTCTGACTCCATCTCTGTGCTCTTCCCAGCCCTTTAGATCACAAAATATACCTTCTACTCTCCTAGTTAAATCTCATCCCTAGTTTTCAATAAATGATTTAGTAGAGAGAAGGAAAGATAAAAGATGCATCTTAATCACTACATGGGGAAAAACCTTACATAATCCTATTCTATAGTCTTTTTTTATGTGACAAATTTCAATCTTGCACTACTGAAAATGATCTTCTTGCTCCATTTTCCTACTTTTTAGGATCTCTTGTTTACAAATAAAGCTCATACTTGTTACAACATTCGATTTCATATTTTTGGAAGATAAAACTCTTGCCAGGCAAAAGACTTACTAATGCTTTACATAGAAAGAATCAGATTACTAATTTCCCTATCTGCTGTCTCATTTTCTCTTATAATCCTTCTTCTCAAATATAAATTCTTTTAATATGAAGCCACTAGGTAGGGAGGATATCTTAAGACTCCAATATAGAAATAAACAACACAAATAGAAAAAGAAACCTTGTATACTAACTCATACTTTAGTACCAGTGTGTAGGGATCCTTACCAGAAAAAAAAAAAAAGTCATTTTATAATACATAGTTAAACACCTATCTGAGGATTTGAATTCATAATATAACTATACCTCAAAATGCAGTGACAAGCAACTCTAAAACATAAATATCTTATTTATGCAGAATGTATTTTTCATTCACCTTATATGTCCCGTAGGGAGATGTGAGCCATACAGTCACTCATGGATCCAACTTTTCCAGGCCTCTACCATATTACCTATTTCAAACATGTAGTTAATTGGACATCATGAACAGGAAAAAGAGAAATTGATGAGTG
>NW_012134081.1:2825087-2826601 GCF_000956105.1 Propithecus coquereli
TATTTACATTCAATTGGGGACTAATTTAACCAGAACTTAAAAAGCATATATATATGACTTAGAGTAGCAGCATTTTATATCTTTTATTCAGGAGGGATGAAGAGAGAGTCTAAATATAAAGTAACTATTAATTGGCAACGCAATTGTGCCTGCTGGTGATTCTGTATAACCCATATTAACTCCCTAAAGGGAAACAAAAAAAGGCGAGGTGGACACATTACAATTCTGTGTCTGCGTTTGTAATATAGCAGCTTTTTAAAAGGTATTTCCACATAGTAATGCAGGTTAACTAATTCCTAGATGTAAATCAGAAGGTACTACACCCTTTCCAAGCTCCAAATGTGTCAAAACCACAACATAAGTGGAAATAATGATGTCCTAGCAACAGATAATCCTAAAGTTGACCACCCAATCCTCACTTGCACATCTGTTACATTCAAGGCAATATGCTAGCTGCTGTGAGGTGCAACTAGAAGAGACACTCAAAAATATGCAGTGCAACAAAGAAGTACTTAAGAGTTGAGAGTGATTCATCATGAGAGACTTAACTTCAAGGTGACTGGCCACCATGGACAAATGTAATTAAATAAAGAGATAAATTGATTTGAAATTTTGCCAACCCACCTTCCAACTGTACTTTAGGATCTTAAAGGTATCTCTCATATGATAAATCTATCCTACGAATTTGCTCAAACAGTTCTAACCATTTTATTCTCTGCCCTCTATTTATTCAATCTTTTCCTGTCCTCTTGAGTAAAGGACAAACACCATTCTGGTTGTCCTCAACAGGAGCCCTTAACTCTGCATCACTTCTTTCTGCCACAGATAGGGAAAAGAGCATGACACAATTTGGGAAGAGAAAATCACAGTGGGAACACACTGAAATGGTTGAAAGAATGACAGGACAGTCAGGCATACCTACACAGAAAATATGGTTTGGCAGTCAATCTATCATGGCTTTATTCCCTTTTAAGAACGGAGCGATTTTTGCCCTGAGGATTGTGACTTCTCACTGAGTTGCATTTCAGACTTTGCTGCATTTCCTCTGCATTCGTTTTTGCAGACTTGGCAATCTTATTCTACTTCACACTAATTGTGATTGCTGACTTGTGCCTGGATGGGAGGCTGCCAAAAGGGCAGGTATCCCAGAGAGACATCATTACCCAGGTTGGCAAATACCGGAGAGCCCGATTTAATGATACAATCTTATTTTTACAGCATGGGGCAGGCTTCCAGTCTCACAGCATCAGTTCGTGGCTGTAATATTGTTTGGCAACAGCCTTTCATATTCTTTTGCAAAATAAAAAGAAATAAACCATGGGGATATAGATCAATGGTAGATGATAAGATACCTGGGCAGAGTTGGGAAGATGTGAATAGCTCTAGGGTAAACATATTTTTCTAATTGCTGAAAAATAAAAGTTGATGACTTGCCTAAAATAACTGGGAAAATTATCTGCATTAAAAATAGCTTTCTATAGAGAACCAGTACTCTTTTTTTTTTTTTTTTTTTT
>NW_012134081.1:2827081-2827677 GCF_000956105.1 Propithecus coquereli
TCCAAATCTGTGGTTATTGGGATGTCCTGGGAATTTACAATCCCGCCACAGTGAAAGGACAACCCGTGTCATCATCAGGAGAATACGATCAGATCGTATGTCTTTACTTGACAAGAGCTGGCAATTTAATCTGACAAGATTCTCGCCAATGAGGACAGCTTTAGGAGTTCAACTGCTGCGGTAAAGATTTGACATGTCATTGAGGGATGTTGTGCAGAAGCCTGACAATAAACTGGGACTTGCTAATGCAGTTTAGGATTGCTGTAAAAATTTATTAGAAACCAGAGACTGTAAAATTACTATACTCCTTTAGAGCTGTTTTTCTTTCCCTTGCTGAATATTTATGTGATGTTTAATGCACAGCACATGTTTTAAAACTTGTTTCCTGATGGTGTAAAAGAAGTCTATTATAATGCACATGAAATTGCATGGAATTCAATTAAATGCATGAGAGAGTAAGTAGAATGTCCACCTGTAAGCCCATTTTGACAAGATTTTTTTTTCATTGATGGTTTTGGTGTCTGTAAATTTAAGGAGTTTTAATAATGGCACTTATGTGGTAAGAAACAAAAAATATTTACATTCAATTGGGGACT
>NW_012134081.1:2833743-2839027 GCF_000956105.1 Propithecus coquereli
ACTATACATCCAATAAAGGTCTAATACCCAAAATCTACAAAGAACTCAAAGAAATCAGCAAGAAAAAATCCCCATTAAAAAGTAAACAAAAGACATGAACAGAGTTTTTTCAAAAGAAGATAGAGAAATATACAATAAACATATGAAAGAATGCTCAACGTCACTAATCATCAGGGATATGCAAATTAAAACCACAATGAGATGCCACTTTACCCCTATCAAAATGGTCATTGTGAAAAAAATCAAGAAACAAATAGATGTTGGAACGGATGTGGTGAAAAAGAAATTCTTATACACTGTTTGTAGGACAGTAAATTAATACAACCTCTGTGAAACACATTATAGAGTGTCTTCAAAGAACCAACATTTGATCCAGCAATTCCACTACTGAGTATGTACCCAATGGAAAAGAACTCATTATATCAAAAAAAAAAAAAAAAAAAACATCTACCTGCACCTGATTGTTTGTCACAGCACAATTCACAATTGCAAAGATATGGAATCATTCTAAGTGCTCATCAATTAATAAGTAGATAAAGAAAATGTGGTACATATATACCATGGAGTACTACTCAGCCATAAAAATGAATGAAATAATGTCCTTTGCAGCAACTTGGGTGGAACTAGAGAACATTATTCTAAGTGAAGTGTCTCAAGAATGGAAAAAAAAATCACATGTTCTCACTAATAAGTGGGAGCTAAATTATGGGTACACATGGTTACAAAGTGGTGGAGGAAGAGGGATAAAAATTTATCTATTGGGTATAACATACACCATTCTGATGATAGGCGCACTAAAAGCCCTGACTTCAGCATTATACAATTCATCCATGCAACAAAAACACTGTACCATTTAATATTTTGGAATTAAAAAATCCTAAAAGCTAGATAGCAGAAATCAATTTCACTAAGCCAAAATCAAGGTATTTGTAGGACTTCCTCCAGAAACTCTAGGGAAGAGTTCATCCCTTTCCTCTTCTAGCTTCTGGTGGCTGCCAACATTTCCTGCCTTGTGGTCACATCACTCCAATCTCTGCCTCTTTGGTCACATTGCCTTTTCTTTCACTGTTGTCAAATTTGCCTCTGCCTCTTTGACATAAAGACACTTATGATAGCATTTAGGGCCCCACTGGATAATCCAGGATAATCTTATCATCTCGAGACCCTTAATGAGTCTCATCTTCAAAGTTCTTTTATGTCATATTCCATGGATTGGGGTGGTGTGGGAGTTTAGAGGGGGGAAATAATTCAGCATAGCACAGGTACCTTCTACTTGAAACAGTTGATTTGATCATAGCTATTTTAACTGATCAAGCTAACACTTTCAGAGATCAAATTTATTTTCCAGTTTGTTCACATCATTAAAATTTTGGCATATTCCTCAAGAAATCTTTAAGGGAAGTTAATGCTTCACATTTAAGTCAATGCACATGGTGATTAGCATAATCAAGATTATCCATATTTGACATTAAATATTATAATGTGTTGCTTTACTTAATTAACATAAGCTTAGAAGTTCTTAGTTTTTCCCTATGTAGGGCCCGATTAGACTCAGATGTGCAAGGAGGAAACTTTATTCATTTTCTCATAACTGAACTCATAACTGAGTCAATCTTTTCAGAATCCCTGTGGTCCCTTCTAAACATAGGCGCTATCATTCTGGCATCAAGCTGAGATGGGGTGGGTTAACTTTTGAATATTTTGCTCTGCTTCTCCAACCTCTACAGAGGTGCAGTTTGTTTCTCCTTTTGCCCACCATCACATCCCGGCATCCACGGATCAACTCCAGCCCTGGGGTCTGTCTGCTATATGTATCTCGTCCTTACTCCAGCCTTCTTGGGTCTGTCATCATGCTCTCAATAACTTCTGTGTGCTTTTTGTGGTGGTGTAAGTGGGCTTTCTAAGAGTTAACGTGGTTTTCTCTGAGGATTGGGGTTTTCCAGTCTAGATTTTCAGCAGCCTAAAATATAATCCCTTCAACTCTGGCAGTCAATTGATTGGAGGCCTTTATTTATTGGAAGCTTCCATAATAAGTTTACCAATGAGGAAAAGCCCTCTACATCTTGATATTTTGCTGGAGAGGTAGGGTATGGAATACCTAGAGTCCAGAATTCTTGGTTTGGAGAGGATAGTGGTGTTTATATCATCCTCCCTTCTTTATAATTTAAAATAAAAAATCAAGGTCACCAAACTATGGTCCATGGGCCAAATCCAGCCCACTGCATGTTTTGTATAGTCCTCAAGAATGGTTTTTGATGGCCGGGCGCGGTGGCTCACGCCTGTAATCCTAGCTCTCTGGGAGGCCGAGGCGGGGGGATTGTTTGAGCTCAGGAGTTCGAAACCAGCCCGAGCAAGAGCGAGACCCCGTCTCTACTAAAAATAGAAAGAAATTAATTGGACAACTAAAAATATATAGAAAAAATTAGCTGGGCATGGTGGCACATGCCTGTAGTCCCAGCTACTCTGGAGGCTGAGGCAGAAGGATTGCTTGAGCCCAGGAGTTTGAGGTTGCTCTGAGCTAGGCTGACGACGCCACGGTACTCACTCTAGCCCGGGCAAAAGAGTGAGACTCTGTCTCAAAAAAAAAAAAAAAAAAAAAAAAAAAGGTTTTTAGGAGAGGGGATGGAGCAAAATGGTCAAATAGACATCTCCAATGATCGTCCCTCCCCACAAACACCAAATTCAACAACTATCCATACAAGCAAGCACCTGCAAGAGGACCAAAAATCTGGTGAATGATCATACTACCTGGTTTCAATCTTGTATCAAAGAAGCATTGAAGAGGGCAGAAAATAAAATCTTGTATTGCCTATGCCGCTCCTTCCCCATGCCCTGGTAGTGCTACACCAGTGTGCAGAGTGGAGAGAGAATCTGTGTGCTCGGGGGAGGGAGAGTGAAGTGATTGTGGGACTTTGCACTGAAACTCAGGGCCACCCTGGCACAGGGGAACACAGCACAGGGCAGAATTCTGCTGGTGTCCCTGCAGGAAGCATTTAGACCAGCCCAGCCAGAGAGAAATCCTCTGCCTTAAAACCAGAGTTTTTGTTAGCACCACCACTGGCTGACAAAAAGCATTGTAGAGCCTGGACTAAATTTGTAAGGTAGCCAGACCACAAAGGTTGCAGTCCTTGTGTAATTCCTACAGCTATGCTTGCTTAGAACCAATGGACTTTGGGTGCACATGACCTGGTGTGATACCCGCGGTGGTGGCCAAGCCAGTGCTTGTGTCACCCCCTCCCCTGCCCCCAGCTATAAGCAGTGCAGCCTAGAGAGAGTCTTCTTCCTCTTGAGGAAAGGAAAGGGAAAAGTTCAGAGGACTTTGTTTCACAACTTAAATATCAGCTCAGCCACAGCAAAATAAAGTACTAAGAAGACTCCTGAAGCCCCTGAGTCCTGGCTTTAGTTCCCGGATGGCAGTTCTGAACCCACCCTGAGCTAGAGAGAAACGTGCTGCCCTGAAGGGAAGGACCCAGTCCTGGTAGGATTCACCACTTACTGACTAAAGAGAACTTCGGCTCTGAAAAAACATCAGAGGTAGCCAGGCAATAGTCACCATGGGCTGGGGTGAGACTGGGCTGTCTTCAGGTGTGATCTGGCACTGGTGGTCATGAGGGAGTGCCCATGTCACTCTGCCCTCAACTCCAGCAGCCCAGCATAATGAGTGAGGAAAGAAAATGAGAGACTTTGCCGGGTAATCCCAGGAATTCTCCCATAACTTACCCACACCCACCACGGTGATGCCACCAGAAATCTGCAAGAGTCACAACATTACTGTGCTTGGGACACCCCTAGCGATGATACAGCTGCAGTAACCAAAGACTTAGATCAGAACACTCAATTCCCTTTGAATATCTGGAAATCTTTCTCATAAAGGACAGGTTCAAACAAGTCCAGACTGTGAAGATTAAAATAAATATCTAACTTTTCAATGCCCAGACATCAACAAACATCTACAAACATCAAGAATAATCAGAAAAATATGACCTCACCAAATGAAGTAAATTAGGTACTAGTGACTAATCCTGGAGCAATTGAGATATGTGACCTTTCAGGCAAAGAATTCAAAGTAGCTGTCCTGAAGAAACTCAATGAACTTCAACACAACACAGAGAATGAATTCAGGAGCTTATCAGAGAAATTTAACAAAGAGATTGAAATAGTAATAAAAAAATAAAGCAGAAACTCTGGAACTTAAGAATTCAATTGACAAACTGAGAAATGCATCAGAGTCTCTCAAGAGCAGAATTGACCAAGCAGAAGAAAGAATTAGTGAGCTTGAAGATAGGCTATTTGAAAATACACAGTCAGAAGGGAATAAAAAAAAAAGAATGAAGCCTGCCTGCAAGGTCTTAAAAACAGACTCAAAAGGGCAAATCTAAGAGTTATTGACCTTAAAGAGGAGGTAGCGAGAGAGACTGGGGTAGAAGCCTTATTCAAAGAAATAGTAACAGAGAACTTTCCAAACATAAAGAAAGATATCAATATTCAGGTATAAGAAGGCCACAAAACATCATGCAGACTTAACTGAAACGAGACTGTGTCAAAGCATTTAATAATCAAGCTCCCAAAGGTCACTGATAAAGAATATTTTCGAAGGGAAGTAAGAAAAAAAAAAAGTATGAAGGAACTCCAATATGTCTGGAAGCAGATTTGTCAGTGAAAATCTTACAAGCCAGGAGATAATAACATGGCATATTCAAAGTGCTGAAGGAAAAAAAACCCTGAACCCTAGAATATTATATACTGAAAAATATCCTTCAAATATGAAGGAGAAATAAAGACTTTCCCGGACAAACAAAAGCTGTAGGACAGCTTAGACCGGTCCTACAAGAAATGCTAAAAGAAGTTCTTCAATCTGAAAGAAATCATGTTAATGGACAATAAGAAATCATCTGAAGGTATACAACTCACTGGTAACAGTAAAGTACACAAAAACGCAAAGCTCTATTGCTGTAATTGAGGTGTATAAACCACTTATATCTTGAGTAGGAAGACTAAAAGGCAAACCTATCAAGAATAACTACAACGATTTTTTGAGAGATAGATAGTAGAAAAAGATATGGATGGAAACAACAAAAAGCTAAAAAGCAAGGGGAGGATGGAGTTAAAATGTAGAATTTTGGTTAGCTTTCTTTGTACTTGTTTGTTTATGAGCAGTTGTCACATGTTTAAAATAATTGGTTATAAAATGTGTTTTTACAAACCTCATGGTAATCTCAGATAAAAAAACCTGGAACAGATACACAAAAAATAAAAAGGAAGAAATTAAAACACACTACCAGAG
>NW_012134081.1:2839077-2840892 GCF_000956105.1 Propithecus coquereli
AAAAAAGGAAGTTTTCAGTTGACAGTCAGCTCTACACTAGCTAGGCATATATCATAGCTCTGTAAAAGGTTGAAGTTAATTCTGTGAAATGAAGATTTGTAGCATTCCTTTCAGCTAAGGCCCTTCTTCTACTCACATCACTCTACTGTAATTTCAGTTAAATATTTAACTGTTTAAATGGGTGAATTCAAACATTGACTTCAACCATTCACTAAATACATTAGGCAACTTCCCTTAATCCAGTTTCCTCCTTTATGAAATGAAGATATCACCATTAGTACAGTAGCCAGTATGATGGAAGCCCACAAGAAATGAACTGTCATCATCGGTTTTATAGCATTCTGTTTTTTTATTCTGGATTTCAGAGAATGAGGTTTACAGAAATCATTGCTTTATGAAAAGCAATAAAAGCAACTAGATACATTTTGCTTAGAGAAGATTTATAGGCTAGGGTGGAATACACCAGATGGG
Source organism: Propithecus coquereli (assembly GCF_000956105.1). NCBI lineage: Eukaryota > Metazoa > Chordata > Mammalia > Primates > Indriidae > Propithecus > Propithecus coquereli. The sequence continues at coordinate 2,839,549 of NW_012134081.1, forward strand.
TCTGGAGATGACCATGATTTAAAAAAAAAAAAAATGTTAAAAATTATCAGGGAAAGAAAGGACAGAGCCATTCAAGTTTGAAAATATTGTGATGTAATAGAAAGGTTAGAGCCATGACAATTGCTTGAGAGAGCAACTAGAACCAGTTGATGGAAGTTACATGAAAACAAAATTGAGATCAGAATTTAAAAGAATTTTCTAATTAACTAGCTGTCCAAATTTGTAACAAAACACTATATAAAAGAGGATATTTCACAGATGAAAAGATTACAACAAAAGGAGGATAACTGAAGTATATACCATCCCGGATAATGTCACCAAAAATCCCCTTTCTTTTTTAACATGTAATGATAGAAAACAGAGTAAAGATGTAAAATTTAAGAGAATGCTATTACTTCAAATATGGCTATGAATTCTTACTGTTTGGGCACTGTGTTAGTTTCCCATGACTTGTGTAATAAAATTACAAACTTGGTAGCTTAGACAACAAATACTCTCTTAAAATTCTGGAAGGTTCTCTTTTAGAATTTTTGTGATTTTAGGTCTTACATTTAAATCTTTAAACACATTGAGTTAATTGTTGTATATGGTGAGAGATGGGGGTTGTGTTTCATTCTCCTGCATTCACCATTTACTGAATAGAGTGTCATTTTCCCAGTGTATGTTTTTGTCTGCTTTGTCAAAAAGCAGTTGGTCTTGGCCATATAGCTTTATTTCTGGCTTCTCTATTCTGTTCCATTGGTCATTTTCTCTACCTTTATACCAGTATCATGCTGTTTCCATTACTATAGCCTTGTAGTATAATTGGAAGTTAGGTAATGTGATGCCTCCAGATTTATTCTTTTTGCTTAAGGTTGCTTAGGCTGTCCTGGCTCTTTTTTGGTTGCATATGAAATTTAGGATTATTTTTCTAGATCTGTGAAAAAATGGTTTGGTTTGTTTATGGGAATTTTGTTGAATCTGTAAAGCACTTTGGACAGTATGGACATTTTAACAATGTTAATTATTTCAATTCATGAGCAGGGGATATTTTTCCATCTGTTTATGTCATCTATGACTTCTTTCATCAGGGTTTTGTAGTTCTCCTTGTAGACATCTTTCATGTCCTAGGGTAAGTATTTTATTTTCCTTTCAGCTATTATAAATGGTATCGAGTCCTTGATTTGACTCTCAGCTTGACTGTTATTGGTATATAGAAATGCTAGTGATTTCCATACATTGACTTTATAACCTGAGACTTTGCTGAATTTATTTTTCAATTCTAGGAGTCTTTTGGTGAAGTCTTTAGGGTTTTCTAAATACAAAAGCCTATCATTGGCAAACAGGGATGGTTTGGCCTCTTTT
>NW_012134081.1:2845392-2847086 GCF_000956105.1 Propithecus coquereli
ACTTTTTTTTCACTCCACAAATCCATTTGAGAGTGATTTAAAAAATATTTGTTTTGGCAGAAAGAGAGTAAAAGAGGTGATATAAAATAAAATTGAATTTATGCATTTATGTATTTTCTTCATACAAAAAGTATCAATGTGCTTAGAGGTAAAGAAAATAGTTTTATTTTGAAAATAGTTCTCCCAATTTCCATTCCAAGATGTGTCTATCTTCAGTTATATTTTCTCAATAAATTGGATGCAGTTATCAATATTTCTGCTATTCTTAGAGATAAAAGAAAGACAAACTCTGTCCTTTAAAAAAATTAAGTAATTTTTTGAAAATCAGCAATAGTAAAAAATTCTATATCATTTAAGAAAGTCAATGTTTAGAGGGTTCAATAAGTTGGTAGTCTTTCCTGTTTTATAAACACTTGCTGTACTTTATCATATTAACTTTTAAGAGGAGAGTATTTTAAGAGGCTGAGTAGATTATATTTCATGCTTCATTAAACTGTGTATACATTGTGAATAATATGCCATTAATTATCACATATTAAAGATAATTTATATAGTCTTTGGAAACTACTACTCCGTTATTATTTATAACAAAATAAATGTGTGTGTACTCATCCACATGAGTGTGTGATAGTACTAAGAAGCATGAACTTGGACAGAGATCTGGGTCTGCTTCCCAGCTCTTGTCACCTTTAGACAAGCACATTTTCTGAGACTCAATTTCATCCTTTAACATGACAATCACATAAGATTTTCTTATGGTTCAAAGTTACATCAAATATATATCATACACGTAAGACTTAAAATTTAGTGCCCATCAACTCGTTCTCAGTTCTCTATAGTATGATTTCAATGACTGTACTCAAAAAAAAAAAAAAAAAAAGAACTATACTTTGCATTAAGTACAATCTTTAAACTGCGACTTCTAAATTCTGTCCTGACCAAACATCTATTATCCCTGAAATTCTTGTTTGGTTTTTTTTTCTTCTTAAGCAGACTCGTTAGAGCTAAACAATCTCAGAAAAAGTCTTTGTGGCAAAATAAAGACAGATTAGAGTAATAAAACCTTAGATATCCTCCAGCTGATCGTTTTATGTAATACAGAAACTCAGGTCACAACATCGATGATGATTGTTTATTCAGCCTCTGCTTTGCATGGTTCATCTAGTAACTCATCAGTTCAGAGGCAGGATATCCAATTTTGGATGGCTCTAATTATTCGATATTTCTACCTAAGGAGAGCCAATGTACAGCACTATGCAATTTTATTCAGCTCTTCATCTCTTCATTATATATAAATGCTAAAGCATTCCTCTAAATCATCTCTTTTCTGGGCTAAACATAAGCCCCTCTGTCCCTTAAGTGAAAACAGTTTCCATCTTCTTCTCTATTGAATTCTTATCACTATCACCGAGCCACACGTATTTTCTCCCTTAATGATCACGGCAACCTTATGAGGGGGTGCCACCGCCACCTTTCCCTTACACGTTGTTTTAAATAACAGATGTAAAAATAAACAAAGAATGTGCAGTAAGTTGGTCCAAATTCCATAGCCTGTATGAGGTAAAAATTGGCAGTCTGAGCTGTTAAGCACCACAATAACGTGAATGGGATGAATTTTATAAATGTTCTCTGTAGAATGTTATTAAATTAAAAAAGCTCTATTCCAGAGTGATTTCACCAAAGCAAAGGACTTC
>NW_012134081.1:2848643-2850923 GCF_000956105.1 Propithecus coquereli
ATTTTTCTAGTACTATTTGTTGAAAAGACTACCCAACTCTTTCTGTCTTTGTGAAAAAAATTTAATTGTATTTCTATTTCTGGACTTCCCTATTCCATTGATCTATATGTATTTTGCCAATATCACACTGTCCTCAATATTGTGGCTTTTTTGTTTGTCCTGAAATAAAGTAATGTGAGTCCTCCAACTTTTTTGTTATTTTTCACAAATATTTTGACTATTTCAGTTTCTTTGGAAACTGCCTCCATCAACCTGCCTCCAAAAGTAACTCTGCTGATATTTTCTTTTATTTTCTTTTTTCGCCTTCCCCATTACGCTTCCCAGCCTCTGGTAACCATCATTCTACTCTTTTCATGAGTTCAAATTTTAAAATGTTTAGCTCTCACATGAATGAGAACATGCGAAGTTTGTCCTTCTACGCCCAGCTTACTTCACTTGACATAATGTCCTCCAGTTCCGTCCATGTTGTTGCAAATGACAGGATTTCATTTCTTTTTATGGCTGAATAGTATTCCACAGTGTATAAGTACCACATTTTCTTTGTCCATTCATTAGTTAGTTGATGGACACTTACGTTGATTTCATATCTTGGATATTGTGAATAGTGCAGCAATAAACATGAAAAAGTGCAGATAATTCTTTGATTTCCTTTTTTTTTTGTATATCTACCCAGCAGTAGGATTACATGCTGGTATTTTTATTGCAATTGCATTAAATAGGTCAGTTTGGGAAGAATTAGCATCTTAAAGTATTGTGTTCCAACAAATAAACACAGTGTATCTTTCCATGTCTTTACTTCATATTGTTAATTTTGTTATTTTTAGCAGATATTGTGCAAAGCTTTTTTTTTTTTGTAGACGTATATCTAAGTACCTCATGTTTTTAATGTTATTGTAAATGGTGCTACTTTTATCATTACAATTTCTAATTGTCCATTGCTAGTATATAAAAGCATGGTTGATTTTTTTAAATATTGACTTTGTATCCTTCTCCTATGATAAACTCACTTATAAGTTCTACCAGCTTTTTTTTGAAGATTCTTTGGGAATTTCTTATGTAGCCAATCACACAATCAGCAAAAAAAGGTGTTTCATTTATTCCTCTCCAGTTCGTATGCCTTTGCTTTTTCTCGCCTATTGCACTATTATCTCCAGGAAGATGTTGAATAAAAGGATCACTCCTCTTTGTGATCCTCTTTGCTTGGCACAAATTTTTACTGAAAATTTTTTCTGCTTCCTTGACTGCTTCTTCTCAGTCCTTTTAGCCCTCCCTCCTCTCTTCTTCTAAATGACCATTATCTCTCACACCTTTTTTTCTTCTCAATTTCTACATGTTTCCTTCAAACTATCACTCAACCCTCATGACTTTGATGTGCATCTAAATGCTGTTTATTCCTGATGTAGTCAGTCTTATCCATCCCCTATCTCCTTTTCTAATTACTCTGACGGAACATTACAACTTTATTCTCAAAGACATTTAAAATCATGTAGCTCTAGAAAACAGATATTGCTTCTTACCTCCCCTGTGTTTGCCATTGTAATGAATGATTCTAATAAGCACCCCGATACTCAAACCAGAAACCTGAGAATCTTGTATAACTTCTTTATGCTTAAATTCTGTGAGATCGAACAATACAAAGTTGTCTTTTTCTATTTGTTAAAAACAGTTAAATATTGGCAATTTCTTTCAGTTCCACCTAATATTTTCATTCAACAACTAAATTCTCATGAATATGTCTGAAATTAAGCTATATCTCTTCACCCAGCGCTTCCATTCCTGAGTCCATCATCTCTATCTAGAATATTCTACAACAGCCACTCAACTGGTCTCTCAACAAGCCTTTGCCTATTCTCCCTCATGTCCTTTCCGATACATTCTTCAAACTGTGTCCAGCCAAGTTAAAAACCTGATCATGCTAGCACTCTTGGTTAAATATTTCCATTTTTCTCCAACACTCTCAGTAAAATCTACGCTCCTTACTTCCAATAAGACTCTATGTGACATGGTCTTAGTTTTTCTCTCTAGCCTCCTTTCTCACTATGCCTCTATTCTTATTCAACTCCTGTTCTTTATACCATCCAATATTCCCAAGTGATTCTAGTGAAGGTATGGATATATTCCAGAGGACTAATATAACAGAGCCTTTACTATGGGTTGAGAGAAAAGTCTTGTCTACTTCTGATTCACAAATTTTCATCAATGCCAATTTTTCTGTCTTGTCCACAGAGACAACAGTTTCTCAATCATTTTTTATGATTAATTTTTGTGGATTTGTGTGGT
>NW_012134081.1:2850973-2851542 GCF_000956105.1 Propithecus coquereli
GGAAAAATTATGGAAACTATGATAAGGATTTAAAAGTGGATTTAATTACTTTGCTCCTTTTGACCAACTGGACATGACTACCTGGGCAGGCATATCGAGAAGGCCTCTGGAGCTAAATCTGGTATTAGCAGCATAGAATGCCATAGTCAGTCATGGCTGCGTGGGCTTAGCTGTGGGAAGGAGCTGCAGATACACCATATATTTGCCATTCCTCAATACTGTACAATCTATCCCAGCTCCATTTCTGTGAAATATCAGGACAGTCACTACTTTTACTCTCACCATATTAGCAACATTATTATGAAATAACATAAACAACATGGCTCCTATACCTATCGTTCTTGGGTTACTTTCCAATAATAAGCCCCACTGGTTATCAGTCTTCTACGAGAGTTTCATCTCCCTATCCCTCCTCACTCAGCTTTCTGGGACCCCTTACCTCTGCAAAAGTATCTGCGCCAACACACACGCACATGCACGCTAAACAAATACCCTTTCTACTGTGCATTGGAAATACATTTTTTTTCCAAGAGGAATGAATTCTGTCTATCTAGAGAGTATATGCTCCT
>NW_012134081.1:2864928-2867707 GCF_000956105.1 Propithecus coquereli
CTCCACAGAAACAGTCTTTAACCACAAACTGATGGGAGTTGATATATAAATACTCATCCCCTCACCCCTCAGGTGGGATAACTCGGAGGCATATGTTTTATACTGGATCCCAGGTTTCTCTAGTAGGATTCAGTTCCATTTACTCAAAGCAGTAACTTGCTTAAAAGTAAACTGTTTACTCTGTCTTCTCTGTCTTCCCACTCCTCTAGTATTATTTTCAAAGGGGACATTCCAAAATAATTACTTGCACTTGAATCTCTGCCTCAGGATTTGCTTTTCAGAAAAACCACACTAATATAGATGTATATAGATATAAATACAGATATATAGATATAAAGTATAAATGGAAAATTACTTATTTGATTGTCACCATTATCATCATCATCATCATCACAACCTTTAGCAATATCACTTAATATTAACACCACTTCCTAGGATGAGTAGTATCATTTCTTTAAGAAAACTAAGAAACAGAGAGGTAATTTTCTCAAGGTCACATGACTTTAAGTGACAGAAAATTTGTCCAGTCATAGTTCAAACTTTTAAATCACAGCAAGAGACTATAACTGATTTGCCATATGCTATCACAAAAAATTATTATTGGAGGAAGAAAAGTAAAATAGGATATGGAGTCGATAAAGGAAAATTTTATGGAGGAAATAGCAAGAGCTGACATTTGAAAGAGGATTAATTAAACTGGCAAAAAAAAATTTGAAAAGTAAATAATGCCAATATTGTCACTTTATCTTCTGCTGGTGGTAAATTTCGACACAAATGTTCATAAAGGAATATGTAGTGTGTTCTTTGCAGTGTTATGTGTGGTGGCAGCAATTTGGATGACCATCAGCGGAGAAGTAGAAAGGCAAAATGAGGCAGTGACATATGGATTTCTTAGCGGCAGTTAGAAGCCAAGACTCAATGTACATGTAGCCATGCGTACGTGAGGCTGAGTGAAAATTTTAAAAAAAATAAAACACAATGAGAATTACAGCAAAATACCATCTACATGCACTTAAAATATATTTTATAAGAATACATATAGGTAAACAGGTAAACATTAAACCAATCACCTTTGAGGTAGAGAGGAGAATAGGAGTAGGTATAACCAAACCAAGAAACCATAACAAGGTCTTATACTATCAGGTGGTAAAGTGTTGTTAACTGTAGAGTGTGGTTAATTCAGCTCTGTTCCTGACGTTCAACCACCACCCCATAAGCAGGAACAACAAGAACAATAATAAAATACAAAATAGATATGCAAAAAGGAGAAATGTCTTTCTGAGCCTCTGAGAGCTGAAGTAAAGTGAGCAAGTTACAGAAGGACACTGGCTGAGCCAAGGCTCAGTCCTGATGGGTTTCTTTCAAAGTCCAAACTCTTAGGTATAACAAGTTTTCCTCCAGCCCCAATGCTGTTAAATTGAAACCATTCCATCACCATGAAGAAATTCCGTAATGTTACCCCTTAATAATTACACATATTCACCCAAACCTAACTCCTGGCAATCACTGATCTGGTCTCCATCAGTATAACTTTGCCTCTGTAAGAGTGTTATGTAAATGAAATAATACTGTATGCAAGCTCTTTTGATATTGCGGGGTTTTTTTCACTCAGCATAATGTCCTTGAGATCTGTCCAAATGTTTCAAGTATCAATAGTTTGTTGCTTTTCATTGCTGAGTAGTATCCCCTTATATGAATGTACCATAGTTTGTTTATCCATTTACATGTTGAGGGACATTTACTGTAACATTTTATGTGCAGATTTTTTCGTGAACACAAATTTTCATTTTTCTAGGATAAGTGCTTAGGAGTTGTGTTTTCAGGATGCATATGTTAGTTTTTGAAGAAACTGCTAAATTGTTTTCCAGAGTTGCTCTACCACTTTACACCATCAATGTATGTGAGATCCAGTTTCTTCGTATTCTCACAATCAGTTAAATGCTTTTATCACTATCGTGGAAATCACATGATCACTCTAGAATGGTAATTCTTCAAAAACCATAGTGTGCATAAAATCACTCAGGGAGTTTAAGATGCAAATGTCCCAATTTTTATTAATGATAATAGCTGTAGTTTATTGTTTATAGAATGGGCAATGTTGGCTCTAGGCTGTTAAGTCCCCACCACAACTCTTTGAGGTAGGTTATTATTACCATCTTAATGACAAAAACGTTTAAGCCCCAGAGTGATTCAATAACTTGTTGATGACAGCACACATACTTAAGGAGAGTTTCAGGGTTTCAACTTCAGTTTGAATTCAAAACCAAAGCTATTTGATTAAGCCACACAAAAGGTAAGAGAGACTAAGTGTTTCTATGGCACAATCATAAGTTGAAAATTACAAAAGTTCATGAAGAGGGACTGGAACATGGAAGAATAACAGCAATTAATTTGTTGAGATAAATTTTTCTCTTTTAAGATTAATTCTTAAAATGGTGATGGCTAATTCGTAGGGTGAAAAAATGTCTAAGCTGTCTCAAATACTTTTTAAATATAAAGATCAAGGTGCAATTTATAGAGTTAGGTTATTTGGTAGAGAAGAATGACAATTTTAATTAAATATGTTCAAATATTTACAAGCTATGTTATTTCTGCTATTGGAAATTTGTTAAAATGATGCCAACAAAAAGGATACTTTCAGTAGCAACTGAGATAGGATTCACTCTACATTAAATTTGGGATTATGTTTTATAGAAAACATACCTTGTACAAACTAAACTTTCTGGACAAGTGCTCCTATGAGTATCAGATAATCAAAAGACCATAATATTTTAGTAGA
>NW_012134081.1:2867757-2868495 GCF_000956105.1 Propithecus coquereli
AAGACTTAAAAAACCTTATATCCTGATCATACCTACAAATGAAAATATGAATATTGGATTATCATTGAAGGCACAATAAATTCCAGTTAAATAAAAATATGATCCATTACATTTCCTACAGTAATTTATCAAAAGTCCCCTTTCACTTTTACGTGTGCTGTGCCAAACTGAACATTTAACAAATATGACAAGAGACACTGCTGTAATTAACCCTTTTTCATGTAGAAACTTCAGCAGTTCTGTTTTCTCACCATTTCACATAGGTCTGACTTCAAAAGTTTTTTTGACTATACCTGACTTTCAGGAGTTTTCACTGGATTATGAGGTTTTATTTCATCATGTGATTGTCTTAGCAAAAATAATGGAGATTTAAATGATGTCATTTTATGTGGTGTAAATTAATCTCAAGTTTCCTCTTGTTCGCCTCACTTTAAGCTGGTCATTATGAATAAAAAGATGTGGAAAGAAGAGGGGATACCCTTTCTCTGTGTTAATTTCACCCTCTCCTCTCTCCTCCTCATTTCTAGAATCACGATTCAACATTAGACTTTTCTTTATTCTGCCTACTCCTTTTTTTATCAAAATTGGACAGAGAGATAAATAAATGATAAATATGAAAAATTGACAATTGCTATACCTGATTTTCTTACTTACAAGATTCTGTGTTTGACATAAGCTTTTCTTTACTCACTAACTCAAATATTCTAACATGAAATTTAAATTATTGTTTTGTGTCTT
>NW_012134081.1:2872386-2873920 GCF_000956105.1 Propithecus coquereli
AGAATATTAATCCAGCCCTATTGAGTCTCTGCTCATTATCCTCCCATAGCCCACTTTACACTTGGGAAATAGACCCTGTAATACCAGGGCATGTTCTGGCTTCTGCATAGGAGTCTCGGCCCTCTCACATCTCCATTTTCTGACCGTGCTCTTCTTTGGGGCTTTCAAAGCTGGCACATCTCTTTCCTGTCTCTGGAAACCCATGCACGACATTCCCTCTGCCTGAAATACGTGTGGCCGCACTCCAGCTGTCCACGGTCAATGCATGCCTCCGGTTTCAACTCAGATTTACTTCCTCAAACTCCACAACTGCATCAATGTTTCTGTTATATTCTGTAGTTTTAGTTTACATACATAATTATAAAAATAAATGTTATTTGAGATAGTATTTGTTTAAAGGCTGACATTCATATTAAAATAGAAATCCCATAAGGGAAGGAAAAATCTTCCCTGCTATAATACATATTTAGTACTTGCCAAGCACCAGTCATAAAGAAAAGGTTCAATAAATATGTATTGTGTGAATCATCTGCTTTATAAATATCTGCTCTGTTAACTTACAAAAAAAAATTCTGTAAAGGTCATAGTTAATCAAACCTTTTGAATCAAGGTCTGAGCCAGTCAAGAATCAACAAGTTGCCAAATTAATTAACTTCGAAGAAAGTTACACTATAGCTCTTTATAGTTTAGAAATACTTGTTTCTAAATCTTTTTCATGGACAATATTATAATTATAATTATACATTTGGCTAAAGTTTTATGGACAATGCTCAACAGATTGATTTCCTCTGACCAAGTGAGTATATGGACCACCCAATATCTGTTAAAATCATTCTCCAAAAATGGACTAAGTCCAGTTAGATTTAACTTCCATCTTCCCATATTTGGGGCATTATGGCTGTAACTGAGACATTGTAAAAGTAATGTCATGTGCGTTCTTCAATAATGCAGTGCGTTCTTAGGGGAAAAAAAGAAAATCAGATTAGATTTTGTAAGATATTGCTACGGCAAAGAAAACTGCCCAAATCTTACCTGAATAATAGATTGAGAGTAAGAATGTCATTGATTTCCAAATCCTGCCCTTGTGACAACATGCGTGAATCTGGAGGACACTATGCTGAGTGAAAAAGCCAGATGCAGAAAAACAAACACTGCATGGCCGCACTTACATGTGGAGTCTAAAATAGTAAAACTTGTCAAAACAGAGAGTAGAATGGTTGTTACCATGGTTTGAGGGAAGGAGAAATAGGGGTCTGCTAGTCAAAGAGTACAGAGTTTCAGTTATGCAGATCGAATAAATTCTAGAAATCTAATGTACAATGGTGTGACTATAGTTGACAATATTGTATTGTATAGTTGAAATTTGCTAAAAGGGTAGCTCTTAAGTGTTTTCAACACAGGAAAAAAAAAAGAAACAAAAATGCTAATGATGTGAGGTGATAGATGCCAACATTAACTTGATTGTGGTGGATATTTCACAATATTTACATATATATGAATTGTCAAGAGGTATACCTTAAATTAATTTCATTTT
>NW_012134081.1:2874250-2883880 GCF_000956105.1 Propithecus coquereli
CTATCAGAACAGTGAGCTATCTGAAAGTAATAGGCTTTCATTGACATAGATATTCTAGGTTTCAATTTAAAAACTTGAAATCTTGTAACTTAAAAGAATAATTAAAATATAGTTAGCATCAGTTAATATAATAAACACAAATAATTTTCTAAATGACTTCAAATAAATTAGAAATATTTGGGGTCATATTCTCAAAATATAGACTTAAAATGGCTCTAAACTAAGTTCAAATTTTTAGGAACATCCCCACCAGGACATACAGTGTACCTTCCCATCAAGAACTTGTACTGGATACAAACTTATCATAACTTGTTTATTTTTTAGCCTCCAAGAACACTCTGGAGTGAGATCTTAGGCCATCCATAATTATATGATAATAAGAGTGTGATTGCTTACAATACCATAAAGGTGACTCAAATATTTATTTAGCTCAAAGTCCCTTAAATTATTCTTGCCAATATAAAGAATGACATCTTTTTATTAGAATAGAAGGTGACCTAATATAGCCACATTTCAGTTTCCTACAAGAAGTAAACAAAAATAAAGATATCCTTGAGTTTGATTTCCTTAAGTTACAAATCCTACACATTTTTCTATAAGAAAATAGACAACTGAATCAAGAATTTTAACAGATATTTGATTTGCCTATATATTATCTACTCAGACATAGTGCATAGTATATAGATCTGTGTAATCAAGATGAATAAAATTAGTTTTCTTGTCTATAACTGCATCAAGTGAAGGTAGCGCTCAATAAGAAGGTGCTTGGGGATGCTTGGAATTAAATTATGGTAAATGTGATATACATGAAAATCACATTGTGGGACCTCAAGGGAGAACCTCAAAAAGACAGCCATCCTCCAAAACAGTTGCATGTGTTAATTAGAAGCCCAGCAACATCTCAAGTGGGCAATTCTATGGAGTATGTGTCAGGGTCAAGAGCAGCAGGGACTGGTATTTGTAGCATTGATTAGCAATTTTGTCAAGCAGAGTCATTCCTCTATCGGTATTGTCCCAAGACAATTCCCATAGTCTGGAGACTCGATTATTATAAACATTTTAATGATGTTCAGAAAACAGAAGAAAGGCCAGCACTTCACCCAATCTCCACCCAAAAGTAAACCCCCGCACTAGTGTTTACCCAAAGGACAGGCCTCCCAAGCAATGCTGAAGAGGCCAGATAGCAGATAAGCAAATAGATAATCAATATTCCTCTCATGTTTCATATAGCCTTTGACTCAGCATGCTTCTGTCATTCAGAGTTTATTGAAAGTTAGCTGAAAATTACTGCATTCTTTTTTATCATTTCAAACTAGTGAACTTGGGGAGTGCACAGCTTTTAAATTAAATTCAAGGGAGACTAGTTTTTGCATAAAAGAAAAAATATCCTAACAGGTGTAAGAAAATGGGATTTAGACGAGGAAGGCAAGTGGATGTTTTATAAAATTTGAATTGACTCACAACAATCAGAGTACAACTAGCAGCAGCTTAGGGATTAGTCTTTAAAGATGAGCATGGCTGTGCCATGCTGATATATACAAGCCTCTCCCAAGAATTGACTGGCTTCTGTTTGTTTAGTAAAGATTTCCTACAGGTTATCCCAGCTAAGCTTGATAGCTTGTTAACAAAGAGTTCCTGCCCAAGGGCACCTCATAGACATTTCACATTGTACTAAATAGCAACATAAAATCTACATTCTTAGACAGGCAACAGTCTGTTTATCAAACCTTCCTGGGTTTCCCACCTTAGGTGCATATTTGCAAACCAAATTTACGACACATCATGTATTGGTTCACATTTTAGATACCAGGACAATAAAGTAAGTGAAAATCAGACATCAGTAGAAAAGATAAGTTTACCTCTAGGTGTAATTTTGCTGTAATTAGTATGTGCCCTAGGAACACTTCTGTCACTTTTTTGATAGGCTGATAATTCTCAATTAGCATACAATGCAAAATATTCATTCTTACTAGAGACGATTTGTGTGGCAATGATTTTGTGAAAAAGAAAATATTGTATTATCACCCCATCCAGTTGAAGAAAAAAAAAGTGTTATTTCCACATATACAACTTTTTTTCAGGTTAAACATGTTAAAACAGAATATGTCTAGCTTGTCCAAATTTCTATCTTTGATTGTTTTTTCTTTAAGAAAAGGTAGACCCTCTGATAGACATTGGCGATACATACTAATAGACATAGTTGCATGAGAATTTGTTACACAGACATATAGTCTTAAGCATAAGGATGAAATGACCTTCTACTGCTTGCTTAAAACTGTAATCCATAAAAATTTCCAATATTTTAAAGTATCCCAGTGCAGCTTTATGATATTTAAAAGAAAGGGAAGGAGAAAATAACAAAGACACCACCAATTGATGAAAGCAAAAGCTGAGTTAATAAGTCAATCAGATGTAAGGTTAGTTTTACAAGATACCTTAAGAATAAAAACAAAAACAAAAACAAAAAACACCACAACAACCACAAAATAGTTCTATGTTATGAAATGATTACAAAGTGGATTTCAAAGTGAAGAACACCTATAAATAAAGTAAGACTAAAAAGACAATTGGACATAATCTCGAGTCTAGTAACATCCTTGTCATTCACAGGAAAAATTTTGATTTGCAAACCGACATCGATAATCCTAAAATTCAACCCATGGTCATTGCTACCACCACTATTATCATCCTCACCATTACCGTTATTTTCTTCTTATTCTGAACCTTCTAAAATATTTGAAAATACGTTATGTACCAAACATTATCTAATGCCATGACACTAATAAAAGTTATTCTTTTTTTGTTATTTTTTATATTTGTAATGATTTTTTTTTATTTTGGGATATTATGGGAGTACAAATATTTTGGTTACATGATTACTTTTGTACTGCTTGAGTCAAAGTTATAAGGGTGCTCATCACCCAGATAGAATGTTATTCTTGGCTACAACTTTGTTTCCTTCTCCCGAGTTCTTAACTACTTATTAATATTCTTATTCTCTTCTTCTTTTTTGTGAGACAGAGTCTCGCTCTGTTGCCTGGGCTAGAGTGCAGTGGCATCATCACAGCTCACTTCAACCTCCAACTCCTGGGCTCAAGCGATCCTCCTGCCTCAGCCTCCCAAGTAACTGGGACTAGAGGGATGCGCCATGACGCCCAGCTAATTTTTCTATTTTTTTGTAGAGATGGCGTCTTGCTCTTGCTCAGGCTGGTACCGAACTCCTGAGCTCAGGCAATCCTCCCACTTCAGGCTCCCAAAGTGCTAGGATTACAGGCATGAGCCACCACACCTGGCCTAATATTCTTAGCTTATCATGCCTCCTCCATTCCAAATGTGTTAAAAATAATTTTAATGAATGGTTTTAAGCCATATATAGAATAAAAACCAGGCATTTCAATTCCTAAACACATTCACTAGGTTTGCAGGTTTAACAAAGATAGCATATGATGGCCTTAACTTTGAACTGAAAAATACATTTTTAACTAAACTTTTTATTTGGAGATAGTTGTAGATTCACGCACAGTAGTAAGAAATAATACAGAATGTTTTTTTGTACACTTTACCCAGTTTCCTCCAATATGTCAAAATTATAATAAAATGTTATAACCAGGATATGGGCACTGATACAATCAAAGATAAAGAATAATTTCATCACCACAACAATCCCTGCTATTATCCTTTTATAGCCACATTTATTTCCCTGCCCACCCCCCAACCTCAACCTCATCGTAACTCCTGATAACCACTAATCTGTTCTCCATTTCTAAAATTTTCTCATTTCAATAATGATATATGAATGGAATCATACAATATGTAACCTTTGGGGACTAGCTTCTTTTTTTGTTCTTTTTTTTTTTTTTCTCTCAGTATAATTTCCTAGAGATTCCAAATTGTTTTGTGTATCAACAGTTTACTACTGTTTATTGCTAAATAGTAATAAAAAATGATATGGATATATTGAAGTTTGTTTAACCATTTACCATTTGAAAGACATCTGGGCTGTTTCCAGTTTTGGTCTATGACTAATAAGCTGCCATGTAGAAGTTTTTGCATTAAGTCAAATTTTCATTTTTCTGGGATAAATTCTAAAATGCAAATGCTGGATCATATATTAGTTACATATTTAGTTTTTCAAGAAACTGCCAAATTATTTTCCAAATCCTTCTAAATTATTTGCCAAAATGGCTGTACTGTTTTATATTCTCACCAGCAACATATGAATGATACAGTTTCTCTCCATCCCTACCAGCATTTGGTGTTGTTTGTATTCTTTATTTTAGGCTTTCTGATATGTAATATCTTATTGTAGTTTTAATATACTTTCCCTAATGGCTAGTCATGTTAAATATCTTTTTGTGTGCTTATTTGCCATCATATTTGGTGAAATTTCTTTTATGCCTTTTGCCAATTGTCTAATTTTTTTTTACTGTTGAGTTTTGATAAACCTTAATATATTATAGATCCTAGTCTTTTGTTGGATAAATCTCCCAATCTGTCACTTGTCTTCTGTGTGCATATGGGGTAGGTGGGTGGAGACTCTTCCCTTTTTACCTTTTAACAGAGTCTGATATAGAGCAAAAGCTTTTAATTTTAAGGAGGTCCATTTTAGTTTTTTGTGAATCATGCTTTTGATGTCAAGTCTAAGAACTCTGTGCCTAGCACTAGGTCCCAAAGATTTTCTCCTATTTTATTCTTAAAAGGTTTACAGTTTTGTGTTTGTACATTTTTGATCTGTAATCCATTTTGAGTTAATTTTTGCATAAGATGTGAGACTTAGATCAAGACCTATTTATTTATTTATTTGCCTGGAGATTTCAATTTGCTCCAGCACCATTTTGTCAAAAAGTCTACCCTTTATCTATTGAATTGCTTTTGCACCTTTGTCCAGAATTACTTGAGCCTATTTCTGTTCTCTGTTCTGTTCTATTGTTTCATGTGTCTATTTCTCCACCAATACCACTCTGTCTTGATTCATGTAGCCATAATAGGATTTAATATTGGATTTAATATTATTCCTTTTTTTCAAGATTGTTTCACCTATTCTAGATTTTGGAATATCTTGCTGCAGAAAACCTATAGATAAATTTGGGTAGAATTAGCATCATTACTATGTTGTCTACCAATATGAATATGGTATTTTTATCCTTTTATTTAGTTTTTCTTTGATTTCTTTTTTTTTTTTAATTTCAGAGCATTATATGGGTACAAATGATTTGGTTACATAAATTGCCTTTGCACTGCCTGAGTCAGCTACAAGCATGCCCATTCCACAGACAGAACACACTGTGCCTGTTAGGTGTGAATCTACCCATTCCCTCCTCCCCTCTCCCACCTGCCCAACACCCTATGAATGTTACTTCCCGTATGTGCACATTAGTGTTGATTGATTAGTACCAATTTAACGGTGAGTACATGCGATGTTTGTTTTTCCATTCTTGTGATACTTCACTTAGAAGAATGGGTTCTAGCTCCATCAGGATAATACAATAGGTAGTTCACCATTTTTTTTAGAGCTGAGTAGTACTCCATGGTATACAAATACCACATTTTATTAATCCACTCATTTATTGATGGGCACTGGGTTGTTTCCACATCTTTGCAATTGTGAATTGTGCTGCTATAAACATTCTAGTGCAGATGTATTTTTTATGGAATGTCTTTTTTCCCTGTGGGTAGATATCCAGTAGTGGGATTGCTGGATCAAATGATAGTTCTACTTTTAGTTCTTTGAGGTATCTCTGTACTACTTTCCACAGAGGTTGTACTAGTTTGCAGTCCCACCAGCAGTGTATAACTGTTGCTTTCTCTCCTCATTGATGCCAACATTTGTTGTTTGGGGACTTTTTGATAACAGCTGTTCTCACTGGAATTAAGTGATATTTCATCATAGTTTTGGTTTGCATTTCCCTGATGATTAGAGAGGTTGAGCATTTTTTCATATGTTTATTGGCCATTAGTCTACCTTCTTTTGAAAAGTTTCTGTTCATATCCTTTGCCCACTTTTTAATGGGGTTGTTTGATTTTTTCTTGCTGATTTTCCTGAGCTCTATATAGATGCTTGTTATCAGCCCTTTATCAGATGTATAGAATACAAATATTTTCTCACATTCTTTAGGTTGTCTATTTGCTGTAATGATAGTTTCCTTGGCTGTGTAGAAGCGTCTTGATTTGATCACATCTCATTTACTTATTTTTGTTGTTGCTGTGATTGCTTTTGGGGTCTTCTTCATAAATTCTTTGCCTAGGCTGATGTTTATAAGAGTTTTACCAACATTTTATTCTAGGACTCATATGGTTTCATGCCTTAGGTTTAAGTCTGTTATGTATCATGAATTAATTTTTGTGAGAGGTGAGAGACGTGCATCCTGTTTCAGTCTTCTACATGACGCTATCCAATTTTCCCAGAATCATATATAGAATAGGAATTCTTTTCCCCAGTGTATGTTTTTGTCTGCTTTGTCAAAGATCAGATGGGTATACAAGCATGGTTTAATACCTGGGTTCTCAGTTCTGTTCCACTGGTCTATGTCTCTGTTCTTATACCAGTACCATGCTGTTTCGTTTACTATAAGCTTGTAGTATAGCCTGAAGTCTGGCAAATTGATGCTTCTTTGTTTGTTCTTTTTGCGTAAGGTTGCTTTGGCTATATGGGGTTTCTTTTGTTCCATATGAAGTGTAGAATTATTTTTTCTAGATCTGCGAAAAATGATGTTGGTATTTTAACAGGAATTGCATTGAATCTGCAGATCACTTTGGGTAGTATAGACATTTTAACAAGGTTGATTCTGCTGATCCATGAGCATGGTATGGTTTCCATCTGTTTATATCCCCTGCTATTTCCTTCCTTGATGTTTCATAGTTCTCCCTGTAAGGGTCTTTCACCTCTTTAGTTAAATATATTCCAAGGTATTTTATTTTCTTTGTTGTTATTGTGAAAGATATTGAGTCTTTGATTTGGTTCTCAGTTTGACTGTTGTTGGTGTATGTGAATATTACTGTTTCTATATATTGATTTTGTAACCTGAGACTTGCTGAATTTATTTAACAATTCCAGTAGCCTCTTGGCACAATCTCTGGGATTTTCTAGATATGAGATCATGTTGTCAATAAAGAGCAATAGTTTGACCTCTTCTGCCCCCATTTGGATGCCCTTGATTTCCTTGTTTTGTCTGATTGCTCTGGCTAGGACTTCTAGCTCTATGTTGAATAGAAGTGGTGATAGCAGGCAACCTTGTTTGGTTCCAGTTCTATGCAAGAATGCTTTCAATTTCTCCTCCCCATTCAGTATGATGTTGGCTGTGGGTTTGTCATATACGGCTTTTATCATTTTTAGGTAAGTCCCATCTATGCCTATTTTGTTAAGTGTTCTTTTCATAAAAGGGTGCTAAATTTTGTTGAAAGCTTTTTCTGTGACTATTGAGAGGATCGTATGGTCTTTGTTTTTACTTCTGTGTGGTGAATCACATTTATTGATTTGTGTATGTTGAACCATCCTTGCATCTCTGGAAAAAGCCTACTTGGTAGTGACGGATTACTTTTTGATGAGCAGCTGGATTCGATTTGCTAGAATTTTATTGAGAATTTTTGCATCTATATCATAAGGGAGACTAGTCTGTAGTTTCCTTTTTTGTTGAGTCCTTTTCTGGCTTTGGTATCAGGGTGATGTTGGCTTCATAAAACGTGTTGGGGGAGGATTCCTTCCTTCCTGATACTGGGGAAGAATTTGTGCAGGATAGGCACCCAGTTCTTTGTAGGTCTGGTAAAATTCTGGTGTGAAATATCTGGTCCGGGACTTTTTTCTTAGGAAGTTTTTTTTATTGCTGCTTCAATTTCAGTATTTGATATTGGTCTGTTAAGGAATTCTATTTCTTCCTGATTGATCCTTGTTTCTAGGAATTTGTCCATTTCCTCCATGTTTTCAAGTTTATGTGCAGAGAGATTTTCATAGTATTCAGAGATGACATTGTGTATTTCTGTGGTATCAGTTTTAAATTCTCCTATTTCATTCCTGATTGAGCTTAGAAAAGTCCTTTCTTTTCTACTTCTGGTTTTCTAGTGAGCAGCATGTCAATTTTGTTTATTTTTTCGAAGAATGAACTCTTAGTTTCATTAATCTTCTGTATTTTTCCCTTTTTTGTCAATTTCATTTAGTTCTGCTCTGGTCTTAGTTACTTGTTTTCTTCTGCTGGGTTTGGGGTTGGTTTGCTCAGTTCGTTGAGATGATTCACTAGATTGTTGATTTGTGATTTTTCTGTCTTTTGTGTGTTGGCATTTATGGCTAGGAATTTTTCTCTCAGGAATGCTTTGTCTGTGTCCTAGATATTTTGATAATTTGTGTCTCCTTTATCATTTAGTTCAAAGAATCTTTTCATTTCCATCTTAATTTCCTCCTTGACTCAAAAATCATTCAGCAGTAGGTAGTTTAGTATCCCTGACTTTGCGTAGAGATGAGTGTTTCTGTTGGAGTTGATTTCTAATTTTTTTCTACTATCGTCTGAGAAAGTGCATGATATAATTTCTGTTTTTTTAAATTTGTTGAGACATGCTTTGTGGTCTAGGATATGGTCAATCTTAGAGAATGTCCTGTGAGCTGATGAGAAGAACATATATTAAGTGGTTTTACTGTAGAATGTTCTGTAAATGTCTGTTAGGCCCATTTGTACTAGAGTTTTGTTTAAGTCCATTGTTTCTTTGTTTATATTCTGTTTTGTGGATCTGTCCTGTTCTGTCAGAGGGTTGTTGAAGTTCCCAGCTATTATGGTGCTGCCGTTTATCATTTTGTTTAGCTCAAGTAGGATTTGCTTTATGAATCTGGGTGCACCTGAGTTAAGTACATAAATATTTAGATTGTTACATCTTCTTGTTGAATTGCACCCTTCATTATATAGTAAACCATCTTTGTCTTTCATTACTTTTGTTGATTTGAAGACTAAGTTATCTGAAATCAGAACTGCTACACCAGCTTTCTTTTGGTTTCCATTTGCATGTAATATAGCTTTCCATCCCTTCACTTTGAGTCTGAATGAGTCCTCGTTGGTTGGATGTTTTTCCTGAAGACAGCAGATACTTGGCTTGTATATATTTAACCATTTGGCCAGTCTATGTCTCTTTAGTGGGCAGTTCAAGCCATTCACACTTATTGAAAAAATTGATAAGTGGGGTGGATTTCTGTTCAGTCTTTTGAGTAGAACTTTGTTGCTTTGTTTTATCTCTTGAGCCATTGGGATACCTGACCTTTGACCTTTAGCTTTTAGGTGATTTTACACTGGTGAGTTTCTATCATGCTGATTTGTATATTATGCAGTTCTGAGTATTAATACTTTCTACAAGGCAGATCTTGTTTTGACAAATTCCCCAATGATTGCTTGTCTGAGAAAGAATTTATTTTACCCTCATCTATGAAACTTAGTTTTGCAGGGTACAAATTCTGGGCTGGGCATTATTCTGTTTAAGAAGACTGAGAATGGGGCCCCAATTACTTCTGGCTTTTAAGGTCTCAGTTGAGAAGTCTAGAGTTATTCTCATGGCTTTTCATTTGTAAGTTACCTGCTTCTTTCACCTACGGCTCATAGGAGCCCCTCTTTCATGTTTATTTTGTCCAGTCTGATGACCATGTGTCGTGCTGTTTGC
>NW_012134081.1:2883930-2903307 GCF_000956105.1 Propithecus coquereli
AAGGTCTCAGTTGAGAAGTCTAGAGTTATTCTCATGGCTTTTCCTTTGTAAGTTACCTGCTTCTTTCACCTTACAGCTCATAGGAGCCCCTCTTTCATGTTTATTTTGTCCAGTCTGATGACCATGTGTCGTGGTGTTTGCCTCTTTGTAATTAATCCCCCAGGAGTCCTTTGAGCTTCTTGTACCTGTATATCTAGATTTCTAGCAAGGCCAGGGAAATTTTCCTCAATGTTTTTTTATTGCCTTAAATTAATTATCCATACAGTGTGTATTTTCTTCTTCACCCTCAGGGATGCCTTGATTCTTATGTTAGGCCTCTTTACATAATCTCATATTTCCTATAGGCTTTGCCCATTCTTCTTATTTCTTTGGTCTATCTTTGTGACTGACTTGTTTAATTGAAAGTTGTTATCTTCAAGTTCCGAGATTCTTTCTTCTGCCTGATCTAACCTATTCTTAAGTTTTTCCACTTTCCACTGTGTTTTATAATTCCTTGAATGAATTTTTCATTTCCAGAAGTTTTATTTGATTTTTCTTTAATATTTCAATTTCTTTAGTGAATTTTTCATTCATTTTCTGCATTGCTTCTGTGGTTTCTTTGTGTTGGGTTTCCATTTTATCATGCATTTCATTGAGCTTTCTTACAATCCATGTTTGAAATTCTTCATCTGTCATTTCAATATTCTGCTTTCAGTTTGTATCCATTGCTAGAGACCTGGTGTTCCCTTTTGGGGGGTGACTTTTTGCTCTGATTCTTCATATTTCCTGAGTTCTTTCACTGATTCATTCTTATCTGGAGCAGCTGCTGCTTCTTACTTTTGGATTTTCTTTTGTTTAGATAATGACACACCCAGTTTAATCTCTGAGCCAGTAGGTGGTGCTCATGGGTAAGAATTGACCACGCCCTATATGATGAGTCAGTAAATGCAGTAAAAGGGCATGCAAATTGACCTCCCTTTCAGTAGGTGGCACTTGCCAGAAGGAACAAGCTGCAATGTTATTTTTGGGTCTTGTGGCCAGTTCTAGTTTCTCAGGAGAAGCACTCTAATGCTCCAGGTGGTGGGTGGGGCCTTGGGACTTCCAAGTTTGTCCTTGTTCTCCACCACAGCTGGGGTGAGTTGGGGAGTGAGGCTGGGTATGGCTGGGTTGGATGAGCCTGTCCTCAAACTCCACAAATGCTTTGAGCAGGGGTCAAATGTCTGTTCCTTGTCTCTGGGAAAAGCTGCCAGGGAGGGGCTGACGTGGCACCACTCAGCCTAAAAGTCTGTATGTGGAGGCAGGGCTATCTGAGACCCTCAATCCAGCAGTGTGGAGCAGACCTCACTCCTTTCCACCCTCCCCTATTCTGCAGTTTCTTCCAGGCCTATGCTGGCAAGCAGGACCTCAAGCCAGCCAAACTCTCCCATGACTCTGATGTGGGGAAGAGGTTCCCTGCCCAGAATCCTGGCCTAAGCTGGGAGCATGGCCCTCCCATGGGAGGAGGGGTGCCCTATAGCCATGCTGCAGCTAGGACTTCACTCTCTCCTATGATCAGTCCCTGCAGGCACCCACACCTCTCAAAACTAATTCACAAATATCCCCTCTGTGCCCCTGGACAATGCGATCGAGACGTGGGTGTATGAGATCTGGCCTTCAGGTCCATCCTGCAGGCCCCAGAGATCAATCCCTGACCTTGCCATGTAGAAGGATGCTGCTCTGAAGTCACCCACAGAGTGCCCAAGCTGGTTCAATGTCTCTCTGACTCAGGTTTGCCCTGCTCTTCTGTAGTTGCCCAGCAAGAAGCACCAGGGAGGGCTGGTATGGCGGAGAGCTCACAGTCTCATCACCCCTCAGTCCACTGGAGGACCCCAAAATCAAAGGTCTGAGCCGCATTCCCTATGGAAGCCTCCATGTGGTGGCTCAATTGTCTCTCTCTGCAGCCATGTGTAGGGGAACGGAAGGGGTGAATAAGAATCTAGGTGGAGGAAAATGCACACTCTAGTCATCTTCAACCCTCTCTCTGGGACACGTCTGCACAGAATGACCAGGTTCTGGAGTTACTCAGATCACCAGGGACCCACTGGGCCCCTGTGGCTCCTATAGTCTTGGGTGGAGTTGGAGAATGTCTGCGTGGGGATGAGCAAGACAGAACCTGAGGGGTTGAGGCCCCCTGGGGAGAACAAAGGCACATAGTGGGTAGAGAAGCAATATGGCACCTGCTGTCTGGCTCAGGTCTGTGGGGCAGAAGGCACCCCGGGGAGGCTAGGAGCCTTGTGCCTTGTCCAAGGGAGTTCCCCGCTCACTGGCAGTAGCAGTCTCTGGGCTCGTGTTAGTGAAGGTCTCTCCAGCAGCTTGGGAGCCTGACAACAGCTCGAGATGTGAGGGAGGGGATGTTAGCCATTCCACCAACCCTTCTCGTTGGCTTCCAAGCCTCTCAGGGCTTGATTCCCACTGATGCATTTCTCCTTCTAGCTCTGCTCTGCAACCTCTTCCTGTGGAGTCTCCTGTAGGTTCAGGCACCCTTGCTTCAGACCCTCATCCAATCTATGTTTGTCTGTCTGTTATTTCTCTTTCACCTAAAACTTCTCCTTCCTACAGAGGCACTTTGGCAGGTGGTGTCTCCGGGCTGCCATCCTTTCTTTGATTTCTTTCATCAGCATTTTATAAATTGCAGAATATAAAATTTTGTAGAAAAATAAGAGTTTGAAGAATAAAATTCATTTATATGTGAATACACCACTCTGTTTATGTGGATTATTAAATATAAATACATCATTTTTACATAAATATAACATTCTTTTGGATATTCCCATTATGACAAATAAAAAATTTAATGTGGAAAGAGTTAAACATGAAAAGAAAACTACTCTTCCAAAAATAGTAGGCAGAAACTTAATTTTTATAAGGTATTGAATTATAATGCTCTTCATCCAAGGTACTAAGTGACTATTGTGCATCTAATGCCAATTAAGTATTTACACTTTTGATAGAAACCTTTTGAAGGCATATATCAGATTATATCAACAATGGAAATGTCAAGCTGATTGGATTTCTGGCTCCATACAGGGTTTTTGTGTGGTTTGTTTTATTTTATCCTGACTATTCTGGAGTTTGTAAAGCATGATGCTTTACTTGATGCTCTGGAATCCATTAGAAGTTATTTTGAGCTCTGGTTCTACTGGGAGGTAGATGATTGACCTATCCAGTTTACCCTCTGGGATCAGTTTCTCCAAACTTTACATGGAAATAATGGCATCTCCTCCCTAGGGAAAGAGGATTCTAATTACAACAGTATTAAGGACATAGGGTATTAAGGACATTAAGGTATTAAGGACATAAACATTTAATCATTGGTACAGTCTTACTGTCATAAACTCATATGAAGTGAAGGATTATTCATATGATGAAAACCAGTCAAATAGCAATACAAAATATGATGGAACCATCATGAAGTAGATATTCATAAATATGGTATCATTTGAGAGTTTCCAGGAAGGTCTTTTACCCAAAATAACCTTCACAACCCTTAGATGCATCTAAATTCCTCCCATTAAATTGAAGCTCTAGTTCTATTCTTTTTCTTCTCCTAAAGTGCAAATGGTCCTGGACAAAGTAGATATTAACACCTTAATAGATACTAGATACTAACAACGTTTTATAAATTGCTTTATCAATTTTCTCTATACAATATTTGTTCATAGGAGAAGAGAGATGTTGATGTTTTGGGAGTACTTCTCAAGAAAATAAATTTTGGTTGGGGAGTCGTGAAGCTGAGGAACCCATCAAATGAGGGGGATAATAGGTCAGGACACAATGTTTATTTGCTAATTTTCTGATAAACTTGACCAAAGTGTGAACTACTGGTTTTCAACCCTGGCTGCATTTTACAGTCATCTCGAGAACTAAATACACACACACTTACATAAGCACACACACACACTCATACAGTCATACACACCTGCACACATGCATACATACCTTTATCAAGGCCCTACCCTGAGATTCTATTCTGGTGTAATTGGTCTGTGGTGGGGCATTATATCAGTATTTTTCACCCCTCCACCCTGCCTTGTAATTTTATATGCAACTAAGTTTGAAATGCTCCTGCATATTAATGACAGAAACTGAATGGAATAAATATTGAAATACTTTTTGGATTGAAATTCAAAAGAACTGGGTTCTAATTCTGAACTTTCTAAAGACAATTTGTCTTTCTATATTTTCTCCTCATTTGAAAAATAAAATAATTCTATTAAAACTAGCTTTAAAGATCCTTAGAGTTCTAAGATAGCATGACTGTAAATACTAAAGCCGTTTTATATTTCTCCTTTCTTAAACCATTTGAATCAACATTTGCAGATATACTTAATATGACAGATTTCCCCCTGAAGGGGTATTAGATTAATGGACGGTTGGAGATAGTTTATATATCCCATCCCCAAAGTAAAGCTTTATCAGACATCCTGAAAGGGATCTGGGTACATTAGGGAAAATAACATTTCCATTCCAGATTCAATACTGATTCATCAAATCTGTTCGTCTGTTGTCAGCAGAAGTTAATGCCAGATGCTTGAGAGGCAGGCCGGAACATTCCTGAATGCCACCAGTTAACTGTGCAAAACTTGACTGTGGGGAACAATTCTCCCTGGTTCCTCCAGATACTGTTCAGACATTACGAACTATTAGCTTTAATTACACTTTCAGTAGCGTAGCTATGAGAGCAAGGAAAGGCTACCCCCAAATCGAAGTTGTAAAAACCCAGTCACACAGTTTATCAGCTTCAGTACAGATAAATGTTGCAGTGTATTCTAAATAATCCCAAGAAATTATTCTGGAGTCTGTGTCAATTTATTTCCTGCTTCTGGAACAGTAGTGCTTTAATGAATTTCAACTTTCATAAAATGTAGATTTTGACGGTTTGGTTAGGGAATAAATCCAAGTAACTTCAGGTTCAGAGTGAATGCATATGAATGCATAAGATATGTATATGTTCTTGTTTAAAATATGTTTTTTTAAATGTTATTTGCATTTTAATAATGGGGCAAAGCAGGGTTTTAGCTGTAATGATGGCAGTAGAAGCTATATTCACTGCCAAGGGTGCTTGTTTTGGCTTCTCTAAGGTTGAAACTAGCTCAGAGCCTGAATAGGCAACTTCATGCGAGATGGAGTGCCAAGTGCTCCAAGGCCTAAATCAAATAAAGATCTAGTTAAGTGCCTAACGAACCTCTCAAACAGATGCGGACAGTTTCAATATGCTAACTAGTGTATAAGATTATTAGGTTAGAGAGTGCAACATAAAATTGTATTAAGACATAGCACAAGATATGGAAAAAGAACAAAAGGAAAAGAAATGCTTTTACAAACGCTGTTGGACTAAACTTCAGTTCAACCATTCAGGATATGTATATTCTCAATGGCTTCTTTCCAAAAATATTTTCAAAGATAATTTAGACTGAAATGGAATAAAAATTTTCAGTTTCTCCAGGCCTCTTAGATGTCTTTCTTTTTTTCTTTTTTGATTCAAACAAAACAAAATTTTTAAACTTCTAACAATGTCCATCAGTTAAATCTGATCTTGTAGAAAAAGAAACAGCTATCATCTTTTAAAGGTTTCCACCTAGTGGTAAAGTTATTATGAGCAAGAGATAGAATCTGAAATGATTAAAGCAGACACAAACACTAACATTAGACAATATTTCAACTTGCGTGTTTTATGATGTTGAGAACTATGCATTAAACACATTCAATGCCGACAGGAGAGATCACTAAACAGTGCCTCAAGGTGAGGTCTCTTTCCCCCTTTGCTTTACAGAGATTGCTGCTAAATCACTGTTAGAGGTGTCTTAACTTTATGAAAACTACAAGCAGTGGTCTGTATGCATTCTTTAGTCTTCAGAGAAAGATACAGCATAAACGAAAAAAAAATATATTAAAAATTAAAAGAAAAAGATGCAGTTCATAAAGTAGCAGTTTTCTTTGAGAATAAAAATAAAAACTGGCTTATATAGAGTCATCAGATTGTTCACGATGAAGAGGTATAAACTCTTGTCATTAACTAGCTATGTAAATTTGGACAAGACCACCTTTCAAGATCCCCACTTCATGATCCATGAAAGATGGGGATTGAAATTAAATCTGAGGCTACACAATAGTTGCCACGGGCCAATTTGGTTTTTGAGTGTATTCTGTTTAATCTGTACATGTTAAAGGAGGAGAAGAAGCAGGAGGATTGGAAGGAAGAAGAGCATTTTCAAGCTTCAAGGTAGAACTGTCCAAGGTAGAACACTCTATATCAGGTCACTGTATGCAACAGCCACTCTACACAAGCTGTTCAAGGTAGAACAGTCACTTTACACCAGGCCCAAGTCACCATGAGTCCCTTTCTGCACTAGCTGTTTTACTGTTTATAAAGACAGTAAGACATTTGGGGTTGTGTCTCCTGTTCTGGATGATTTCTAAGGTGACATGCAGATTTAACCTATTTCAGAGTCATCTAAGTGTCTTGCACAATCAACATTAGTGGCCAATAGTTACTAAGTTTTAATATTGTTTGTACCAGACAATGCACCTTGTCTAATTCCATCCTCACAACCATCCAAAGGGGTAGACATCTATCATTTCTCTTTTGCCACTGAATGAAGAAACCAAGGTTCACGAAAGTTAAATAATTTGCCTGAAGTCACACAGCCAGCAAGTGGCAGGGCAGGGATTCCGATCTACTGGAATATAGAATGCAAGTCCTTAACCCTCCCCCAATTTTTTTTTTTACGTTCCAAACTAGAGAGATGGCATCTACATTCCATAGTTGACTGGTCACTCTCTACCTACCTTCTCCATATATCTCAATTCTGGTGATACATGCATGGAAACAAAAAGGAGGTCATCTTTTGACTTTTCAATGTTTGTCACACCTCAGTGCCTGTGTGATTTATGGCACTGAATCATATTTAGATAAGGATAAGCACAAAGAAAAAGGCAGAAAACTGACATAAGTTTTTCCCACATGATTCTATCACAACTTCAGTATTAACTTTGTACAACAAAATGTTCCAAAGGATTTAGAAGAGAATTTGAAATTTCTCTAAACAAATGTAGCATTTGGGCGGCATATGATTATGAAACTAGTCCTGTGATTATAAGGATGATGTTCCAGTTTACTATTGGAATGAAAGAGTTCCATTAAACATATGATGAAATAAAAGCAATGTGGTCTTTAAGTGTTTATATTAAAGACTAATTCCTCTTCTAAATATACATATTAACAGCATTGTTAGGAGGAGGGGGAAGGGGGGAGAACAGTCAATTTATATTTTCTCTGAGGAGGAAGGGGAGAGAACAGTCAATTTATACTTTCCGTGTACAGTCACGTGTAAGAATCAAAAATCTAATGATTAAAATGAAAGAGTTACCACAGAAACTTACATGTAACATAGCACATTCCAACAAGATATGTTGTACATGAATTATACTCAATGTGTGTGATTCAGGTTAGTCAACTTTAAAGGAAAGGGCAACATAGTGATTAAAAATTCCACATTGTTTTTCCAATAACTTTTTATTATGTTGTTTTTGTGAGAAAATTGCTAAAATATGCCTTGAAATGCCAATGGAATTCTAAGCACATTTAGGCACCAAAACTCATTGTGCATTTGAAATTGCTCCATACTTTGTCCTAAATAAACTGGCCATTAGGGTTACTGGTCATCAAGCTAGGACTTTCTGAACTATTGGAAATTCAGATCGTCGCTTACTTTGTACCGCAGCATCCCGTGCTGGTCCTCCAAGGACTTAGCACAAGCTGTGGGAAGCAATTATGAGCTTGGGAAGAGATGAAGCCAGAGAGATTAGCTTCTTAAAACTTTTCCTTTTCTCCTTTTTAACATTCGTGTTTCCCTCCACAATGAGTTAACCGAATGAGATAGAGCAAAATTCTTCCTTAGTTTGGAAAGTTGAACCTTTTTCTTTTTGCTTAGGTGATAGCGTTGACACTTCACACAGAGGGCTAATTTACATTTAATGCTTTGGAAATTAATTACAGAGAATAAAGATAATTGTAAAAGCACCCCCCTTATGCACTGCCAAAAATAAACAAACAAACCACATCATGATTACTAAGCAGCCATTAATGCTTCATTTTATGCACAGTGGGAAGGGCACCAGTAGTCTGGAAAGGGATGGAGGGAAAGAAGAGAGGATACTAATTTGAAATATGTAACAGCAGAGGCAGTTTTATGTGGTAATGACCTGCAGCTTCCTCAGCAGGAGCGGAAGTCCTCAAAGCTTTATGCATGGAGTCCAAGGATGTGCTTACTGGAATTTGGAGCTGGCCAGTCAGCCAAATGACTTAAAAAATAATTTAACCAAGTTTGAGATTTTTACTATGCCAGTGGGTGGGTATGCCAGGAATAAGCATCTTGCTTTTGCTGTTATGATCAACTGGATATGTCTCGTTCAGACAAATTCCCTTGACTAAATGTATTCCCTTCCTTTCATAGAGAATACTAAGACTCATTTACCTAGGAGGAGGAGTCATAATGTGGCCAAGTTTGTGATATTGTTGTAGGAAAAAAATAGCGAAGAGATATATCCCTTTTAAATGCTGCCATTTCCTTCCATTTGGCAACTAAAACCCCAAATGATCACCTTGTCAGACGTCTCAAATGTTCTCTGTCAAAATACTTACTGGAATTATAATGCATAGAGGGCAACCGGGAGGAATAATATAATTTCTGTTCAAATATCAGCTTATCAATGAGGTCTTCATTCCTTGATTTTTATTTAAAATAAAAAACTTCTTTCTCCTCCATTTCACAACCATTAATTCCAGTTGACATTTATTATCCTTCTTTTCTTATAATCAACTGCCCTTTATTTACTTACTTAATTGTTTATTTATAGTCTGCCCCACTTGAATGCCATTTTCATGATGGCAAGGAATTTTGCCAGATATATCTGCAGCTACTAGATCACTGCTTGGCATATAATAGGCATTCAAATATTAGTTGAAAGAATAGCAGGCTTCAACTAGATGCACTTTATTTTACAATATTATCATACGGAATACAATCATAAACTATTAATCTATAGACAGAGCATCTCAGCAGTTAAGAGAGGCTCGGGTTACTTCATCTTTAAAAAGATGAAGAAATTCCAAAAACCGTGGTATAAAACATTTAAAATGCACTGAAGTGTTATGCTAACCAAAATTAATTTTTCAAATTGAAATGAACAGTGCCAAGGAATTAAGCTATCATAAGGTATTCCCCAAATTCCTAGAACACTACTTGGGAGTTCACTACAGACAAAAATGAAGCTTGCATTTAAATTTCTCAGACTGTCTTCCTACAATCATAACAGTACGCATAACCTCATTTGTCAATAACATCCACAGCGTAAACTTAGGTTTTGTCATTGATATGAAGCGCAGACCAAATTTCCCTTTGTCACTGATTCTCCCCACTCCCTACCCCAAAACAGGTGTTAGAACTTGACTACAGCCCACCTGACTAATCTTCATGGCACATCGCCAGCCTTCAGAAAACACATGACAAATTACTAGTGTAAGTTCTAGACATCTAAACTCTAAGCTATAGAACTGGAGAAACCGGTTGTGTTATGCTGGGCAGTTGGGTTAAAATGGTCGTGCCCAACAGCTCTGTCAAAGTCTCATGCCCAGTCAAATAAGGCACATGTTGGGTAAGGTCTGTAAGTTGTTTAAAACTTTAATTTTGGAACTTATATTTTTTTCAATGTGTCTTAGTTTCCTGTGACTGCTGTAATAGATTATCACAAATTTGGTGACTGAAACAACGGAAGTTTATAGTCTCATAGTTCTGGAGGTCGGAAACTTGAAGTCAGTATCACCAAACTGAAATCAAGATATTGGCAGGGCCATATTACCTTTAGAGGCTCTAGAAGAGGATCTATTTTTAACTCTTCCATCTTCAGTAGCTGCCAGCATTCCTTGGCTTGTGGCCACATTATTTCAATGTCTGCTTCCATGGGCACGTTGCTTCTCTTCTGTCTCAAATTTCACTTCCCCCCTCTCTTATAAGGACACTTGTGATTGCATTTGGGGCCTACCTGGATAATACAGAATATTGCCCCGGTCTACCTCTCTCCTTAAATGAATTACATCTGTCAAGTCCCTTTTTGCTTTAAAAGGTAACGTTCACAGATACTATGGATTGGAATGTGGACATCTCCTAGGAGAAGGCATTATTCAACCTACCACAGCCTACCATCTGGCCCACAGAGATTCACACCTGCCCCATTTTCAAAATATATTCAGCTCACCCTCAGGAGCCCAAAGGCTTAACTCATTATAGTATTAACTCAAGTCTAAAATTTCATCTCAATATTATGAGCTCAAAAGTCCCAAATCTCATCTTCTAAATAACCTAAATCAGGTATGAGTCAGAGTCTGGCTATGATTCATCCTTTGGCAAAATTTCTCTCCATCTCTGGGTCTATGAAACTAGGACACAAATGATCTGCTTCCAAAATAAAATGGTAGGGAAGACATATCATAACAGTTATATACATGCACAACCCAAAACAAAGAAAAGAAAAGAAAAAAGGAATAACTGGCCCACAATTTCAAAACCCAACCAGGCAGTCTCCAGTAGATTTCAAGGCTTGTGAATGAAAGACTCTGCCTTTCAGACCCAACACTCCAGCCTCTGAATCCACAGCTCTGGTTTCTAGCCCTGCACCACGGCTCTGGTCTCTGGAGCCAATGCCTTTCACTTGGAGTTACACTTCCTTCATTTCATCCTATCTCTGTCTCTTTCAGGCCAAGCTGACAGTATTTCTTGAGTCCTTTTATGTCACAGGGATTCACGCCATCGGACAAGAGAGTCCTCCACACACATTTTCTGAGTAATCCCATCTTTATTCCTGGCTTCTGCTGAGATGGTTGAGTAGAACCACAAGTCACATGCATGCTATCTTCAAAGAGCCCTCTATGTAAGGGAATACTCTGACCTTTTGATCATTTTGAGTCACTAGTGAATGGTTGTCCAGCTATACCATTGGCTTTATATTCAGATCTCACTTCTGTGACAGTAAATATCACAATTTTAGATTTTTTTGCAATCTGGATAGGTTGAGAATTTTCCCAATGATCAAATCCTCATTCATTTTGGGTTAACAATTCTTCCCTCATTTTTTTCTCTTTCCTTTCACATTTCACTACAAGCAAGAAGAAACCAGGCCGCACCTTAAATGCTAATCTCGGAAATCTTCTCAGCTCAATACCCAAGTTCGTCGCTTACAAGTTTTGCTTTCCATTTCTTTCTGAGTTCTTACCGGAAATGCCTTGAACGTCTATATTTTTACCAACAGTCTGTTCAAGCCAATCTAGGCTTTTTCTGTTATGCACCTTAAAATTATTTCAGTTTCTTCTAATTAGCCATCCCCAAAACACTTCCACACTTTCAGAAATTTGGTATAGCAGCATTTCACACTCAGTACAAAAATCTATTTAATTTTCCTGTGGCTGCTGTAACAAATCAGCACCAACTCAGTGGCTTAAAACAACAGAAGTATATTCTTTCACAGTTCTGGAGTCCAGAAGACTGAAATCAGAATCACTGGATTGAAATCCTGGTGTCAGTACCTCTGGAGGTTCTAGGAAAGAATCTTTTCCTCTATACCTCTCCCAGCTTCGGAAGGCCAACATCTTCACATTTCTCCCTGCTACCCCTTCACACTGCCTATTGTCTTTGTGTGTGTAATCTCTCTCTGTTCCTACCCTCTCTTATAAGGATACGTGTGATCTCACGTAAGGCCTTGGATAATCCAGAGAACCTTTTTTTTTTTTTTTTTTTTTACATTCTTAACTTAATCACATCTGCAAAGACCATGTTTCCACGTAAGGTAACATTTACAGGCTCTAGTGATTAGGTCCTGCTGTGTTATTGGAAATAAAAAATCATAGTGTCTGACTTTGCACTCAAAATAACTCAATAGCCTTTGTTGTTGTTGTTTGTCTTTTTCTTCTGAGGGAAGAACACGATATGCTCCCACTCACTCCTCCAAACTTACCACGCTTCTCTGTCTTCATAAATGGAGTTATCAAGGGCTTAAGCTTAACACTTAGGCATGATCATAAATTTTTCCTCTTTTACCTACTACACTTAATGCATCAGCAAATATCTACATCTCTCCTCTTTTCTAGTTCTACCGTTCTTCTCCAACTATGGTATTTCTCTCCTGGACATTAACAACAGTAACTCCTAACAATCCTCAGCTTCCACTCTGGCCTCCCAACAATTCACTCTCCCCCCAGCAGCCAGAGTATGATGTCTTAAGATCCCAGCTAATGTTACTCCCTTGCTTAACACCACATACTGTCTTCCCACCATACTTGGAATAAAACCTAACGTGCTACCTTAAAATGTTCCATATAATCTGTAACCCAAGAGATTCATTTGCCTCTTCATTGTGGGATTCTTTTTTTAACACACAATAAGCTATTCATAAAGGAAACAAAATGTTCATAAAATGGAAATGTGTTGTACTTTTAATAATATCACTTCATTCTCTATTTTACCTTGCCTTAAAAATAATATCTTCAGATCTCTTTTACAGGATATTTAGAAATACGTGGTTTCAAGTGCACTTAGATGAAAGTTGGGTTTATTGCTTAGTCTGAGACAGATATTTTACTACCATTAGTTTGTGACCTACTACTGGCTTATCAATCATCACCTGATAAAAGTATCACTTAAAGTTCTCATGGTTAGGTCAGAAATCAACAGTGATTTATACAATACCTGCATGTGTCCAAATGTATACATGTAGCAACTTGGGAAAAAATATATATACATATATTTCTCCCAGACTTGTTAAGGCATCTTTTTTTCTCTCTTGTCACTCAGTGCTCCAAATTAAAGGCAAATTGAAAATTACAAATATCTCAAAGTAAAATAAAAATTTACAAAAGAACACAAAAACTTCAGAAAGTTATAAACATTTTTGGTAGTAGCTAAAATTACAAAATTTAAAAATTATACCTTTTGAGTATCATTGATAATTTTAAGTTTAATATTTATTATTGCAAAAGTATAAAAAATACAGTATTTTTTAATACAATGTACTTGTAGTATAACATCAGCACAGCTATGTTGCAGTTATTTGTCAGGAATCATCAATACTATCAAAATGATCACACCTTTGAATATAGCTCTTCCTTTTAAACTAATAAAAATCAGATATGTGCAAGAAAATTTATACACAAGGACATTTATTATTTACTTATTTACAAGAAGGAGAATTTTTAAAAATATGGCCCTAGAAGATTGAATTAATAAATTATGTTACATCCACAGGTTGAAATATTACATGGCTATTTGAAATCATGATTTAGAAAAACATTTTATGACATTAGCAAATCTTAATGGTAAGTAGTTAAAGCAATTTAAACAATTGTTATGTGTCTTCTGTTGCCAGTTTTGTGAGACACACACATATAAAAGCACACTTCTGGAAGTAAATTGACATGAATTTAGAATTGTTAATAATAGAATTCTTTGTTGCACAAAGAATTGTTAATAATAATGAAGGCATTAATGATGGCATTCATTTTCTCCTTAATATTTATTTCTCTTTTCAAAATTTTGTAATAACCATGCACTATTTTTGTAACCTACTTGCCAATGAAAATACTAAGAAAAATCTATGCATAATTTTAAAAATAGCTAACAGAAAGATTAAAAGAGGCCCTTATAGTATCAGAAGCCCAGAAACTTTCATGTAAAAAAACTGAATGTTCTTTTTCTTTTTTCTGTTATAGGAGGGGAGAAAAATTAGATAACTAGAGGGTAAGGTAAAGAAACCATATAAGAGAGTTGATGATCTTTTACCTATTATCTCAGTCAATGACACAGTATCAATATTTTTCAAATTCCATAAAATTATATACATATACATACACAGTAAACTACACAGTCAAGTATTATCTATGTTAACAAACTGCAACAACAAAAAAATAAAACATTCAAATTAAATCAAAATACTGTAGTTTGAACATCTCCTTGAGGGGTGCTTTGAGGTATATAAGTGGGGAAGGGAGATGTTAATGGCAAAGATAAATAACTCCTTAATTTGTAGAGTGATAATTGTATCATACTTAGTATTCATTGTATTGGGTACAGTTGGGAAAAAAATCCAAATTTATGTTTGGGGGGAAATGTTCATATTGTATTAATATTTTTGACTGCCTATTTTGCAACATAAAAATCTTATATTAGCTTTTAACAATTTAACATATAATGAAAGACTCATCAAAAATAAACTAATTCTTAAAAATGCTCATCCATGTTCATGAAAGGATTTATAAATAATTCAGAAAACTACCTGTTCTTATTTTCTTTCTATATACTTCCTTAACCATATTCTATTCCTTCTTTACTGTCTCCCTCCCTCAGAGCCAGAAGTATAATTACCACCAGCTACATAGGGCCATCAATTAATAAAACCTAAGTCGGATGCCTTCTAGGTCTCCATGCTTCTTGAAAGATATTCTCTGTAGAAAGAGTTCACATCAGATCCAAGAGAAATAGGAAGTTATCCACTGACTCAAAATTTGCTTAAATAAATACTTTTATGTATACAATACATATAGGTATTAACTTTCCTGGTTTGCACATTAGTTTAACAGATAGCATTTGTTTCATCATAACTTCAACCAAAAAACCAAAATCACAATCTTGATAATAATAAACCCATATACATAGTCGCACGTATATTTTCAGCTTGCTTTAATATCAATAAGAGTCTTTACATTAACGTTCTAGTTAGATCTATCGTGAACGATTGCAAAGGGGCCAGGCATGGTGGCTCATACCTGTAATCCTAGCACTCTGTGAGGCAGAGGCGGGAGGACTGTTCGAGTTCAGGAGTTCAAGACCAGCCTGTGAAAGAACAAGACCCCCGTCTCTACAAAAACTGGAAGAAAATTAGCCGGGCATGGTGGCAGGGGCCTGTAGTCCCAACTACTTCTGAGGCTGAGGCAGCTGGATTGTTTGAGCCCAGGAGTTTGAGGTTGTAGTGAGCTAGGCTGATGCCATGGCACTCCAGCCTGGACAACAGAGCGAAACTCTCAAAAAACAAATAAACAAAAAACAAAATAAAACAGAAAAACAATAGCAAAGGACTCTGAAATCTGGGTTAGATGATATATTTGAATGGCTTCTTCAGCTTTTCTACTCCTCTATGCATTCTCTGCTCTCAGAAGCTAATTGACCAATCAATTCCAGAACTGTCCTGTAGGTCTTCTACATTCCTATCCCCTTTCACAGACATTATACTTCCGTTATAATAAATGATATTTACAAGTTAGTTCCCTTCACTCCATGGCGATTATAGCTCCATTAAAACAGGGAAAACATTCTTCATGTTCGTATGCTTGAAATCAAGGAAAGTGGTTGGCATATAATAGACAGTAGGGATTCACAAATAATATTGAAAGAATGAATCACAATTATAATAATATTCTGAAAATGTTATAGAAAATTGAAATTGTAAATTTTAATGATGGTGCCCCAAACAACTCTGGCCATTTACTTTTGAAAGTAATTTAGGTTTAAAATAAGTTTTTCATTAAGCTTATATTAGAAAGTAAACAAATAAGATTTAGACAAATACAATTATGAAGAATGTTAAGAAGATGTAAAATGCCTATCCTAGAAATTATAGAAAAATTTAAAATATTTACTGAAAGCAATGGGAATTAAACAAACTGAGAAAACTCTGCCTCAGTTTACAAAGACATTAAATTGGAAAAAAAACCTACAATTTTAGGTGTTAAAAATATATTAACTGCAGAAGAAAGAATAGCATCTTGACCCACCTACAAGCTAATTGTTAAGTAACATAAATATATGCATCATTGCTATCCCAGCTTGAGAACAGAAATGCATCAGAACAAAATTCTGAACTTAATTCTACAAGAAAAATAAATAAATAAAGCAATGAATGAAATTATTTTACCTACCTTTGTCTTGTAAATACTTTTGGGAGAGTGAGAAAATGTCTGCTTGTACTTACGCTTAGACAATTCCAACTTTCCCCATTCCCTAGGTAATATGGTGTTTTGGCTTGTTTGTGAGCATGTAGCTTCTTTTCCTGGAATCCAACCCAAACAAACAGATCCTTATGCAATCTGTTCAAGCTCTTTAATATAAATAGAAGATTAAAAAAAAATCTATATTACCGATGTTGGTATTTGTGTAGCTAGTTTTCTATTCTACTCTTGAATTCCCTTTTATTGGGACATGATTTAGGGGACTGCATGTGGGCACCTAAAAATCTACATCGACGTGAATCTTTCTCTCAAATATTAACTGTAAAATCTAAGCCTCAATGAATGTCTATTATCAAATTAAACGATATTGTTAGTTTTCACACTTCAGTTCTCAGCTTAATGCTTTAACTACTCTTATTAGGGGCTCTTAGCACATCAAAAAAGGATCAGCAAAATAAATGATTAGCTCTCTGGTCAATTTGCTAGACTTCCATGGTAGTTTGATTTGTTAACAATGCATTTCTAATAATTGTAATTATCATTTATTTAAGGAAATTCATCATAGCACAAACACAAACATACAAATCTAGGCAACGTGTATTATAATTTGCTGCTATACATTCTCTACACACGCAAGTGCCCAAAGGTATGTATAGATATCTATTATTTTCTATTGCATAAAAACTATAAAAATCATCACTTTATGATTCAAATTAAATTGCCAAATTCCATATTTTGGTTTTCAAATCCTCTTTTCCACAAATTTTTATCTCTTTAGCAAAAGGAAATATATGTATTCTTAAAAGAAAAAAACACCATACTAAAGCTTACAGTTTGGATTTTCTTTTGACCTCCAAGAAAACATAAAGGGAAAGATTTTATGTCTATTGCTTACAAATGCCTATAATGACCTATAGGTCATTGAATGATAACAATTAACTGTTTTATTTTTCCTAATTGCTTTATGCCATCTTAACCAACAAAAATTCAATCTTCCTACACACTAGAGAAGGCTCCTTTATTTTAAAAGTTTTAGGGCTTTTTGTTTTGTTTTTATTTTTTTTAGCCAGTAAATTATACGTAAGATTGTACAATGAATATACTTTCCAATTAATTTGTCTATTCTAATCGGTCTATTAGGAGAACTAACTCATTTAACACTACAGGCAGTTGCTTAGAAAGTCTTCAGGGAATTGACCACTTCATTTCAGTTAAAAGTTTATTATTTGGAGGCATAAATGGGTAAATGGATATAAGATCTTCTTTTATGTTTGGACCTTGGTACTAAGTTGCAGTAGGCCACACTCCCACTGTTAGCCTTAATAGGATTAGTTTGGGTATTATCAAAAGAACAATTAACACCTGCTGATATGATCACAGATGGTATCAAAGAGTAAGAGGAACTCAATTTTACAGGGACACTCATCTCAGGCTTTTATATTGGGAGCGCCAGCACAAAAATGGCTACAAAATTCAATGATATTATTCTGTGTAACTATTAATGGTACACCATCAAAACTGGTATAAAATTAAATGTCTTTTCTAGCTTGCTTAATTCTGAGGAAGGGGGTCCTATTTGATTGACTGCTAATACTAGCTCTCTGACTCTGGGTATGTTATTTAATTTCTCTGAGCATAGGTTTCCTTAATTGCAAAATTGAGACCAATAATAGCACCCAAATCCCAGGATGGTTATAAGGATTAAATGTGGTAATCCAGGTTCAAGGCATTACCTTCTTCCTAACACATAAATCTGAGTCCTTATTGTACTGAGTTTTACAGTGTTATCATTAATGATTTTGTAGACTCTACAAGAAAGCTTCAATAAATATGAACTTAGAAATGCTTTGCTTTTGATAAGTACCATTAGCCCAATTTCCAAAGAAGGTATATAATTTGAATTATGCAGTGATTGTAAATTTTATTATATGTCTTTCAACTTTGTAGGATTTTTTTCTTCTATTAGTGGAGTGTACTTGATTTACAGATTAGATTTAGAATAATTTACTAGTAAATCATTATTTTAATATATTGCTATTTCGTTTTGCTAATAGTTTGCCTCAATTTTAAGTGAAATTATTATAGTTTTTTTTTTATTATAGTATCCATGTCTATGTTGTGTTTAGGGTTCTGCTAGCCTTATAGCATGAATTAAGGATATTTAAGGCTTCCCCAGGTTTTGAGACATTCAGATAACATAGGAGTTATCTATTCGTTGACTTTTATAGAAGTTTGGTGTCTGTGAGCAAAGGGCAGGGAATGAAAGGGTTAAAATGATGTGATTTCTTTATCTACTTTTCTTTGATTACTTGTATGTTTAATTATCAGTTGGTTCAGAAATTTATATTTTTCTAGAAAAAACCAAAGGTATGGAATTCTAGGAAAGCCAAGAAGGCCAGCAAGACAAAGTAGAATATAGAATCTAGTTCTTTGAAGGATGTACCCAAAATAACCGAAAGCAGAGCCTTAAAGATACATTTGTATATCCGTGTCCAAATCAGCATTATCAATAATAGCCAAGAGACGAAAGCAACCCAAGTGTCCATCAATGGATGAATAGATAAACGAAATATGGTATGTATACAAAATGGAATATTATTTAGCCTTAAAAAGGAATGAAACTATTGCACATGCTACAACATGGATTAATCTTACAGACATTATATTAAGTAAAACAAGGCAGCTACAAAAAAGACAAATGCAGTCTGATCCCACTTATATAAGATACCTAGATTAGTCAAACTCCTAGAAACGAAAAGTAGAATGGTGCTTACCAGAAGCTACCAGGGGAAAGGGGATATGGGAGTTTTAGTTTTGCAACATGAAAATAGTTCTGAAGATGGATGATGGTAATGGTTGCACGACAATATAAATGTACTTAATAGCACTGAACTGTTCATGGTTAAGATGGTAAATTTTATGTTGTGTATATTTTACCATAATCTCAAAATTTGTTTCAAAAAAACAAATGGTCGAAAAGTGACAGAGTCAAGCCAAGGAAAAGCCTCCTGAGCCAGAGGCTTTTTAACTACTCTTGGCCACTCTAAGCTGAATGGGGTATATTCCTTCCATCCCTAATCTCTAAGAAAAATGTTCAAAGTTTATCTTTGCTTTGTTCTGTCCTTTTATATATTAATAAAATAAAAAATACGAAAGCTGACAAATAAGACCTTAAGGCAACACCTAATAATAATAATAACCTAATAGGTTAGGCAACACCTAATCTATTCCAAAATAGGCTTTCATTCTACTAGAACATCGTCCTGTGGAAAACCAGGCCTAACTCTCCTAACACTTTACTGTGTGCACCTGTCTCTCTTCAACATACCTATTGCATTCTAGTCTTACTTTCTTTACACCTCTCATTT
>NW_012134081.1:2915812-2917127 GCF_000956105.1 Propithecus coquereli
GTGGATTTTGCAAACAAATGACATATTTATAGGAAGACAAGGTACAATAGAGGATCTGTGGTGATAATTCTTTGGCAAAGAAATTAAGATAATGCAGACTTTGTATATGTAGTGACAGAAATAGACAAATATAAATATGATGCAGAGAATATTTTACCAAATCCATAATTTTTTATAAAAACTTTTTTCTTTTTATTATGAACATTTTCAAACATTTATGGTACTTATGGTCATGTTTTATTGAGAGCATAATTTACATTCAGAAAAGTGTACATCTCATAAGCTTGATAAATTTTCATGAACAGTACACATCTGTGTAACCAAAAGGTGAGCCTTACCAGCCTCTCACAAGGTCTCCCTGTACTTCCTTTCAGCCACTGCCCCCTTACCTTGCAAGGGTAACCATTCCCTTTAACAGCATAAATTAGCTTTGCCTCTTTTTATAATATATATAAATTGTGTATGTATACATATGTACTGTTGCAAAACTTGAGTCTGTTGAACAATTTTCTAGGATGACACTGATGGGACACACATATGTCATTTTGCCTTATTTCCTATCCATCAGGGTCAATTTACATGCCACCTCCACTCTGAAGTCTTTCTGATCTCCCAGCTGGAACTGGTCTCTCTGGCCAAGGAGCACTAGTAGTACAAAGAATATGTTCAATATGAAGTTTGTGAATGAATAACAGTATTCTGCCACTCTAGGGGCATATCACTCCTTGAGCAGAAATGGCTAATTAAGAACACAATTAAATTTTAAATTATAGCTGGAGAAATTGCACTGTGGAAGCAAGATAAATTAGAACACATCATGGTGTGGTTAACGTGTATATGCTCTTAAAATGAGTAAATATACTGTGAGAAATAATTGATTTATAAAGTACTCTGCTTTTTCAACTTCCTTTTTCCTGTTTCACCATTTTGCCCTTTCTCTTGACTCTGCACTATTGAAATAGTCTATCTATAATCCTTCCTTTCATTCTAGTCTTGTTAAGCAAAACTACAGGAATCATCTCTATCTCAAGTTCCATTTTAGCCATTTTCCCCCTTACCAGAGCTTGGTAAGGCTGTCTTAAATCGTGTCAAATCATGGGCTTTTATGGCCACCAGTGCCCTCTCCAGCTCTGTGACTCTCCCTGCTGTTTTCTTATTGATAACCATCAATCATTTGCTACCCACCTCATTGGACTTTATTGGACTTTTATTTGTTATTCTCTCTTTTTTAGTCTTTACTAAAACATTCAAAGTGATGTTAAATATTAGTCTTTTCCCTTTAGCTTTTCTAGATCATATCACTTAAGGAAAAATG
>NW_012134081.1:2917177-2919513 GCF_000956105.1 Propithecus coquereli
CTAGAAGAAAACTGACTCATAAAGTTTTACTTATTGACTTATTCATTTATGTATTAAGGATAAATATTTATGTTTTAAGGATGTCATAACACCCAAGATAAGTTTTTAAACAGTTTTCCATGCCCCATTGGCCCCTATTTATTTAAGATTAGTATGCAGTCTTTTAGATAATCTATTATTTTTGACTTTGCTGAAACACATCCTTTTTCCTCTTGAATTTCTTTAAGTCACATTGCGGGCTATTAAAGTCTCTTTCGAACTCCCTGGGCAGAGCATGCTAACATGGAACTGGAGTTTTCTAAAGGAGCTGTCATGATCTGTTGGCTCAGTGATCCACTAATGACACCTGAAGGCTCACAGCAGAGCCCGCCTCGTCTTGCTACTGCTCGTGGCTGGCACACTGAGGATGCAGGTACATTATAAGAAGCACCAAAATCAGCCATTAAGGATTCTTTTATTAGTGGCATCTGCTTACAAAACAGGGCTCTGAGGGATCATGATTCAGTCTAGCAAAACCTGACAGCTCACAGGAAAGTCACACTGTTAAGGATCAGCCAAATCTTGTTATGATAAAAAAAAGGAAGGAAAATAGCATTGCTCTGTTTTTACTTTCACAGACTCATATATCCTACTATGCAAAATATTTAAGAGCAATGGTTCCCACTCCATACCTGTATTTCACCTCTCTCGGGATAACTAGTTTTAAAGTAAATCAGCACTCCATCTCTAGTTTTTAGTGAACTAGATTAATTCCTTTGGAAATTTCACATTTGGTTTGCTGAAGAAAGTCATCTGAGCAAAGGCATAACTCCAGAAAGTTTAATAGACTGGCAATACAAACGTTGGTAATGAAAGATAAACATCTTTAAACCTCAATTTAAGAAGTATCTCTATTCCAGTCTAGCTCCATGTGGTACATTTTGCTCATGTATTCTTCTGCTCCAAACAACGTTATAAAATATTAAACAAAACAGGGTCTCTTTTATTGTTAAGCATTGAGGGATTTGTTTCTAACTTGTATCCTCAACTTGTGTCTTTCATCTTAGTTAATGGGATGATGATACCACACATTCAACCATTTAAAATCTACTTGGAATTTTAGTTGCTTAATTGTCATTGGAGCACACTTGAAACCATTGGAAAACAGCTCCAGTAATATTATTTTTTCAAGTTTCCCCATCTTTCTTGATTTGTCACAAGTAACAGTAATTCCTCTACTTTGAGATTAGAAAATAATTACATTGTACTTAAATAAAGCAAATCATTACAAAGGGAGTTCTAACCTACTGGTAACATATTTAGGAAAGAAAAAAATAACTTGAATGGATACCCTTCCCAGAACAACTCAGTTTTATAAAGTTAGACAAAAGCACAATATTTTTTTAAAGAGTATGTATGCAGACATCATCAATTTTGGTTGGACACAAATAGGTCATTGAGCTGGCCCATAGCACTGAAGAAATTGATTAGTGGTAAGTCATTAATATTTTAATTCATGGAAGAACTCCTTGGTAAGTTAGAGAAAACACCTTTGTCCTGA
This sequence comes from Propithecus coquereli, assembly GCF_000956105.1. Classification (NCBI taxonomy): domain Eukaryota; kingdom Metazoa; phylum Chordata; class Mammalia; order Primates; family Indriidae; genus Propithecus; species Propithecus coquereli. Next base: position 2,918,718 of record NW_012134081.1, read on the forward strand.
TTATTTTGTATAATATATCACTGTGTGTGGATTTGTTTTCCAAGTTCTATCACTTCCACTAATGGCACAGCTATTGAAATGTATTTCAGCCTTCCTTATCTCCCATCCTGGTCAGTCTTATGCACGGGATAGGCTGATACATTTTTATTCTTTCCAATTTGCACAGTGCTTCCAGGTGAGGATATTTGAGGCAAAATTCTTATCATGTCACTTACTTTATCAAAAATCTTCACTAGATTCTTGATGCAATAAAACAATACAAAAACTCAATAGCCTGTAATTTAGAATCCTCTGTCATCTGGTCTTGACAAAAGAATGAATGTCATTTCATATTCTACTATTTGTGTCCTTGGGACTAAAAATGTCCTATAGTAGAAATACTCCTGACTTACCTCCACTTAACCTACTTCTGCTTAGCCAGTTTACCAGATTCAACCATGTTCTCCATTCTCCTCTCTAAAATATATGGCTAACATTCATCACATGTTCCACACACACAGGTAGGCTAGTTACTATTTGCACTCCAACTTCATGAATCAATTAAGCAATATGATTATCAAGAGAGGTTGTACCGAAACCTATTGATACCAGTTGCTATTTTATAATTGTAAAAATTAATTACATAATAACCAACTAATAAATATAAGTTGCAGATAACCTTTTTCCCTATAAAAAGTAAGTTACCTACTTTGGAAATAACTGATCAATTCCTGTCCTTAAAAATATTGCTATCCAATCAGCTGTGACAAGATAAGTGTAAAACATTGAGAGAAGATCATAGAAAACTAGAAAGATT
>NW_012134081.1:2921171-2923121 GCF_000956105.1 Propithecus coquereli
CTCAACTGAAGTATGAAGGGTTATTGACAAAAATCTGAAATCCCCCTTTTATAAAAATCCAGGAAAGCCATGTTAGGCTGACAGTTCAAATTTGTACTCTTTAGCTGTGTGTGGCTATTTGAATTAAAAATTAAATAAAATTAAATAAAATTCCAAATTCTGCTCATCAATCACATTAGTCATGTTTTGAGTACTCAATAGCCAACATATAGCTACCATACTGAGCAGTGCAAATATATAATAGAACATTCCATCATCACAGGAAGTTCTGTTTGGACAGTGCTGACCCAAAGTATGAGGTAGCAATTCAATGCAAATGTGCAAACTAGTGACCTCAGTTTCATTTTTAGATAAAGTGCTTTTTGCTTTTTAAAGAATTTTACTTACCTGAGTCCACTAGGGATTGGTACTATCTAACAGGCTTATAAATGAGTTGGAGGAGACAGAGCCCAGTGAAATTTTCAAGTGTGCGGATGAAACTAAGCTCTCCTGGGAGTGGAAATGCCAAATTGAAAAACTATGCCTGAAGGCTTTATGAGGGGGTAGATATGCATCAGATGAGCTTCTCTCCAGGCAAGTATAATATGACAAAGTTAGATAAAAATGATTTCCTCCTTACAAGATAACGGATTTTGTTTTCCTGGTTAATAATTGATAGAACACTATCAAGTTCATTATGTAGCATTCCCTAAAATACAAAATTTTGTTATGGCTCAAAATAGTAAAAATAAATTTCAGTAAATACATGATGAAAATATTTTCTGCTTGTATACAATATTTAATGCATGAGTATCTGTGAAAGCAAAACTTCACAGAGGTGATATTTGAACTGGTTTTAGTAGGTGAGTCATAATGTTCCAAGTAGAAGTAGAGGAAAAGGCAATCTATATAGAAACATCAACATATGCAAAACAGAAGCATAAAGGAGAGAAATGTGTTGTTGAGAGAAAAGTATTTTTTTTGTGGTTGAAACAAAAGTCCAAGACATAATGATATAATTTTAGAAAAGAGTACCAAGCCTTATTGCAAAAGTCTTGGATAAGATGCTTATCTAAAAGGTGAAGAAAACCATTAAAAGAAATTATTCAAATAGCAGAATAACATAATCTAATGACTATTTTAGAAAGATAACTCTAGCAATAATGTTGATCAATGGTTAGAAAAAGGGGTCCTTTTGCTTCCCAGGGGACAATTGGCAATGTCTGGAGACCGTGTTGGTTGTCACAAAAGGTTGAGTGTAGCAGGGTACTGTCATCTAGTGCCGTGGTCCCCAACCCCTGGGCCATGGACTGATACCAGTCTGTGGCCTATTATGAACCAGACCACATAATAGGAGGTGAGTGGTAGGTGAGCAAGGGAAGCTTCATCTGTATTTACAGCTGCTCCCCAACACTCGCATCACCACATAAGCTCCGCCTCCTGTCAGATCAGCTGTGGCATTTGATTCTCATAGGAGCACGAACCTTGATGTAAACTGTGTGTGCGAGGGATCTAGGTTGCTTCTCCTTATGAGAATCTAATGCCTGATGGTCTGAGGTGGAGGTGAGGTGATGATGCTAGTGCTGGGAGTGGCTGCAAATACAGATTATCATTAGTAGAGAGGTTTGACTGCACAATAAATGTAATGCTCTTGAATCATCCCAGAACCAACCCCTCCCCTTTTCCATGGAAAAATTGTCTTCCCTGGTGCCCAAAAAGATGGGGACTGCTGATCTAGTGGGTAGACATTAGGGGTGCTTCTAAACGTCTTATAATGTACAAAACAATCCCCACAACAAAGAAATAGTAAGCCTCAAATGTCAACAGCGGCAAGGTTGAGAAACCTTGATGTACAGGATGAATTGGAGAAAGGAGATATTTGAAACAATAAAAATCATTTATAATACTGTTATAATAGTGAATTTAAGAAATGATGAGGGAGTTATACTACTCTGTTTATTATTCTTAAGT
>NW_012134081.1:2934166-2935357 GCF_000956105.1 Propithecus coquereli
CATTTTCCCATTTATCTCAAAAAAATTCATTTTCTTTCAATAAAAGTATCATGTCAACATTCTGGAACTGCATAGAACTAATCTGATACATTTTAATTGTAATCGCAGCCATTGCATATAGGAACCTATGGTCTCGTAAGGGTAATAGACAGTTATGATACAAAATGCAAAGCAGTGCTATAGGGGGTGAATGTACTATGGAAACATACACCTAACCCAGCTTTGGGATTGGGGTGAGGGCAGGAAAATTCCTATAACACATAAGCTAAGATCTATAGGATACTCAGAAATCACTGGGAAAGAAGGAGAGAAATAGAGTTTCAGACTTATTATTAATGTATATTAATACAGATTTGTTTTACATCTCAGATTTTCTTACAGGGTCACCGCAAAGGTCATTGAAACACAGACTATATGATCTCAGGTGTAGGAAAGAAGCATAGAGATCCTCTAGTATAGAAGCCTTTTCTAGAATGGCCTAACAGAAGGTCATCTAACTTGTTTAAATATTTTTTAAACTCTCTATCTTATGATGCATTTTTTTCCTCTTATATTAAGATGAAATCAACCTTTCTGTAACTTTCCCCTGTCCCAGCTCTGCATTTTTGAGCTGCACAAAAGAACTCTACACTTTATTACTTTGGGAGTACCAGAGTCATTTTCTACTGGTGATGGAATTTAAAATCAGATCTATTAATGGAGTTTTCAGTAGCTCTGTCCATTCATTTTAATACCAGACATTTCACTACTTTTAACATGTGAAGTACATCTGCACATTTTAAAGTTTTCTTAAAACTACAATATAAATATTGAGTTTTGTATAACCTTTTATTTATCAAGGGAGTATTTGGGGGATTTGGTTTTGGCATCTTTTTGTAAAAATGTTAGATCTTAGGAACATTTTCATAATTCAGCAGGATCTACTATGTTAATGGACCTAAGCAGCGGGATCTTTGGACCACGTACTATGAATACTCCTCAGAGTGCTTGTAATTTCAATTCCAGAGCCTAATGCTGGCTGTAATTCATTTGCTTTTCTTTTATTGAAAGTGATTCACAGCAGCCTTCTGATTTTGGAAGTGTATTGCTTTTGCTCAATTCTAAGTTTGTAGTCCAAATTTAAATGAAAGTATGGTAGTGGAAAAAACATGGTAGGGATTGAAAAAAGTAATGGTGGAGAATAAATATTTT
>NW_012134081.1:2935502-2936919 GCF_000956105.1 Propithecus coquereli
TTTTTTAGCCATTCTGATTATTTAGTGATATGTCATCATGGTTAGAATTTCTATTTCCCTGATGCCTTTTCATATGTTTTATTGGCAATTTGGATATCCTCAAAGAGAGGTGATTTATGCAGAGAAATGTTTACAAAAGTGATGGATAAGCAGGAAAGGGGAAGACTCGGTATTAGAGCAAATCAGGAAACCGTCCCTGCCTCTGTCCTGAGACACATTCATAGCTAAGCTGCTACAGGCACTGCTTTTGAAATGGAGCTGCCTCACCTGCTCCTTTTGAGACCCCAAAATGCTGGAGACCACACTTTCCTGGTAGTTGCCTTTCTGCTAAATTGAGAGCTGAACACAGAATGCCTCTTTCAGTGCCTCCATTTATAAAACTAATCGTGAAACAAAGCAAGAAATTCTAGCGTGATTTTCAGGCTTCCAGTATGCCACTCCTCTCCTCCATTCCTCACAGAAAGAAAAGCTTGGAAGGTCAGGAAGCAAGCTATATACCAATGGTCTGTATCTGGCCCAGTGTCCTTTAACTTAGCCCTCTAAATATCAAGGAGCAAGGAGGTGTATAAGGACTATGGCCGTATCAACAACAGTGATCTCTCAACATTTTTAAGCAACTGGTTAATCAGTAATTTTCATGTATTTGGCACAGTGTTCTAGAAAAATAAAAAGTTAAGCACTTACCCTCATGATTCTTGCACCTTTTTAGTGAATAAAGAAACAACAGTCAAAGACATTGGTTAATTATACAGAAAATTGGGAGGTCGAGTTGTCATAATAGACTATGAGTCTTAAATGACTTGTCTGAAAGCAGGAGGGGAGAAATGACAGCTAACATGGTTGGGCACGCAGTGGGTTGAGTTTTATCTCAAAGGGTAAACAATCTTTGAATAGAAGGAAGGAGGAAGAAAGAGCATTGGGCAACAGGAGCAATACGAGTGGAATAAAAACATAGGATTGACGGATTGAGCAGTGGCATCTTTCCAAAATATTGAGATTCTGTCTTATCTTGCTTCAAAGTAGGCTTTGGAAGCATATAGGAGAATCAACAAATTAAAATCTTGTAACAAGGTTGCTGTCAACTCTGAAAACCACACTGCAGGAGGAATAAGGAAACAAAGATATTTAGCTAAGAGAGGACAAACCTAAAAAAATATCTGTCATGTCTAAGAAAGTGTAAACTTGTTTCAGTTGTTTGGAAAGGAAGAGCTTCAATCAATGTTCACATGTTAGAGGCATCCAGCTATAAATTCAGTGAAAAAGTGTTTCTTAAACAATTGCTATCTTACAGTGAAACATACTACCTCATGTAGATATTATATCTGCAGCCCTAAACTATTCTCATAGAAGTTAAATGACCAACTATACCACAGAAGGGATTTCTGAAATCAAAATCAAGAAGATGATTCAAATGTCC
>NW_012134081.1:2950449-2952430 GCF_000956105.1 Propithecus coquereli
TAGTTTGAAAGAACATTTCAAGGAATAATAATGGACTGGTGTGGCCAGAGGAATGAACAAAGGGGAGGCTTGTAGAGGAAGAGCTATGAGATAAGCTACAGAGGTAGACATACAGAGGCTTTAGGATCTTATTGAATAATTTAATGAAACTGCTTTTGTCAGTGAATCATAATGGCTGCAGATATGAACTCAGAAGCCAGAAATCCTAAGATTGAATCTTACTACAAGCACTTACCAGCCTGTAACCCTGTTACTATCACAGTTTAAGCCTCACTTCCTAGTCTGTAAAATGGCACTAATATTTGAATTTATCTCATATGGGTATTGGAGTGCTAAATGAGTTAGTCTGAATGAAATGGGGAAATATTAGAGAGTTTTAAGTATAGATGTTCCAAAATATTGCTTGAATTTTGGTGGAATTATTCTGGCTGTTGAGAATACAACAAAGAGTAAATGCAAAGGTTGAGTAGAGAAACCAGTTAGGAAGCAGTTGAGATGCTCTGGTTTGAAGTAGGGCATTGATAGTGAAAAAGGTAGAAAGTGGTCTGAATCTAGATATGATCTGAAGGTAAACCCACAGGATTAGTTTATGCATCAGATGAAGGGTACGAGATAAAAGTAAGGAGTCAAGAATGACTTTAAGTTTTCCTATATGAAAAACCAAACAAATAGAGTAGTCTTCACCAAAATTTAGAAGACACAGATGAAGCATGTTTGGTAGGAAGATCAAAATTCAGTTTTTCCTGTGTTAATTCTGAGATGCCAATCAGACATCCAAGTGGAGATGTTAACTAAGCAGTCGTATATCTGAGTTAGGATTTAAACTCATGAGGCAGGATGAAGTCATAAAGGGAATGGATCAGATACAGAAATGAAGAGCTATAAGAAGCGAAGACTGGGATACTCCAATGTTGGTCAATGAGGTGGGAAAATAACCTGGATGTTACATGAAGAAAGTGTTTCAAGAAAGGGGAAATGGTCACCTGTGTCACCTGCTGCCTTTGGGTTAAGTCATATGTGTCCAGAGACCTGATCAGTGGTGGGGATGAAAGCATGACGAGAGTGGGCTTGAGAGAGAATGAAAAGAGGAAAATTGAGGATGATAAGGGAGAGTGATACCCATGTAGGTGGGAAGCCACGTGAGAACATTAGAAGAGGTTGCGGACATTTCATTTATATCACTGGGATGCAAGACAGAGTAAATGGGTACCGAAATCGGTAGGAGGGTAGGAGTTTGGGGAGTTCCTTTCCAATTTTTCTAATTTTCTCAACTGAGTATGAAATTGAGAGCGGATATATTGGAGGCTCAGAGAGGAAAGGTATAATACAGTTTTCCTTGAGAGTAGGAAACTAACCACAAGCACCAGACAGTGTTAAGGAATCACTTGAGGTTCATGTTCCAGCATTTAACATGAGAACAGCCAATATACTTTTTCGGTTTTAGTTTTTCTCTAGCCATATTCAACCACATAGGTACAAATGCAGAGTTGATGGAAAATCACATCTCACGAGATTTGTTGTTTTGTCAAGTGAATATAATGAATCAAGAGACAAACAAGAGTTGAGGGAGTAACCTAGTGTGTGATTATAGTAACTAACAGTGGAATTTAAATTGGGCAAGGATAAAATGAGAGTGAGAGAATGAATAGGAGAAGAGTTGATGGGATCGCATGTGTAGAAAGAATTGTTGGCATTGAGGTATCAACGGGAGTGAGATGTAAAGAGAGAAGTGAAGAGAAGTGAGATGCTTGAGGTTGTGAATAAGAAGAGATTATGGTAATGTGCATGGCGATGGTAGTTATGGCTGAGGGAGGGTGGAGGATGGGATCATTGAGGGATATTTCAAAGTACTGGTAAGTCAGAATGTTGGGAGAATCATTTCTGTATAAGTTGACATCATGAAGATTTAAGACTTGGGTGGTCTTAAAGAAAATGACAGTAAGATAGGAACTAAAATTTTTAGGAAATGAGGAGGAGTAAC
>NW_012134081.1:2952480-2954686 GCF_000956105.1 Propithecus coquereli
GTTTATCTAAGAAATGTCCAGTTACCACATTATGTTCTTTCTTTGAATTTTTATATGCTATGCATTAACTGTTGGTTTATTTTTCCCTGATGCATATTGAAGTGAGAGTACTGGGTTTATGTTCATAGATCAACTTGTAAAGGATTAGAGCTGCAATATTTCCCTTAAGAACTAGGGATGCTCTTCTAATTTGCTGGAGCATGACATGCCAAAGTGTCAGGGTGTGTTTTATAGCATTTATTAATAATCTACATTTCTCTCATGAGGTATATTTGCTGGCCTGGCAACGTGCCTGTATTCATCTAACCTTGAACCATATGAAAACAAACAACATTCTGCCAAATAACCATATGGGAAGAAGAGTGTTCTAAGTAATCCAAAAGTATAATTAAATACACACACACACACATAGATGTGTATGTGTATAACTGTATGCATGTATATATGTCTACAAGCCATAAAATACTGCTCTATCCAGAAATTTCATACTCTTGAAGGCTAAAATCAGGAGACTAAAAGAAAAGGCTCTGTTTGCCAAGCACTTGTCTTGTAAGAATTGCTAAAATTGTACCTGCCTTATTTACATCCTACTAAGATAAGTTGAGAGTAGACCATAATATACACAAGCCAACTACAGTAGAAAAAAGTTAAATATCTCTCTACTAAATTCTGAAATTCAGACAAAATTTAGCAATGTCCATACTTCCTGCTATTTTTTTCATACATTAGAATTAAGACAGACAAAAATACAGATGTATTTATGCATTTAAGAAATATCTATCAATCACTTTCTTTGTGAAGGCTCTGATATAGGTGGTGGGATATCAAAGTGAACAAAATCCTTGCTAATGGAGCTCATATGCCAGTTGTTGGGGGGAGGTAATCAATGTGCATGTAAATAAATGAATGAGAAATTTTCCAATATTTTTCTGTGAAGAAAATGAAATGAGATGATGGGACAAAGTGGTTAGCATAAGAGTGATGATGATTATACTCCAGCAATAGTGGTCAGAGAAATCTTCTTGAGCAGGGGACAGATGAGAACAGACACATGAATGCTGAACTGGAGCCAGCAGTGCAAAAACATTCCAGAAGGCAGAACATTCTGGGCAAGGAGAATAGCAAATGCAAAGACCCTAAGATGAAAAGGAGCCAGGTGACTTTGCTTGGAAGATTTGTAGGTCTAGCTCTCATCATCTTAGAAGTGAATTGTCTGGATCCCTTACTTTCTGGAGCCAGAGCCCTGCCAGGCAGCACTGGCCACCCCACCACCTTGAAATCACTTATGAAATGGAAAGAGAACAATTGTCATGGCAGGGAAGAAGATAGTATATACTAGAGAATAACACAGAAATCAGCAAATGGAAGAATAAAAAACTTTGAAGTGCCAAATGGGCATGTAAATAGAGAGGCAAGGAAAGTTTGATATAGTTGAGGGAACTGTGCAGATTTTAGTTTGAAAGAACATTTCAAGGAATAATAATGGACTGGTGTGGCCAGAGGAATGAACAAAGGGGAGGCTTGTAGAGGAAGAGCTATGAGATAAGCTACAGAGGTAGACATACAGAGGCTTTAGGATCTTATTGAATAATTTAATGAAACTGCTTTTGTCAGTGAATCATAATGGCTGCAGATATGAACTCAGAAGCCAGAAATCCTAAGATTGAATCTTACTACAAGCACTTACCAGCCTGTAACCCTGTTACTATCACAGTTTAAGCCTCACTTCCTAGTCTGTAAAATGGCACTAATATTTGAATTTATCTCATATGGGTATTGGAGTGCTAAATGAGTTAGTCTGAATGAAATGGGGAAATATTAGAGAGTTTTAAGTATAGATGTTCCAAAATATTGCTTGAATTTTGGTGGAATTATTCTGGCTGTTGAGAATACAACAAAGAGTAAATGCAAAGGTTGAGTAGAGAAACCAGTTAGGAAGCAGTTGAGATGCTCTGGTTTGAAGTAGGGCATTGATAGTGAAAAAGGTAGAAAGTGGTCTGAATCTAGATATGATCTGAAGGTAAACCCACAGGATTAGTTTATGCATCAGATGAAGGGTACGAGATAAAAGTAAGGAGTCAAGAATGACTTTAAGTTTTCCTATATGAAAAACCAAACAAATAGAGTAGTCTTCACCAAAATTTAGAAGACACAGATGAAGCATGTTTGGTAGGAAGATCAAAATTCAGTTTTTCCTGTGTTAATT
>NW_012134081.1:2956107-2959492 GCF_000956105.1 Propithecus coquereli
TTATTAGGACATTTCTGAGAGAAGGAAGAGGGGAGAATATGAAACTGAAAATGAGGCATCAGGAACACACCGATTCCACCACCAGGCCTGTTGGTAGGAGGAAAAAGAGGGAAAATACATGATGCTCCATTGAGAACGCACTGTCTGCAGAGAAGATTCAGGGTTCCTTTGAGCAAGATGATGAAGGGAACATTGGAGTAGAATTTGAGGACACGACACTCTGAGTTCCACAGAGCACCATCCGTTGGAAAGTTTTGGGAACTGTGGCAGGCTGGGAGATGGGGACTACCCAGGAGAGATGCAGCCTAAGGGGGTAAAAATGTGGGAAATGAGAGATGTAGTCAGCAGCTCCTTATCATCATCTGAAATAAACCTGAACAAAGCCCACCGATGAAAGTGGGCTTAGCGGAGAATGAGAAGAGGAAAATTAAAAGCAATGTGTAGGCATGGTGGTCTCATGGAAGGTTTTTAACAGAAGTGGTAAGAATCTGTGCATGTCTGGGAAGCACCTGAAGGAGATGTGGGAGCCAGGGGTTGCTGAGTTTTGCACCCACCTCTCTCTCTTGGCCACTGTTGTTCAGGCTTTCAACACATATGCTGAGTGAGGCAGGGAGGTCTTATTCTGAGTGCAAGAGGTTGGAAGCGTGTCATGACTTTCTAGTTCAAAAAATATTCATTTTTAAAGTAAAACAAAAATAAATATTACTTATGATCTGACCCAGCCCAGTTCTAATCATTTGAAGATTACCAGGGAAGAGCTAACAAGCACTGTCCCCGTTTCCCACAAAGTTTCATGTGGAATGTATGTCTTGTTTAGGTCCCTCTCAAATTATGTGTCTGTCTTTGCTTTGAACAATAGGTGGTGATGTTGACAAGCCAGCCCTTTTGTGTTGAATTTCTCTATTGACTTGATTAAGCACAACAGCTTTTCATTCTGAGATTTCCCTCACCAGGAGACTTTTCACAACTCCTCTCCTCAGCCTTTCTCTTCCCTTGGTCGTCCAGGCAATAAAATCATAATCCTATCTTTTACAACATCACAGGCTGATAACAGCATGAACACACTCAGAGGATTCTTGCTCTCATTAAGCTTTTAATTTCTTTATTGACTTTAATTAAATTTGAGAGGCTTTTTCAATAACAAGAAAGAAACATGTTTGTGTATTGGATTAATAGTATTGTATTAGCCAGGCTATAGATGATATTTTAGGGGAAAGGGACAGGGTTTTCTCTGATCCTAGATTCACAAATGTAAATTTCTCCATGAAGATAGTATATACTAGAGAATAACACAGAAATCAGCAAATGGAAGAGTAAAAAACTTTGAAGTGCCAAATGGGCATGTAAATAGAGAGGCAAGGAAAGTTTGATATAGTTGAGGGAACTGTGCAGATTTTAGTTTGAAAGAACATTTCAAGGAATAATAATGGACTGGTGTGGCCAGAGGAATGAACAAAGGGGAGGCTTGTAGAGGAAGAGCTATGAGATAAGCTACAGAGGTAGACATACAGAGGCTTTAGGATCTTATTGAATAATTTAATGAAACTGCTTTTGTCAGTGAATCATAATGGCTGCAAATATGAACTCAGAAGCCAGAAATCCTAAGATTGAATCTTACCAGCCTGTAACTCTGTTACTATCACAGTTTAAGCCTCACTTCCTTGTCTGTAAAATGGCACTAATATTTGAATTTATCTCATATGGGTATTGGAGTGCTAAATGAGTTAGTCTGAATGAAATGGGGAAATATTGGAGAGTTTTAAGTATAGATATTACAAAATATTGCTTGAATTTTGGTGGAATTATTCCGGCTGTTGAGAATACAACAAAGAGTAAATGCAAAGGTTGAATAGAGAAACCAGTTAGGAAGCAGTTGAGATGCTCTGGTTTGAAGTAGGGCATTGATAGTGAAAAAGGTAGAAAGTGGTCAGAATCTAGATATGATCTGAAGCTAAACCCACAGGATTAGTTTATGCATCAGATGAAGGGTATGAGATAAAAGTAAGGAGTCAAGAATGACTTTAAGTTTTCCTATATGAAAAACCAAACAAATAGAGTAGTCTTCACCAAAATTTAGAAGACACAGATGAAGCATGTTTGGTAGGAAGATCAAAATTCAGTTTTTCCTGTGTTAATTTTGAGATGCCAATCAGACATCCAAGTGGAGATGTTAACTAAGCAGTCGGATATCTGAGTTAGGATTTAAATTCATGAGGCAGGATGAAGTCATAAAGGGAATGGATCAGATACAGAAATGAAGAGCTATAAGAAGCGAAGACTGGGATACTCCAATATTGGTCAATGAGGTGGCAAAATAACCTGGACATTACATAAAAAATGTTTCAACAAAGGGGAAATGGTCAGCTGTGTCACCTGCTGCCTTTGGGTTAAGTCATATGTGTCCAGAGAACTGATCAGTGGTGGGGATAAAAGCATGACGAGAGTGGGCTTGAGAGAGAATGAAAAGAGGAAAATTGAGGATGATAAGGGAGAGTGATACCCATGTAGGTAGGAAGCCACGTGAGAACATTAGAAGAGGTTGCGGACATTTCATTTATATCATTGGGATGCAAGACAGAGTAAATGGGAACCGAAATCGGTAGGAGGGTAGGAGTTTGGGGAGTTCCTTTCCAGTTTTTCTGATTTTCTCAACTGAGTATGAAATCGAGAGAGGATATATTGGAGGCTCAGAGAGGAAAGGTATAATACAGTTTTCCACGAGAGTAGGAAACTAACCACAACCACCAGACAGTGTTAAGGAATCACTTAAGGTTCATGTTCCAGCATTTAACATGAGAACGGCCAATATACTTTTTCGGTTTTAGTTTTTCTCCAGCCATATTCAACTGCATAGGTACAAACGCAGAGTTGATGAAAAATCAAATCTCACGAGATTTGTTGTTTTGTCAAGTGAATATAATGAATCAAGAGACAAACAAGAGTTGAGGGAGTAACCTAGTGTGTGATTATAGTAACCAACAGTGGAATTTAAATTGGGCAAGTATAAAATGAGAGTGAGAGAATGAATAGGAGGAGAGTTGAAGGGATCGCACATGTAGAAAGAATTGTTGGCATTGAGGTATCAATGGGAGTGAGATGTAAAGAGAAAAGTGAAGAGAAGTGAGACGCTTGAGGTTGTGAATAAGAAGAGATTATGGTAATGTGCATGGCGATGGTAGTTATGGCTGAGAGAGGGTGGAGGATGGGATCATTGAGGGATATTTCAAAGTACTGGTAAGTCAGAATGTTGGGAGAATCATTTCTGTGTAAGTTGACATCATGAAGATTTAAGACTTGGGTGGTCTTAAAGAAAATGACAGTAAGATAGGAACTAAAATTTTTAGGAAATGAGGAGGAGTAACCTGAGTGAGGTACAGTAGCTATT
>NW_012134081.1:2962727-2964219 GCF_000956105.1 Propithecus coquereli
CTTACCTATCTTAAAAATCTCAAATTCTAACTCTAAGAACCATTATCTCAGCCTTCGTCAACATTTCCATTCTCTCCACTATAGCAAGTAAAGACTTGATCAAATAAAATCATTATTATATTCCACTGTGTGTTGTTAGATATTTAAATATTTATCAGTAATATTGGAAATTATTCAAAAGTAGAAACCATCATAACTTAAAATTCTTACTACATAATATATTGCGCTATATATAACAGGTATATAATAAAACTTTATGGCAAATTGATTTTCAGGAGAAAATACTTTTATTAAACAATTTGGTAAGCCAAAATACTAATAAAAGTGATAGTTCATGTGTCCTAATAAAATGTTCTCATATTAAAATCCAGTTCTATTCCATTTGGACATTTGCAGAGACTGAATTCCAATAGTTTCACTAAAGCCTGTTTGAAGTCAATAGGTTTTACACAAAGGTAGAATATGAATAAATTAATCTTGGATTAGGTACTGTATTCAAAGAATGGATTCAGTGCAGAATCTTTAGACTGAAAAGTAGCTCTTGGAGAGGTTGTTAATAACACAATGAAGATGGTAGCATAATTCTTGCTGAGTTGATGACCTTCTTAATTAGGTGTTGACACACGCATTCAATTAAATTTAGTAATTTACTGAATTACTGATCATCAGCCTAGACACTCTTATTTCAGCTAATAGATGGTGCTAAACTTAGCACATTTCCTATAATAGGACTTATATTAAATGCCACATTTTTTCTTAGAAAACCAAGAGGGGAAAATGAATGTTGTTCATTTTCTTTGCCAGTCAATATTTTTTTCTTATCAGTCAACTCATAATTATTGAGTTTACCTTAAATGTAAGATTCTGGTGTACATAGATCTTATGGTATTTAAATAAAAACAAATGTTTTTGTAATTTTCAGCCAGAAAAACACTTAATTTGATTAGTAGATAATAACTTGATATCTCAGTATTTTGACTTAAAATAGGATCTCTTCTCACCAAGATGGAAATGGTTTTTCAAGTTAAATGATGTGGCTGAAACAAAGTCATATCACTGCTGCAACTGAACCGAGTGTTGGAAAAAGGACAGGCCATGAAATCACACAACAGAGACAGAGTGAGAGAGAGACTTATAGCACCTTAACCACCATGCAACTAGGAAAAAAATTCCTAGGTGGTAATAAGTAATTGAGACAGACATTTATTAGAAATCACTAGAAAAATATTTTTAAAACATTGATAAAGAATCTACATAAAAGGTCAACTTTGACAAATCATAGTTGTAGACAGATATTTATGCAATTGATTATTTAGACCATATGCACAGAAGTGACATCTCAACACAGACAGACATAGATAATGATACCCAGAGTAACAGAACAGCATAAAGTAGGTGATACAGACAGAAATTTGGGTCCTAATAGATCACACCAGAAACAATCCTTAGGAAGACCTGCATAAGGATTTCCAGTGCTTAAGGTATTAGAAAG
>NW_012134081.1:2964269-2966764 GCF_000956105.1 Propithecus coquereli
GTTCATGCTGATGCAGCTTATTTGTAAACTGCATGATAATCACTGCAACACTCAGTGGCTTAAAGTAACAATTTTGTTATGCTTGCTGACTCTGTGGGTTAAGAATTCGGAAAAGTCATAGCAGAAATAAATTTTCTCTACTCAATAATATTTGGGGTCTCAGCTGGAGAGACTCAGCATCTGAAAATGAGTGACTAGTATTACCTGGAGGTATCTTTATTCACGAATCTGGCAATTCATTGTAGCATCAGATTGGACCTGAGCTGGGACTTTTGAATGGTGGATCTACATGTAGTTGCATGTGTCTTGGGCTTCCTAAGAGCGTGGTTTCCTTGGAATTGTTATATCCTTACATGACAACTCAGAGTGTTCTAGTGAGTAAGACAGACGCTGCATTGATTTTTATGACCTAGCTTCAGAACTCACACAGTGACACTTCCATCCCATTTTATTAGTTAAAAGCAAATCATAAGCTTACTGAAATTCAAGAGGAGAAAGGAGCATGGACTCTATTTCTTCTTGATGAGGTGCAAAAGAATTTGCAGACACATTTTTAAGCCACCACACGTTGGGGGAAAAAAAATCTCTCTGCAAAATGAATAGTTAAAGATACAGAATTGTGAAGCTAGGCCAGGCGCAGTGGCTCACGCCTGTAATTGTGGCACTCTGGAAGGCCGAAGAGGGAGGATAGCTTGAGCTCAGGAGTTCAAGACCAACCTGAGCAAGAGTGAGATCATGTCTCCACAAAAAATAGAAAAATTAGCCAGGTGTTGTGGTGCTGGCCCGTAGTCCCAGCTACTCGGGAGTTTGAGGCAGGAGGATCGCTTGAGCCCAGGAGGTTGCAGTGAGTTATGATGATGCCAGTGGGTGACAGAGCGAGACTCGGTCTCAACAACAACAAAAAAAGAAACTAGAATTGTGAAGCTAAATACTAATGGAACTTCTAGTCTTCTTGTAGCCTAATATTGATAAACATATGATTTGTATTATCGGATATTATGGCTGGCAAATAAGAACTGAAAGTTCTTTCTCTCCATTAGGAAAAGTTCTTTGATCCGTTAAAAAATTAGTGAATATCCCATTTTTTGAAGTTTGAAAAGAGGATTTGGAATCTAAGCTTTCAGTATCAAATCTTGTTTGCTTTCACTGTTAACAACTTTCATTTTCTTAAGGCTTTCTTATCTTTTTGATTAGTTCTGAAAATAAATGCATTAGTATTACTCTTTTTGAGTAAATAACCTAGGTATAAATTTTTATAGAAAACTATCCCCTGCTGAATGAGACCGTGATCTTTGGGAAATCATCATTTCTTTCATTCTTTAAGTTTTGTCATTGATTTTAGGATTATTTGTTTGCTTTCTTTAAAAATAGTCACTCTCCTAGCTGAGGATGAACATATGATGACTGAAATTTCGTATTCTAACCTGTTGCTTTTATGTTCATATAAAATTCTTGTCTAGTTTGATCCCTCAGAAGATTTTGCTGAGTACGACATGGGCTCTGCTCTTAGGGAAATTATATTCTTAGGAAAAAAGATACACACAATAAAATAAATACATAAATAGCAAAAACCATCAGGTAGTCATATATCAGGTAGTCTTCTGGTGAAAGAAAAATGGGATAAAAGTAAAATAACGTGATGTGCTAGGACTGAAAGGGAGTAGGAGCTTGCTTTCAGGGAAGATTTCGATGAAATGATAACATCCAAACTGAGACCTAAATCGCAAGATAACTAGTTTTTTAAAACCCCTTGTGGTGGTGCAGGGGTTAATGGTGATTATTTCAAGTTGAGCAGCCTTACCATTCACCACCATTTTTGGGTATCTGAATTCCAACCTCACAGAGCAAGTTGCTGTTGCCACAAGGGTGAGATGGTTTTACCTTGCCATACCTTAGCACTTTTCCCCTTTGCCTTCCATGTACTTTTCCTTTTCAGGCAGAAAAACAAACAAACAAAAGAAACAAAAAGAACCCCAACTGTTGGTATTCAGGATTCAACACAATTATCAACTTGCCTTTTCTCACCTTTGTAAAATAGTGACTTTTCCCTCCATCCTTTGAAAATATTTTACCACTTCTCATAGTATAACATTGGCATTTGTTTTATTATTGTCTATTTATAATATTTTTCTCATTAAATGATGAGCTTGACTGGGGCAACTTTGTTTTATTTCATGTTTTTCTTTTATTTCAAAATATTAAGGGGGTACAAATGTTTTTGTTACATGGCATGTATTTGTGTTTACTTCAGCATTTGGCACATAATAAGCTAAAAAAATGTTTCTTTGATATAGTTTTGATTTCGAAAACCAAATTGTTTATAGTAAGAGGTTACTGTTTGATACTAAATATTTCCAACAGACTTCAGTTCATTCAATTATATTTGACTGTGTATTTTGTGTCTCTGCTAATCCATGGGAGGTGGCATTATGAGAACTCCCCTGATAAAAATTGTAAAACTTGAAAGATGGATTGACTGTATTTTTCAGTCAGTG
>NW_012134081.1:2970059-2971267 GCF_000956105.1 Propithecus coquereli
ATTACAGGCGTGAATTACCATACCTGACCTCCTGTTTTCTCTCAATGGAAAAGTTACACTTAGCGACAAGATTTTTGTTGTGCCCTAAGTTTCTCTCATGGATTTTGTTGTTGTTTTTTTGTTTGGTTTCCTGAGCTTCAAATTGGCAAAAAATCGTCAAGTGAACTAAAAATAAGAAGACAGAAAGGCTGCCACCTTAAAAATGTAATCTATACTGTAGTTGTTGCATCCTGACTTCTGTTTTCTATAGAGGCTATGAAAAGCTATACTGCTCAGCCATTTATAATCAATTTGATTGATTCATATGTATTGGATTAAGGCAGAGTTGAAACTATTGCTTAAGGTTCTGGGGTCAAGGAGGCGAGAGCAGGGAAAGGGAGTAAAGGGAGAGGAAGAAAGAGAATAGCTGGGAACATAAAATGAAATATTGTCATACACCAGATATGAGAAATTCAAATATTTCTTGATCTCTGGAATGTATGAAGTGTATTTCTATTAGAATGGAAATGCTTTGCAGTGTGAGCTTTCTGCATTATAAAGAAGGAAATTGGCTTTCCATTCATGCCTCAGCCTTATCTTTTATCATCAAAGATGCTGCTATTTTGGTATCAGATTCTGAAATGTGATGACAACATATGACCTTCACAGGTTCTGAGTGGAATCCAGTGGGTGATATATACGCTCCACACCTGTGTTTCTCTCAGACACAATTACTTAAAATCGGGATAACTTTACATCAGCTGTGTTAATGATGTTGTATCATCAACGATAACACGATCACAGCTTTTGACACTGATTTTTCTAGGTATGGCATAGGTTTTCTTATAAACTTATTACCTTCTTTTCTTCCATTAGCTTCATTTTATTTTGACTGTGAGGTTAATTTTCATTAAGCCTGAGTGAAATACTGAAGGGAAAATATAGAATCTGACAACTTCACCAAGAAAGGGAAAAGAAAAGTGGCAGAAGATTTCACAACAAATGTAAAGGAAGACAGGGCAACATTGACTCTAGCTAAAATTAAAAGCAAAGGAAATAGACGCTTGGAGACTTAACTGTGAGCAAATGCTAGAGTTTATGTAGTGCTCTTAAAGGGAAGTTGAAGGAGTCTCGACTTGCTTTTGCTCAGAGTCTATTTTATTTAGCATGTTAGGCACCCTTATGACATATAATGAGAATTGTCAGTTTTTATCTTTTTTTATTATTTT
>NW_012134081.1:2971317-2972353 GCF_000956105.1 Propithecus coquereli
ATAAACAGGTAAATCAATTTAAGTAAATAACACATTTACAAATAGTTATAAAAACCATGAAAGAAGTTGAGCAGAATTACATGATCAAGTGGCTGCTGGGATAGAGTGTGGAAACAGTGGCAGAAACTGGTCGGAGGAAGTTTCTCTAAGTTGCTGATATTTAAGCTAAAAGAATTATTTTGTTACACTCAGTCTTTCCTCCAGTTTTGATGAACATTCATTAAATCTGTATTGATTGTAAGTAGTATATAGGCATTTGGAATTAAAGCTAACAGGAGCAAAATAAAAGTTTATTTCAAATAATAAATCATTTCCTTTATTTTTCATAAAAATAGGTTTACTTCTTATTTGAGGTATTTGAAAGAATTAGAGCTTTGCCATAAAGGAGAAAAATGAAGCCAATTAAAATGCCCAAACCTGAGATTTGCTCCATAGTAGGTGATATTCTATAGCTGCACTATGCAACATGATTGACACTGGTCTCATGTGGCTTTTCAGTACCTGAAACAAGCATAGCCCACACTGAGATATACTAAAGTGTAAAATAAACATTGTGCCTCAAAGGCTTAGTACAATAAAAAAGAAAAATATTCAGTTTTCATTGATTATAGGTTGAAATGATAATATCTTGGTTATATTAGATTAAGTTCAGTATATTTTAAAATTAATTTCACTTATTTCTTTTTACTATTTAAATGTGGCTACTAGAAAATTTAAGATTCTTTATGCAGCTCTTGCTTGGGGTTCATGTTGTATTTCTATTGGTGAGCACTGATCTAGAGAATTTGCCGATGCTCTCTTAAGCATGTTGCAGAGAATTTACAACCCAGTTGTTCAAATGAATTAAATGCTCGTGAAAGATGACACGTTTTAAAATTTAGATGACAAAATCGAAATAGAAGTTATTGAAGACAAAATGACAGTGAGATCATATTTTATTAAAACTATCATCTATTAATGTTTGGGAATGACACGCTAACACAAAATAATCATTGAAATCTGGTAATTTTTGCATTCTGTTAGGGAAAAGAACATT
>NW_012134081.1:2978348-2979357 GCF_000956105.1 Propithecus coquereli
GTGTTATGAACAAATGTAACGCAGGAAAGGATGATGGTCACCAAGATCAGAAAAGGCTTTCTTGGATAAAATATATTCTGTCCCTGATAGCTGATTTTTCTGATATCTGAACTATGAGCAGCAATTAATCAATCAAGGATATGATAAGCAGAGCTCAGAGTTTATAGCAAATGCTAGGCCATTGTTAAGTCTTTTGATCTTTCTCTTTGATCAAAGTCTTTGATCTTTTGATCTTTTTCTAAACAGCAAAGAAAGACAATGCAAAAATTTGAACATTGATCTGATTTACATATTTAAGTAAACACTTTAACTGCTCTGGGATAAACATAGGGTACCAAGAATGGGTACAGGGAGACAATTTAAAAGCCATTACCTTCATCTGTATGACAAATAATAGAAATTAGTCTAAAGAGTTGGAGCCATTGCTGGAGAGAAATCAATGGCTTTCAGAAAAATTTAGGAGATAAGGTTGATAAGACCTGCTGGTAGGCTACATGGGGAGTGGAGAAGAGGCCAATATGAAGGATGATTCCATCCTGAGTGCACTCACTTGTCAGATTTGGGTGTAGAGATCATAAGTCTAATTTCCAATGTGTGGAGTTCGAGATTTTCTTAAGACAACTGTTAGATGTCAGGTGAGTTGAGTACTTGGGACTGGAGCACAGATGAGACAGAGCTATTCGAGGCTATAGATACAAATGTTTGTGCGTGAAATTACCCAGGTGATAATGTAGCGTGATACAAAAGAAAAGTGTTGAAAAAATTCTTCACTTTATACTTGTTTTTCATAGTTCCAGCGTAAATTAGTAACAGTAGGTATAAATTATAGATAAGTTAATTTCACATCAGCATCAAAAAGAACTTTCAGACCCTATGACTCTAAGAGTAAGAAATTAGCTTTGGAGGTATTAATTCCTCATTGAAATATGTGATAGATCAAAGGTTAGACAACTAGAAACTTTTAAGAGCCTTTCTAGATATGTTATTAATCCATCATAAAATCAAAAGG
>NW_012134081.1:2981186-2982015 GCF_000956105.1 Propithecus coquereli
ATGTCCAAGGAAAATTAGAAATGAAAAGTCTCAAAATTTAACCAAAAAGTATCCTCAGGAGTTAGTGATTATTGTACCTTCATTTAATTATCTCCAATTCTCAGGAGAAACTAGATAAAATCAGTGCCCCTTTTGATATCTTATTAAAAACTCATTGAGATGAGTTAAATAAATCAGTTATAATATTGCCTGAGGATTCCAGAAAAAAAAATACAAAAATATTGACTTTTATTATCTTTTAACTTTATATAACACCCACATCACCTAATTTTTTTCAAAGAAAAATCTACATATCATAGTAAGACTGTCCAAATAACACAAGTTTTACCAATATATCCTGTTTAATTACTTTTAGCGTTTTTTTTTTTTTTTTGCCATCTCATCTTAGTGGTTCTGGTTATTCCCACAGTGTCCATCTATTAGCTGCAGCAGATAAAAGGTAAACTTTAAAATAAGATCTTGCCAAAAGTAGTACAGTAAACAAATTAACATACCTATTTTTTTCAGAGATGTAACCAGTCACTTCATCTCTCTTTGGAAATAAGATTTGTCATTTCATAACTTAAATGCAGAGTATAGTCTTATTTGTATCAAGAAAAAATATGTGTATTTTAAAACATTGTCTAGCCAAAAGTAGTACAGTAAACAAATTAACATACCTATTTATTTCAGAGATGTAACCAGTCACTTCATCTCTCTTTGTAAATAAGATTTGTGATTTCATAACTTAAATGCAGAGTATAGTCTTATCTGTATCAAGAAAAAATATGTGTATTTTAAAACATTGTCTAGCCCACTAAATCACCTCTAAAGTCAGACATTCTGGAAG
>NW_012134081.1:2983535-2985295 GCF_000956105.1 Propithecus coquereli
GTTAACAAATGTCCTAGACTATTTCCTGACTGAGAAAACGAAAGTGAATAGTGAACAAATTCCTTAGCAGCCTCTCCTCACCCTCTAACATGAAGCCGTCACACTTAGTGATGCTAGTATTTATCTATCTTTCATTTGTCTAGCCACAGAGTCTGAAATGCCTTTACTCCTTTTCAGGGTTAGTTCTTAAACTGTGTTCTTAATCTCTGCTCCTCCAACATACTCTAGGACCTTGATTCATCAAATTTCCTCTCTTTCCTGGGTCTGCAAACTCTCTTTCCTGTAGACTCTTTCTTAAAGCAGATGAAAAAGTTAACTTCTCCCTGTCATAAGTAATCACTCCTGCAACCCTATATTTCCCTCAAGTTAAATTTCCTTCTCTGTTCTATTCACATTCATAGTTTAAAAAAGACTCATTTCCCCATCTTCCACTTATCACTTTGCCCATGCAATCTCTCTTTCACTTACCCAAATACTCTCTGGACTGTTGGCTATCAAGCCTCCTATCTGTCCAATCTGATGGGCTTTCCCTAGTTCTTATTTATCTAGACATTTCTGAGTCATGCTCTTAGGACTACCATGACATTCTCAAAACACTCTCCTCTTTTACATACACTGAACTCTCTTACATAACTATTCATATAATCATTCATTGAACAAAGTAATGAATCCTTTCTATTTGGTCTGTCCCTTCAATGCTGGGCTGTCCTCTCTGGTTTAGCCCTTGACAATTTACTTATGCCATTTGCCATCCTCTCCTTACGAAATTTCTTCTACTACTTTAAACTTCAGTTATAACTTAAGTGCCAAAATTTATAGTGATGCTAATAACAAATATTGTACCTTGTGCTTATGTTGTGCCGGGTATTGTTTTAAATGATGGATGTATTTTGAATTGCTTAATCCTCACAACACTGTGAGGTAGGTCCTATGATTTTCTCTATTGTACTGATGAGCATATTAAGACGTTGGATGGGGATGTAACTTACCCAAAGCGATGAAGCTGGTGATTTATAGAGGCCGCAAATACCAGCTACTTCTTACCCACCATCACATACCTTCCCAGACACATATGTCTCGGGGGACTTGGCCACTTATTTTGCACCACCTTCCTTGTGATTGATTCTCACAGGCACGAATTAGCAGTGCTTTGTCTTCTGCCCATGCTGTGCCTCTCTTCCCTCCTGCCTTAGGATATCTCTGCTACCCCTGAGACCCACTGAAGTAACCTGGAAGGGCAAGTGAGTTAAAGCTTTGGAGCAAAGGATTAGCTACATTCTCCTTTTCTTCCTCCACCTGAACTACCCTAAATTACAATAGTGCCTGCAGCCTCTTCCAAGATGCTCCTGCAAGATCAATCAAGTATGCTTGACTTAACATTGAATGGCTCCCCTCTTTGTTTCCATGACTCATGCTAAATTTTCCTCACTTCTGCTTCCCTGGGATGTGCGACCTAATAGCTAGTAGCATACAAGCTTTTGCACCAGGTTCTGCTTTTGTGGGAACCCAGGCAATCTGACTTCAGAGTGCAAAAAGTCCACCTGGATTTCCCAGTCTCCTCCATGCTTATCCAATAGAGTATAGAGGTTGAAAACCTTGGCTTTCTAGATATTGCCACTATTAAGCAGTGTGACCTTGAATAATTTATTTAATCGTCCTTACTCTGTCTTAAAAATTGGAGATAAGAATACTTCAAATAGCACTACCTCCCTACCAAGGGTTATGACAAATCTGAAAATGTTTTCTGTGATTAGCACACT
>NW_012134081.1:2986435-2993038 GCF_000956105.1 Propithecus coquereli
AATAATGTGAGGCTAAAGACCATGGCTGCCTCTTCTGTTTTGCCTCCCAAGTGGCTGACACAGAACCTGTGCAGAGTACATATTTAGTAAATTATAAATTCTTGTCAAATGAATGAATGAATTAAACAAATTCATCCTGCCTCTAAGTGAAAGACAAAACTTAGGTACTTAGAGAATTTGGCTCTATATATGTACCATGGTTCATTGATTTATGTGATATAGCAACCTATGTTATATTATGTAGTTTTAGAAAGTTTTCAACTTTGTCAAATTAGTTAAAAAAGTAATTCATCCCTCTAAATCACTTCACAAAATAGAGAACTTGAGCCTGTCATAAGTCAATACAGATGTTTGATATGCCAGGCTTGTAATCTCCTGTAGCTCAGCATGTTCATTTTTTTTCCAGCACTAATGAATTAGCCCACAATCTTAATTGACATACTGACCTTGAAAACTCCAGAAAATGATTTAGTCTGCCAGCTTCATTATCTATGGCTTTATTAGCTGAGGAAATTTGACAATAAAATGTAAAATAATAATAATTAATCTACACACTGATGTTAGAAATTAGATCTCTATCAAATAAAAATAATCGGTATAATCCCTAACGCCAGACACCACAAAAAAAAAATTTGGCCTCATATTCCGAATATAAAATAAATAGCTTTGTTCTGTCATTGCCTGAAATTACCTATTAATTCATAATTTTGTAATCTCTAAAAGGAATATTTCATAACCATTTCAGAGAACAGGACATTGCTTAAAACCCTAATTTAGTGTCTTTTGAGAAATAATTCACATTAGAGAAAACCAGCATGCTGTCTTAAAGAATGTTAAAACTAAGAAAGGGGAAAAAATCTGTTCCCACATACATTGCTGCATATTTTCTTTCTTTACCATGGATTCCTGTTGTTCCCAGTGGGGACCCCAATTTTAGAATATGTGCTAGACATTCGTTCTATAGAAACCAAAGCTCAGAATTGTTCAGGAGAAGCTGAGATATGGCCTTTCATCTGACAAGAAATTGGAAGCAAAGAAATCATAATAAACAGCCTGTAATAAATGATCTCTAATGGAAGTATGCCTTTTTTTTTTATTAACTGACTTAGAATGTTCTGATGGAAATATTATATCAAAACAAATTTGAAAGTGATCCTAACCACAAGCAGTCATATTAGGCACCTGTTGACTCTTATAAATCTGTGCATAACTTAATGAAAAAGGCAATCGTTCCTCACAAAAGCGTATGACTATGTTCTCAACGGGGAGTAAAAATTACAAAAGTAATAAATTGTCATCTCAACTTAACAGCTACCTATATTTACGTGGACATTTTATTTTAGCTGACAGAGTCTCTATTATATATGCTTTCAGTTCTTTTTTAGCTTCTTGCAAATACACAAGTATTTTCCAGTACCAAAAAAAAATGAGCTATTTCTTTTTTATTTCTATTGCCACTAGGGTCAAATCCAAATTTCCAAGATACTAATGGTCTGTCTTCTGTCTACCGTTCTAACCTCACTCTCATTTGTTTCTTTGTTCCTGTCTTTGTAACTCTACACAATATCAAAACACCCATAGTGCCTAGATATACAGTATTCCTGAAATGAATCCCCTGTTTGTGCTCCTGGAAAATTCTTCCTTGTCTTTCAAATCTCAGCTGCAGCCAACGCTGTCTCCTCTCTGAAGCCTTCACTGACTCTTCCAGGCAGGTTTAGCTGCTTGTTCCTGTATGTACCTACCTCCTCCTATGACACTGTTTCCCAATCTTTCCACTCCAGACCACATTATCAAAGGTGTCAGTGTCAAGATCGGCAAACCCGGAAGTGCCACTTGCCTCTGCACTGATCACACCACATATAGAAAATATTTTCAGTTCTTGATTGACGTGGCTGTTTTAGAGAAACATCGATGATGAACTGGAGCATGTTCAGAGAAGTAGAGAATCTTAAAGCCATAACATCACACATCTTCATATCTGTAATTATGGAGTGGGGTTAATAATATCTGAGGCTGTTCTAAGACTGAAATAAAATAACACATATAAATGTTTTGTTAACTTGAAAAGTGAATTTTGGCAAAAATGCCCCATGCCAATTTTTCAATTTTATTTTTCTCCTATTTACTGCCCAAACTTTTGAGAGACTAGACTCCCCTCCATGCTTTCCATTTCCTCTATTCATAATTAACCATCTATTAAAATTATTTATTATTGTTGATATTGATATTTTTATGTTTTCATTTTTATCTGCATGATTAGAACACAAGCTTCTTAATGGCAGGAACTTGTAAAATTATTTCCATGTCCTTTAACACTAGCATATTAATACCAACTGCATAATACACAGTCTTTGAAAGAATATGAATAAGAATTGAAGAAATGAAGTTTCTTCCATCAGGGGAAAATATTATTGTGTTCTTTCAAAGAGCTAAGGTCATCATGTCAAAGACAGTAACTTCATTCTGTGTAGCCCCAAAGAAATGTGTGGGTAGCAGACGTTATGTCAATATTGGGAAGATACTGAAAACTTTAAAAAAGGAAAACAAATGGTTTGTTATCCTAACAAAGCAAAATAACCTCTTCTAATTGCAATACATAAAAGTAAGTCTTACAAATGATTAGAAAATGGAGATAATAAATTAAAAATAAAATCCTAAACATATCTTCCTAGAAACCACTCTTTACAGTATTTTCAAAATGGTATTATACATATACGTATACATATATGAGCAAAGATACATCCTTAAAATATTTGACACAAAGATATCTTCCTAACTTGCTGTTTTGAACGTTGCCACGTGTATGTGTGTGTGTGTATTTCCAGTTCTGGTTCCTTATTTGTAGACGTTAAATTATTGAGTTTATTTGTTAACGTAAAGTGTTGTCATGAGCAGCCTTGTACATGGATACCTTGAAGTTCTTGAAGACCTTTTCTAAAAATTTAATGTTAAAGGTTAAGCAAAGAAATCAACTTCCTTGTGGGGTAACAATTTGTTCATCAGTGTAACTTTTCAGAGGTTTTTCTTTAATATATTCCTACATTGGAAGTCAGGCTAGACTAAATGATCTCTAAAATCTCTTCTTTATTCAAATATAATAACAATGCAGTAATGCTTCTTAAACTTAGCCGTATATTACAATCATCTGAAGAGCTTTTAAAAAGTAATAATGTCCAGCCCTGATGAATTAAATCAGAACCTCTAGAGATAGGATTCAGTCTTCTTTAGAAGTTCCTAGGTTATTGCAATAAACATTCAGTGTTGAGAATTACTGGCATAAAGGTTAAGTCATGAACATTATCAATACATTTTTTAAAATGGCAGCAGCCAAGGTATAAGAGCCTCAGGAATTGATTTCTTCTCTTGTAGCAAAATATGAGGGGTATGATAGTAATTTAAAGTGCAGAAACAAACCAGAAAGAACATTAAGCAATGTCAGCGCAGGGCTTTGGTAAATGCTGGTCATTTTCTCAGCATATAGTCCTTTCCTCTTTTCTCTCTGAGCATGCCTTACACAGAGGAGAAAAGGACCCATATATGCCTTTTCTCATTGTTATTCATTGGTCCACGGAAGCTGAGATGGGCATCTCAGTTTATTTAATCATTGGTTCTCTACAAGAAGGTTAGGAATCATCTCTGTGTATCAGAACTGATATGTTGCAACGTCCATCAGAAGAGATTAGTAGGCCTCTGTCAGGGTAGACGCCACAGGGTAGAATGAAACCTGAAGCTGGGTTAAGTAATTGGGTTCTTGTTCAATAAAAGTGCTTGTTTGTGCTGTGTAATGAAAGATCTTTGGTGCAATGGATGTCTGAATCCAAATACCCTTCGGATTTTCTGATGGATAAAGAGATAAGGGTGAAAGGGATTTAATTTAGAACTATTGAAAAACTTTAAAGAGATTAGAAAAATTGGCAAATGCACTTTCTTTTTTAAAAATCAAGATTCTTTGTTACTTATCAGCACCAGTTATTTTTTTAAAAATCGACAATAAAACTTTTTGTTGGTTTTGGTTCTGCTGGGGTTTTTTTGTTTGGTTGTTTCTTTCTTTCTTTTTTTTTAATTTTTCCTGTCTGTTTGCCATCATTAACTGACCTTCAAGATTCAGGTTATGAAGAAGATAATGGAGAAACTGTTATCTCCCATGTCCCCTAACCCGAATTTAGGAAGCGATATCGCCTTTGCTTCTCGCTGGAGTGTCACATCAAAGCTGTGGGCAGAGCACTGGTGAATAGAACAAACTGCACGTCTTGCTTCGGGTGATATTTTCTTTTTCCCGTAAAGTCAACACTCACTAGTGCATCTAAGCCTCTGTTAAAAAAAAAAAAAAAAAAAATTGACATTTAAACCAATTTTTTTAAGAACACACTTTAAAAATATTCCTAATCCAGAAAATTCATGTAAGCAATCAGAGTCATATGGATGTGCACTAGTGGGTGGAACATGGTGAAATATATGAATCATTCATGCATAGCATTGTCTCAGATAATTTTAATAAGAGATTGTTTGAATTTATTTACTTTCTTTGGGATAAAAAAGTCTATTAGAGAAATAGAAAAAAGCTTTTTCTTTCTACTCGTATCGTTGAATACCTGATTAAATGCAAGCCTTTATTTCAAGAAAAAAATGTCATGGATTTACAACTCAAGAGACAGGGTTGGGGTGGGGGTGGGGAACCACAGATCTTTTGACTGAACAGGGTCTGTGTTTAAACTCTCTGCAATTGCACTGCCTAGCACACTGAATGTGTTTTGTTCCGGGTGCAAATCCCATACCTCTTGCCCTCTCAGCTTCTTCATTTCCCATCTGGATGCCATACTCTCTAACCCTCCCATTGCTGAGTGATCTGCTGATTCACACTTCATCTACCTTTGCTCTTTCCTGGGCTTTGCCCTCCTCCCCTGCCTTCCCTGCTCTGATTATATATAACATACTAAGAGCATTTTGGGAGTCAGAGTGCTAACAAATAGATGCTTGTTGAAATCAGCTTCTCTTTGGGGTTGTCTAGCAAGCCACATGAAATAGCAGAGCTAAGAAGTAAGAACACTGGGCTGAAGCAAAAGTTCAACCTGAAAATTTGTGTTTAGGTCTCAGCAACTCTGAAGCTCTTTAGAGATACATTTGCTCTCAGCAGGGGGTCAAAGGCACACTGGTGGCTGCACTGCAGCTCTGAGGATAGGACGGTCTTCTGATGAAATACATCAACACCGCTAGCCTCTGGGTACCGGTTTAGGGAATGAGAATTAGCAATACTTTTTAAAAGAAATGAGTGCCTGCCCGTGAGTGCCCCTTCTTTTAAAATAATAATAATAATAATAATATAATTCAGGAGCTGGACTTCCCATTTATCTATAAATGAAGAAGGAGATCTCCATTTTTCCTGACTAACTCTTGACTTCATTTTGGAACTGACAAGTTTAAACAAGATGAGAATCAGATTGCCTCTGCCTTCCTCATTCTTTTGGTTCCAGCTGACAACGTAATTAATGTTGCTGTAGGAGAAAGAAAAAGCTTTCTTGATGAGAACTTTTTTCCTCTGTCTTTTACAGGCAAATACTTGAAAGAGAGGTGGCCTTTTTGACATGTTGCTAGGGGAGATAGCACATAAAAATGCTCATGTTGTTTTTGTATGCTAATTTATAGGTAAGCCTAAACCACTTTTGTCTTTTTCTCTTTTTATGGTGCACTGTAAATAATTGATAACATAAATGATAATTACCATACTGTAAAAAAAGAAAAAAGTAGCATCCAAAGTAAAAACATAATTTCTTCAGCTGGCCTTCCCTGTAATCAATTATTTTCTTTAGCATGTTTGTTCTCTTGAATATGTTTCTTCGGAAGAAATTAGCTTCAAGAACGTGCTAGAGTTATATCAATAGTTATCTGGCATCTGTTATAACAAGTTCCCTTCAGTTCAGAGATTCATTTTGTCTTAGAATGCTAAATAATCTTTCAAGATCATTCTTGCAAATTCCAATAGACTTTTCATCTTCTCTTGCTGGTCAGGTTTCTTTTTCAATATCCCTATATTACTCCTTCTTACATATCCAGTCAATTATGAATGTCTTATTTTGGCACTCAGGGTTGTCTATAGCTAGACCCAATATTTGAGTATTTGATTTCACTTCTTTCCCTGACCCTTATATGCATCAATCTTTAGTCTCTAATTAAATTATATACATTAAAGTGTTCAGACCTTACCCATGACGTTCAGTTAACATGGATTGCTTTCGTGATTAACATACATTTGCCGTATGTATTCTACTCATTTACCAAGATCCAGTTTAAATGTTGTTTCATCCATAATTTTTTTTCTCAGTTATACTCTTCTTGTCCCCCTACCCACCACCAACTACCAACATGGAGACACCATCATAATTAATTTCTAATTTTTTCTGTGTTTGTTCCTATACCACTGCAAATGCACACCTTTTAATATATTTATTCAAATGTAAATCTGTCTCTCTTATTCAAGAACCATGTAATAGGAACAAAGTTTCTCTTTGTACCCGATATACTCACTACTTAACCCTTTGTAGATAAATTAAATCATTTAAATACTTATGTAGAAAATACGTATGAATAAAGTATTTTTTATTGCAT
>NW_012134081.1:3004215-3004754 GCF_000956105.1 Propithecus coquereli
TTCTACCTATGCATCTAATCATAAATATTTATATTAAAAGTCTGTATTATTTTGAGAATTAAAATATCACAAAAGAGTAAGTATATTTGATGGGATTATATTCTTATATTTAAGGAATAGAAAAAATGAAATCAATGACACAATAGACATAACAGTTCTTTCTGTCCTTTCTTGAAGATTTCTGTAAGAATCCATAAACTTTTATTGTTACAAATTGATGATATTGCACAGAACATATATTCAACTATTTTTCCAACTAAGGAAGTTTATAACGATCAATGCTATCTTTTCTAGTTACTCAAAAGTTTTTAGCCTTTTAAGCTTTCCATGAGTAATATTATTGATAGTTTATTATTTTGTTTTTAAATTTATGGTTGTTTATGTATAAGCAATGTTATGTATTGACACTACCAGACTTCTCAGGCCAGTCTATATTATATTAGTTCTTCATACATAGTTTTTGTCTCTAAATACGTCGTTGCCTTTTCAAGTTTAGAAATCATGTCTCTAATTATTTAGTAATTCAATATATAATAACT
>NW_012134081.1:3004804-3007573 GCF_000956105.1 Propithecus coquereli
GAATTAATGCAATTAAAGCACTTAACAAGCTGTGTTACTCAAAGTAAGCACTCTCAATAAATGCTTCTTATTGCTATTACCATTATTTCTTTTGATGGCTGAATGCTACAGCATGTAATTTATTTAACAGATCCCCTATTAAAGAAAACTGCTCCTAAAATTCAAATTAAATTTTAATTGAGCTTTCTCAATTAAATTTCTGAATTTAATTGGTCTTTCTATTTCAGGTTGTTTGGTGAATGAATATAATGTTCTGTGTTTTTCAAATGATTTATAGTAAATCAAGATGCACTATATATAAAAACTATATTAAAACCAAATCTATTTTTCTTTGATGATTCAGTAATCACTTCAGTGTCTTTTTACTCTAGGGTCATTATTTTGACCCCTAGTTTCCATTGTGCTACTTATATATATAATTATTAATAATGTATTCTTACTGCTATTAATAATAATATTAAGGAAATAGAAATAAGAAATAATACAAAGAGAATTCTTTGCAATTGATGGGAATAGCCTTCCACAGGTATTCCCTCAGATACCCCAGTTTTCTTAACTAGCACATCCCATTATTAACAATTATATAGATGTCATTGATATTTACTTCATTTATTAGATTTATTTTATGACTCAGATTATATGTAGAACTTTGTTCCTGTTTTTGGGTTCCCAATCTTATTTTCCCAAATGATCTTACATGACTGAATGTCTTACTATGTTTCTGCTGCTATAACAAAATACCTTAGACTGGGTAATTTATAAACAACAGAAATTTATTTATCACAGTTCTAGAGACTGGAAAGTCCAAAATCAAGGTGCCAGCAGATTCAGTGTCTGGGAAGTCTTTCTCTCTGCTTCCAAGATGTTGCCTTGTTGCTTTCTCACATGGTAGAAGGTAGAAGGGCACAAAGACATTAGGGTGTTCCCTTCAACCTCTTTTATAGTAACTCTAATCCATTCATGAGGATAAGGCCCAAATGACTTAATCACTTCCCAAAGGGCCCCACCTCTTAATTGGGTATTGGGTATTAGGTTCCAACCTATGAATTTTGGAAGGCCAAATACCTTCAAACCGTAGCACTCAATGTCAAGTTTTCATAGCATATCGGGTTTTCAAGACCCTAGTTCTCATTACTCCAATGTGTTGAGTGGTCTTGTAAGGACTTGATATCCACTATTAAATCACTTTCTTTTTGAAATACCTAGCATACCTTCGCTTTCCTGATTGCCCATTGACTGACATTCTTTATTCTTGAATGTTTAACAATAAGATTGTTAAATTTTACTGTGTGTGTGTGATCTGAGTGGTTAAAAACATACTGCTATCCAGCACTCCTAAGTGTATCCCAAAAGTTAGAAAATTACAAAAACTTGGAAATCCTCTGTCACTCTTAAATTTAATCACTTATTTGGATGAAATATCTTGTCTTCATTGATCTCCTTTTTTTCATAGTTTTTCTTGATTTATCATTCACTTCAGTATTTAATTATCATTTTCCCACGTTTCAGACCTTTTTGTGTGTGCTGCTTTCTAAATATTTTGTTCCTTCAGCTTGCAAATCAATCATTATGTCTAAATATCAGAGCCATCCTCACCACCCACGTGCAAATTATTTATCCATGTCACTCTTTGTATTAATAATGCTATCAATATTTTTCATGCTTCAAATCAAAATCCTTTGATTTGAATTTCCTTTGTCCTGCTGCTTCCAAATCATGTCAACTATTTGTTAAAAATTTATTATAGCAAATTATTTCTTTCTTATTCTCATTGAGGTAATGCTAATCACTTGGCAGGACAACTTCTGCTAAGTAGGGGGGAACTGCAATACTAGGAGGCTTAGATTGTGCTGGAGTACCTGGATCTTACAGGTACTTGGATTGTCAGTGTGCATAGTAATAAAGACATTAGAGAATTATTTTAAGGCCAGAGAGATACCATAAAGGAGAAGAAAAGAATTGAAATATTTGTAAAAGACCTATTGGCATTCAGTATCTTAATTAATTTATGAGGTTATGAATAGTACATATGCATATATACACACATATGTACTAAATTATTAATATATATTAATTTGTGTTTATATTTCAATTGATAAATCATGATCATATATTATATTTATGGGTATAATGTGATGTTTCGATATATGTACAGAATGTGGAATGATTAAATCAAGCTAATTAACATATCCATCACCTCACTTAACATTTTTTGTGGTGATATATTTGATGTTTACTCTTTGTTTTTTTTTGAAATATACAATATATTATCATTGACTGTAATCACCCTTCTGTAAAATGGATATCAAGTTGTATTCCTCTTGTCTGATCGAAAATTTGTGCTCTTTGATCAGCAACTACCTATTCAAATCACGGTGATCTAGAGACACAGTCTCCTTCATCTTGTGCCTTTCCATCCTTTATGGCTTCTGGGTCCTTGGAATTTTGCCAGTGAATGAGGACAACATGGAGGACTATGTTTGGGTGGTTTTGAAGACCTAAATACAGTACACATCATTCTCACTCAGCTTGATTTGAAATTACTTTCATGGCCATGTCTAACTGCCAGAGAAGTTGAGAAATGCAACTGGGCTTTGTGCATAGGAAGAGGAGGAAAAGGTTTTAGGATGGATTTGTATATCTAGTCTCTGCCATAGTTTGCGAGTCTTTAAGATTTTGAATTCAGGTAATGTTCTGTCTCATTCCAGAGTCACCAGATAACTTTCTGCTCTAGTATGGGGGCATCATTCAAGCACAAAGAGATGACCA
>NW_012134081.1:3007623-3008080 GCF_000956105.1 Propithecus coquereli
TTTTGAATTCAGGTAATGTTCTGTCTCATTCCAGAGTCACCAGATAACTTTCTGCTCTAGTATGGGGGCATCATTCAAGCACAAAGAGATGACCACATGTGAAAAGAGCCTGGATAGGATGAGTTCTTTTTCAGCTTTAAAATTTGTATACAATATATTTAATGTTTATTATGAATTTATTATAAGTAATGATTAATTTCCTTGTGTTATAATTAAAGGAATATGCAATTGAGTATTTATTTAGAGTGTAAAGTTAAAAAAATTAGCAAAATTCTTTTAGAACATACAATTCAAAACAACACAGAATCCACTTGCATGGAATGAGGATGTCTCATTATTTATATCAAATTGCTGCAAAATAATCATTTAGTATTATGTAATCTTCAGTCTAAAGCTAATTTGCTGTTATCTACTGAACAGGGACTGTGTTTAAACTCTCTGCAATTGCACTGCCTAG
>NW_012134081.1:3009288-3011717 GCF_000956105.1 Propithecus coquereli
CCAAGTAGCTGGGACTATAGGCGTGTGTCACCATGCATGGCTAATTTTTTTCTCTCTATATATTTTTAGCTGTCCAATTAATTTCTTTCTATTTTTTGGTAAAGATGGGGTCTTGCTCTTGCTTAGGCTGGCCTCAAACTCCTGAGCTCAAACAATCCATCCGCCTCGGCCTCCCAGAGTGCTAGGATTACAGGCGTGAGCCACCATGCCCGGCTGATGGTGTATCTTTCAACCTTGTTGAACTCTTTTGTTAGTTCTAATACATTTTTAAAAATATACTTGCTAGAATTTTTATATGAAAAACTATGTCATCTGTAAATGGAGATAGTTTTGCTTCTTCCTTTCCAATTTAGATAAGTTTTATTTCTTTACTAACTGTCCTGGCTAGAACTTCCAATACATTGTTGAATAGTCCTAATCTTAAGGGGAAAACATTTAGTCTGTCACCATTAAATATGATGTTAGCTGTAGGTTTTTTGTAGATGTCCTTTTGTCAGATTGAGAAAGTTTCTTAATATCCCAAGTTTGTTGAGTATATTAAACATTAAAGAGTTTTGTATTGTGTTAAACGCTCTTTCTGCATCTTTGGAGATATCATGTGGTTTTTATCCTTATGCTACTAATATGATGTTTTCCATTGACTGATTTTCATATGTAGAACAAACCTTACATTACTGAGATACATCCCACTTGGTTATAATGTATAATTCTTTTATATGTTGCTGGATTCGATTTGTAAGTGTCTAGTTGAGACTATTTGTGTCTATAATAGTAAAAGATATTGGTAGGTAGTTCTATTTTTTGTGATTTTTTTTAAGATTTTGGTATTAAGGTAATATTTGCCTCATAGAGTAAACTGAGACTTGTTTTCTTCTCTTCATGTTTCTTTGGAAGTCTTTATGAAAAAATAGTGTTAATTCTTCTTTAAGCATTTGACTGAATCAACAGTGAGGCCATGTGGCCCTGGGCTTTTCTTTGTGGAAAATATTTTCATTTCTATTGCAACATCTTTTCTTGTTTTTCCTTTCAGATATTCTGTTTCTTCTCCCTCACTTTATATAAGTTATCTAGTTTTTTAACATAGAGCTGCTCATATAGGAATGCCCTCATAATCTTTTTAGTTTTGTAAGGTTAATAGTTATATTTCCTCTTTCCTTTCTGATTTCAGTAAATTGAGTCTTCTCTCTTTTTTTCTGGTCAATTCAGCTATAAGTTTGTCAATATTTTTTAGTGCTCAGGCAGACAGTTTAAAATTCTACCTTATTCTTCAATTCCTACCTGTACAGAGCCTCAAGGACAGCTAAAGGTGAAAATTTAGAACCTTCCTAATTTTTTCTGGGTATATGCACCATCCTACTCATGCTTGCGTAGCCCTACCCATGTACATGACCTTCTAGATTCACAGGGATATCTTGGAGCTTTTAAAATGACCCATAAACATCTTATTCTCCAGCTTTTTTATTTTATGTGTTTTTTAATAAGTTTCTTTTTCTTTTTTGCTATAACTTTTTTGTCACCTCAAGACATTGCATTATTAAGCAATTAATTGACACTGATTGTTTATGCCAAATGTCCCTCAGGAGAAGGCTGAGTGATTTCACAATAGGTGATCTCTGAGTTAGGTCACATAAAGACAAGCATTGCAAGTGGAACTTTCCAGGGCATTTTGAAACAGGTCAAATAATGACAATTCTTTGAGAATGAGGCAAAGGAACTCTAACCCTGTTCTGTCCCCTCCAGTATCTTCTAGGCTACTGGGTTTCAAGCCTACCACAAAGGAAAGAAGAATGGAAATTGGGCAAGTTAAAATGCCACAAAGCTCACTGTTCTTACCACTGAAGCTTCTTTTCCTGAGTAAAGAGCCTGTGGATTTTTGTAACCCTTTGGTTAGTTTCAAGAGCTCTGAAAAAGTCAATTTGGACAATTTTTCTATTGTTTTCATTGCATTCATGGAAGGTAGGATTTTCTGAGTTGCTTACTCCGTCATTCCTGTTGTGCCTAGTACAGTATGATGTAATGTCTACTTAAAGTAAATGTTAATGATTTTCACTAAAATTAAGCAACCACTGAAACAAAATATATTTTTTGAGTTTATAAAGAATATTAAAATTAATTTTGAGGAAGTAAAGCTAAATCACAGAAATCATTCTAGTTAACCTTAGATAGAAAAAAATGGAACATTAAAAAACTAATAATCTCTTATCATACTACTCATTGCCACATTGGTTTCTGACGTATGCATAGAAATTAAAAAAATAAGTCATTAAAGGAATTAAATATTGGTTTCTTTTGCCATATATTCAACATAACATATATATACCTTTGTGAAACTTCAGCTATGCAGAGAACCTTCAATTAGTAAAAGTAAGAAAATGTATCTTCATTTTACAATGTATAATTGAGGACAATTATAAAAACATAATGTAATC
>NW_012134081.1:3011767-3013866 GCF_000956105.1 Propithecus coquereli
GCACCATCCGAAGGATGGACATATTTGAAACTCGGACTTGGGGGGGGGAAGGGCAACATACGTAACCTAAACATCTGTACCCCCATAATATACTGAAATAAAAAAAAAACAGTATTGTACAAAATGATCTTCATTGTAATGTATACTAAATAAGAAGAAAAAAGACGTGTTGGAAACAAAAATATTTTTTCTTTCTTTCTTCTCTTGTGACCCTCTCTTCCTTTCCTATATTATAATTTGAGGACATGTGTTTTTGCACCCCCTACCCAGGGAATTCATATGCATATGAATAATTAAGTTTAAAAACTACTGCTGTCCTATGATATGCAGTTAACATTGCTTATTATTTGTAATTTAAAATGAGATTTTTAGATTTAATTACAATATGTCCAGAATTTATAAAAGGCTCTTACAACTCGACATTTCCCTAATGGATAATAACGTTGAATATCTTTTCATGTATTTATTGATCACTCATATATCATTTTTAGAGAAATGTCTATTCAGAATATTTGCCTATTTTTAATTTCGTCATTTATCTTTTTATATTGTTGAGTTGTAAGAATTCTTTAAGTATTCTGCATACAAGCCTACTATCAAATATATGATTTACAAGTATTTTCTCCTATTATGTAGCATAGGAGAAGGAAAAATATCTTTTCCTCTGTTCATCTTAGTTTCATGGCTAAGGGCCTTATAACAAAACACAGATTAACTAGAGAAAAGCATACAAATTTATTTAAGTGTTATATGACATGGGATCCTTTATAAGGAAATGGAGGCACAAATAAAGAGTTAAATCTGAGGATTTTTTTAAAAAGTAGTTTTGATAGAGGGGATAGTCATGTAGAAATATGATAAGGCATAAGGTATGTTCTAATGGTAATAAACTAGGGGAAACTTCCTAAGGCCCACTTAGATATTTTTCTGTATCTCTTCATTTTCAGAGATCAGGATAATCTTTTCCTCCAGGTATGTGGAGGACAACTCTCGCATAATGGTTTTAAAGCTTCTTTGGGGAAGCCAGAAAATCCTTCTAAGTTTTATGAATTGGTTCACAGGAAAGGGGTAGAGAGAGAAGGTTAGAGAGACCTTTCTGCTTCTGCTGTCTCCTCAATTTCCTTCAGGTTTAAATACTTTGGGGTAGTTAGTGGATACTGAACCTCATCAATGGGTTGTCTTTTCAGTTTCTTAATGCTGTCCTTTGAAGCACTTGTTTGTTCGATTTTTGTTTGTTATGTCCAATTTATTTTTTTCTTGCATTGCTTGTGTTTGGGGTGTTATATGTGATAAACTATTGCCCACTCTAAGGTTACAAGTATTTAAGCCTTTTTTTCATCTAAGAATTTTATAGTTTCAAAGCTTACACTTGTATTTTTAATCCATTGTGCTTTAATTTTTGCATATTATATTATATATATTTTTGCATATTATATTATATTATAGTGGTCCAACTTCATTATTTTGTATGTGGATGTCCAGTTATCCCAGTGCCATTTGTTGACAAGATCATGTTTTTCACATTGAATAGTGTTGGCTCCCCTTGTTGAAAATTAATTAACTATGAATGTAAAGGCTTATTTCTGGATTTTAATTCTATTTTGTTGATTCATACTTCTGTCCTACTGTTAGTCCCAGCACACTATTTGATTACTTAGCTTTGTAGTAACTTTGAAATAAGGAATTCTGAGTCCTCCAATTTTGTCCTTCCTTTTCAAGATTGTTTTGACTATTCATAGACATTTCCATATGAATTTTGGAATCAGCTTATCAGTTCCTGAAGGAAAAAAGTCAGCTGGAACTTCAATAGGGATTACATCAAATCTATAGATCAATTTGAAGAGTATTGTCACTTTGACAATATTATGTCTTCTAATACATGAATATGGGATCTTTCCAGATATTTAGGTCTTTTTAATCACTTTTAGATTTTAATCATATACTTCTGTTAAATGTATTTCAATTGTTTGATGTTATTGTAAATAGAATAATTTATTTAAATTAATTTCCAGCTTGGTCGTTGCCAGTGTTTAGAAATGATACTATTAATCATTTTCATATACTGATGGTGTATCTTTTTTTTTTTTTTTTTTTTTTTT
>NW_012134081.1:3013916-3015939 GCF_000956105.1 Propithecus coquereli
TTTCAATAGATTTAGGGGGTACAATTTCAATAGATTTGGGGGTTTTTTGTTACATGGGTGAGTTGTATAATGGTGAAGTCAGGGTTTATAATGTACCCATCATCAGAATCATGTATATGTGTCATCCCCAACCCCCAGGCTGTGGACTGGTACTGGTCTGTGGCTTGTTAGGAACTGGGAGCACAGCAGGAGGTGAGCAGCAGGCAA
Organism: Propithecus coquereli; assembly: GCF_000956105.1. Classification (NCBI taxonomy): domain Eukaryota; kingdom Metazoa; phylum Chordata; class Mammalia; order Primates; family Indriidae; genus Propithecus; species Propithecus coquereli. Next base: position 3,014,124 of record NW_012134081.1, read on the forward strand.
GTAGAGCAAAGCTTCGTCTGTATTTACAGCCGCTCCCCATCCTTCACATCACTGCATAAGCTCTGCCTCCCGTCAGATCAGCAGCGGCATTAGATTCTCATAGAAGCACAAACCCTACTGTAAACTGTGCATGTGAGGGATCTAGGTTATGCTCTCCTTGTGAGGATCTGATGCCTGATGATCTTAGGTGGAGCTGAGGCAGTGATTCTAGTGCTGGAGAGCAGCTGCAAATACAGATCATCATCAGCAAAGAGGTTTGACTTCACAATAAATGTAATGTGCTCAAATCATCCCCAAACATCCCCCCACCCCTTTCCATGGAAAAATTGTCTTCCATGAAACTGGTCCCAGGTGCTAAAAAGGTTGGGGACCACTGGTGAACATTGTTTCTGATAACTAATTTCTGATCCCTCACTTTCCCACCCTCCCCTTTTCTTAGTTTCTAATGACCCTTATACCTCTTTATGACCATATATACCCATTGTATAGCTCCTACTTATAAGTGAGAACATGTGGCATTTGTTTTTCCATTCCTGAGATGCTTCACTTAGAATTGTCATCTCCAGTTCCATCCAAGTTGCTGCAAATGACATTATTTCATTCTTTTTCATGGCTGAGTAGCTTTCCATTGTATATATGTATATATCACATTTTCTTTATTCACTCTTCAGTTGGTGTGCACTTAGGTTGATTTCATACCTTTGTAATTGTGAATTGTGCTACAATAAACATTTGGGTGCAAGTGTCTTTTTGATAAAATGACTTCCTTTGGGTAGATACCCAGTAGTGCGGTGGTCCCCACTTATTTCCAGTCTCACCCTTAGTCCCCTGGATCAAGAAAATTTGCCTTTATTGCTTTTCCCCCCTACTAATCTATCCTGTAAGGCTCATTAGGAAAAAAATAGAGCACAGCTGTAATTATGATGCTTGTCATTCTGTAATTTCGCCATGATTTTTAATTACAGAAATGAGAAAGCCATGCTCTTTAAATTATACTTTAAATCAATCAATCATTTTATCAATCATGCTTGTTGCAAAAATTCAAACAATTGTAAAGTATATAGAAAAGGGGATGAAAATCCCTCTTCACTGCAATTCCCTTCTTAAAATATGACTCTCCTCTCAGTTAACATCTAACAATTCACAACAATTGGGATGGCATGATGCCATACTTAGTTTTAAAGATGTCTATTTTTGTGTGTGTGTGTAAAATAATTTGCGATTATATTATATAGATACTGGTGTGATGAATTCACTGTTTCCTTTTCCAATTTACATAGTCATTTTTCACTAGAAGAGTAAATAGTATTTTGAAAACAGAAACCTTCGTTAACTTAATTGAATTTTCAATATTTTGCCAATATAAAACTAAAATATTAATAAAAGTATTTTATTTTAGTTAGCGAACTCTTATATAATTAGAAATAATTAAAACAGTTTTCACAAAGTGTGTTATTTAATGTTCGACTCAGAATCAAACATAGAATCTTAGACTTAATAGATGCTCAGTAAGTATTTGAAATATGAATAAATGCATGATACTTATAGCCTCATTTGAATTTATTGAAAGTATGTGAGGGACATAAAATAATACTTTAGGACATTTTGGTTTATTTTTAAAAACAGTATTGTACTGCTATAAACATTCAGGTGCAGGTGTCTTTCTTATACAGTATCATTTGGTCTTTTGAGTAGATGCCCAGTAATGGGATTGCTGGATTGAATGGTACTTATACATGAGTGGATTAATAAAATGTGGTATATGTATACCATGGAGTACTATTCAGCTTTAAGAAACAATGGTGATATAGCACCT
>NW_012134081.1:3015989-3021519 GCF_000956105.1 Propithecus coquereli
GCTTTTGCAAATGCGCGGGCTCGGTCGGCCATTTTAGATAAGCAGGCCGATCCACATGGCTCGCGGCCATCTTGGATAAGCAGCTGCCGGGCCTCATGGCTCCGGACACCACTCTATCATGTGATTAGAGATAGAAAAGTGATCTGTAAAAGGGGAAAGTATATGACTGATTTTTTTTTCTCTCAGATATTCCTAGTAGAAAATCTAGAATAAAAAATTTACCAAAAATTTTAAATGACAACACACATAAAGGAACTCTGTATGTTGACAGTTACCATTTGAACAGGTGCTTAGAATAAAGTTCATGATAGAGTTAAGGAAATGTAACAAATGACTGACTACAATGGATTAAAGGAATAACTTGGAAAAATAAATCTGCCAATACTAAAAATTGCCTTTGAGCCTATATACATTTGGACAAAGTTCCAGTATGTGTACGTTATTACTTTACTTTCATATAACTGTATTTAAATTTAAAGATTGACTAGCTAGCTGGAGATTTAGAAGCTTTGCTGTTGCATTCACAACGTTTTGTTAAAAATCTTCCTAAGATTAGTAACTCTATATTCCTGTGAGGATCATACTATCTCACTCTAGAATTTAGTTTGGTGTTCAACAAGATTAGTAATTCCAAATAATAAAGAGTAGCCAGGACCTACCTACCTTTTCCTTCTCATCTCTTCCGCCTCTTTCCTTCTCTCACTGTGTTCCATGAACACTGACCTTCTTCTGTTCCTTCAACCATGCCAAGCTCATTTCAATTTCAAGGCATTTACCCATGCATTAGTCCCTCAGCTCCATCTTTACATGGCTGGCTACTTCTCGTCATTAGATAAAACCTCAAATCGCCCCCTCTGTCCTGTCCTACATATTGCATGCAAACGCAAGCATGCACACCCGCACTATCTTTTTGTTCGTCATACTCTTATCCTTAGCTGAAAGTGTCTTTTCTTTTTTTCTTATAAATTGTATTTCATCTATAAGAACAAAAATTGCACAGAACAGTTACCTTGCCTGTCCTCCAGTGTATAGATCATTTCCTACTTAGAGTCAGACCTCCATAAGCATTTGTTGAGTGTGTATCACTTTTTGCCAAGGAAAAGAACAGAACTGTATGCCTAGATCCCAGGGAAATGTTTTACATTTACATCTTACTTAATGTTTTCCCAATATTTTGCTCATTTTGGCTGACAGATATTGGCCATTTCTTTATTAGCCAGTATGAAAATGAATAGTACTTACACAGGTATATGTCATTACTAGAGGTCAGCATGGAACTGAATTTATTGTAGATATATTGCTAAGATGGTAACAACTTTGTGTTAAAATTAGATATATACACCCCTTTTAACCCCCGAGTATTGTGTGATCTGCATATTTATTATTAAGTTTAGCTTAATTCATTGTTGCCGTTTGGTAAATATATTTAAATCAATTCCTAGATTTTTATGACTGATGATAGATGTTGATACACACATGTATAGCAGACTTTTGGAGGCCAGAATATTTATTTGTGAATCATTGCATATTTAACTGTCAATGATTTGTGTTTAGAAAGCATTTATATTTAAATATGTTCCATATTAGAGAACTACCAAATGCCTAAGCCCAACTGCATATTTTAAATTTTCCAAGGATGGTTGAAAATATAAGATGGTAATTATCTTTTTCTGATGTGTTGGTGCTATTAAAATCGTATCATGATAACTTATCATTTACATATAAATCTTGTTAAAATTTCAAAGCCCTGTGCTGAAAATATAAGAATAAGTATATTTAATATAATTGACATAAGATTGCTATTTTCCACAATTTTTCTGAAGGTAATAAGAGAGATCCACTTTTGCTTGCCTCTTCAAACAGCATTTTGAATTCTATCAACATCACACTCCTTTTATCCCCAGTAGCTGAAGTCCCAAAAGACTATCTCACCACAAAAATAACATCTGAAATATCAACTCTATGCATATAAATTCAGTTGGAAGGAGAAAACTCTTCATGACTTTAGAGATGTCAATTTTATTACAAACTGTTCCTTCTACATGCAGCTATGTGAGCGTGAGAGTGTATGTGTGTAAATTAGTGTGTTTTTCTTTCATTTGCCATTACAACACAGGCATAAAAGAAACATATAAATGCAAGTATACCATAAAACCAGGAGCTGTCATAGAAACTATATACCTATTTATATGTGAATTCTTTATACCTTAACTTCTAAATTTACCACAGAATACTCAGGTTAACAAATGATCTATAGGCACTCATTGGATACTGCTCACAAGAAGGTAGACTGAGAAATGGGACACTGAATGGACAGTGGTTAAACATGGTTTATTTATACCCAGTTAATTTTCATATATACAAGAGCAAAAGCCTGTAGTGATTTTAAAAGTGTGAATAACATTCTATTGGATGTTGGGCAGGGGGGAGGGGCGAGGAGGAAGGAGTGGACGGGTATTTGCATACACAAAGAGTGCAATGCGCACCACCCGAAGGATGGACATATTGGAAACTCGGACTTGGGGGGTGGGGCAAGGGCAACATACGTAACCTAAACATCTATACCCCCATAATATGCTGAAATAAAAAAAAATGCAGATATTCCTGGGAAGTGAAACACTTTAACCTCTCCCTAGTTATTTTACAATATTTTGATTATGAATATTGATTTCAATAGAAGACTAAATGCAGATTTTGGTGTCACATGTGGGAGCGGCAGGTATGCAGTCAAAGGGCCAGGAAGGCATTACGATTCCTCAAAGTCTCCATCACAGAAAGAGGGAGAAGTATAGAAGCATAGACTGGGAGCGTTGAGGACAAGTTTGCCTGATTTTCCAGTTTTTCTTAAATTTAATTGAGGGATGCATCTGAGACAAATAACATGATAAGTTGTGTATTTTAATTTTGTCATTAAATAAATAGGAGAATCATTTCAAATGCTTTCTTGTTTTACAGAGGTAATTTTGTACCCTTCCTGTAAGGTCATTTACCAATGTTCACTGATTCTTGGTGTAGGGATCCGAACCAAGCATGAATTGGGAATTTTGAGGCAAAAAAATGAAATTCTTTTCTCAATTACCTTCTGAGGTTTCATTACATCTTTAGAAACCTATTTACAGTGATTAATGAGGATAAGTTACATTTCAGGGCCCTCGACCTTCTCTAGCACACTATCTGTATGAGTGTCTTGTACTAGAGCTGAAAATAGCATAGTATTTGAACATGAAAAGTAATTGCAGAACATGAAATAAAAGGAACATTTGTTATGTCCAGAAGTTTCATACATAAACAAAAAGAAAAGGAAAATAAAATTATGGGTAAATTTATTGATGTCATGGGAATGCAACAACATAAATCCTGGAGAACAAAAGTTGAATCTAAACCTTAGAAATTTCTTAACCAATTTTCAACATTATTCAGAAAACATTTCTAAAAAGTTCCTAGTAATTAATGTCATTGATCATTCATCTTTTCTTTTTAATGAGATGGAATTTATTTTTCTTCAGTTGAATTTTGAAGAAAATTCAACTCTTCAATTGAGTTTTATAAAAACCTCAACATGTAAAGCAAAAATGGTAGCAATTTTGAAGGTAGAGTGGGGAATCTGGAGTTCCCTCTCACCCTCTTCCCTCTGATTCCTCCTTCTCTCTACCTGGAAGCCCCAGAAAACTATTTGGAACCCAGTTTGCTTATAGTCAATATTATAAATACATTTTGAAATCTGTACAGTTTGGGAATTCTGACCCACATCAGAGAGACTCTTAATATTGGGCCGCCCTGTTTAAAAAATGCCACACAGCCCTTATTATGCCCCTGTGTCTTGCAAGTTTATTTGTATTCTGCTGCTGACCTATTTTAAGATAGTTAGTAAAGAATTTCTCCTCTCTTTGGTTTTATGCCTCTGTTTCCAATTCACTCATACAAACACTATTAATTACACTGTCATGAAAAACAACATCAGTGTAGTCCTTTCTCCTAAATCATATATATGTACATAGTAAAGACATACATGGGAGCTATCTTTTTGAAGATTCAATTGCATTAGAAATAGGGGTAAGAATTACAGAGAAAAATTATGTTCACACCCATACATATGAGGGGGAGGAAGCTGTAAGAGGGATATATTACTGCCCCTAAAATTAATCTTTAGTTCTGCAGATGCCCTGTAATTATCTTGGATATTTGAATACCCACCTACCCCACATATTCAAAATTGGAATCATGCTTCAACTGTCAGTTTGAAGTTAATACGTTGATCTCAGACTCATAGCTACCTTCCCCTGTTCCTGATACTCAATCCTGATGCCTGCAGTATGCTCTGAGGCTCAAGTGTATGCAACCTAGTACTTGAGAATGCTTTGAAGTACTGTCAGATCATGGTGAAAGAAGAATGTGCATGCTTGGAATATTAGTAATTGATAAACCAGAATAGACAGGATAAAGTGAGTCCAAAAATCTACCTCATAGACCAATATAATAATTTGAAATGAGGTGATAAATGTATGGATTAAGATTATATTAGAACTGGAAATCGTGGGCAACATTTCAAAGTAAAATTAATAAATGGCAAATACTAATTGTGATGAAGAAGAGAGTAAGAAATGATTTCTAATTCTTGAGTTTAGTAGATTAAGGAAATGCCTGTAGAGAGGCATGTTGGAAGTAGATATCAGTTTTACTTAATTTTATTCGATATGGATTATGAGCTCTGTTAATGTGTGGAGAAATAAATTGCAGCAGAGATGAGCTTTCGGTTATTGGACACGGCAGACTTTTTCTACATGAAACTTTGCAGATGAGAGTTGAAGACTTTATAGTTAATGTCTGAGAAAAAGATTTGATGTACAATAAAAGAAGGCCAAAGAGTGATTATTGAAGAATGCTGGAATCCAGTGGATTGAAGAAATGCCAGTAGAAGAGAGACAAAGGGTTGGCGGGGGAGGCAGGGAGGTTGGGGGCAGAGCAGGAAGTTTTGGAGATGAAACGTAAACTGAGAAAAGAACAAAGGGCCTTGGAGATACACAGTCCCTGAAACAAAGAGAAGAGAGCTTCAAGAAGATACTGCTCACAAGAAGGTAGACTGAGAAATGGGACACTGAATGGACAGTGGTTAAACAATGGTTTATTTATACCCAGTTAATTTTCATGTATACAAGAGCAAAAGCCTGTAGTGATTTTAAAAGTGTGAATAACATTAATCCAAGTATAATCTCGCAAGTAAGTTAGGAAGTGTGTGCAGGGCAGCGAGGCAAGGTAGGTGTGTGAGAAAAGGAAGATTGACTTCCCCTGGAGCTGTTTCAGAATGTCTTCACCGTTGAGATCTTGTCTTGCTTCGTTGGTTGGCGCACATGGCTATCTCATAACCAGGTCAATACCTAGATCAGACAGTTATTTATACAGCTCTCAAGTCTACCATTAACTTCCTCAATTGACTCCACAATTTCTTTTACTATTTTGCAGTTTAAAATGTTAGAATAAAATTCCGACTTGGGCTCTTCCATATTTCCATCATGAGACTGTGCCCCACTCT
>NW_012134081.1:3034328-3035566 GCF_000956105.1 Propithecus coquereli
ACTAAAATTTTAAGAGTTGAATGAAACCATAACTTTCCTTTAAATTTTTATTCCTTTTATTAAGTGTTTAAAAAAGATATGCATAGCCTAATGACAATATTCACTAATGATGGCTTGTGGGAACATGGGTATTATGTTATTCTCTGTACCACGTTGTGTTTTCATTGTTCTCCAAAATTTTTCAAAAATTAAGGATCATGTTAAATATTTACATTCAACCTTGAAGAAATCAAATTAATTGTTTTTACTGTCTAAAATGTAATCTTAAAATTATTTGGAAATGCCTTGAGTACAGGAGATATATGTTATAAACAAGAAATTATAATAGTAAGTGTTCTGATATGAGTGACTATTTAATATTTTAGCAAGTAGTAATGCTGCCTAAGTGATCACTAGGAAAATTGTATGTTACATTTAGTTTTCTTTTGAATCAAACTTTAATTAGAGAAAAGAAAATAGTTTACAGCATATTTTCTGGCATTGAGGCACTGGAAAAGAAATTGCTATGTGTAGCACACATTTAGATGATATGGCTTTCCATAATTTGGGGTATCTATTGATTTTTTGAATAGATTTTTAAAAAATGCTCTAAGAAACTATTGCTCAATACAGAGAATAATGCCAGATCTCCACTGGTTCAACTACCAACTCTGCAAGCAATTCAGAGTATGAGGGAAGAAATATAGCCAAAAATATAATTATTACATTTACTGAAAATTTTGAATTGCATTAGAGACATAATGATATTTGAAACCAAGCTCATGAAAAATAATTGCAGAATTGTAGTAATGCAAATTAATACTAAGTTAGTCTGGGAAAACATCATTTGAAAAGAAAAAACGAGAAAATTCTTACCCCTAAATTATGCTTTCAAATTATATTCTTCATAAGAATAGTTCAGACTCGAGTACTTTTTCTTCCAGTAAAGGTGGGTTAGATAGCTCACCTTCTCATTGAAAACAACAGAAATGACAGAAGAATTTCTTATTTAAAATCATATATGTATTTGTGTGTGTGTGTGTGTGTGTGTGTGTGTGTGTGTATAAATCAGGATTTGGGAAATTTCCTGGAGACATTTGTCAATCCACCTGAGGTGGCTGAGAAGTTGAGTTGTGCAGGGGTAAGTGGACCAAAGTAAGAAATCAGAGTTAATTTGCACTGGAACTGCAAAGGGCTGTACCATAAAAGTAAGATTATCCTCAAAATTATCTGATCTTAGAAAAGACTGACTCTCAGCT
>NW_012134081.1:3042636-3043652 GCF_000956105.1 Propithecus coquereli
TTTGATATCAAAAATGCATTTACTCTAGATTGCTATGTAATTACATGCATTACAGGAGTTTCAAAATTAATTCAAATTTATACTTTTATGACACATTAACTCACGTTTGTTCATTCATTTCCCAAACACTTATTGAGTATATTTTATGGGCCAGGTGCTTTTCTAGGTATCGGTGGTACTGCTATGAAGAAAACAGACAAGTTGCCTCTTCTCATTGAGTTTATATTCTGGTGGAGAGAGAAAAAATAAATAAAATAAACAAGATCACTTTGGACAGTGATAAGTTCTATGATAAAATCATGTGCAATGGCAATGCCTGTAGCTGTGCTTCTCTAGATATTGTGGTTAATAAAGTCCTCTTTGAGATGTGACAATTATGTGAGCTGAAACCGGTACTAAAGAAGCTATCTATATCAAAGTCTAGAGAAAGAGCTTTCCAAGCAGAGGGAATGGCGAGTGCAAAAACTGTAAAGTAGGACTAAGCCTGGCATTTCTGAGGACAAATTATAAGGCCAGTGTTGTTGAATCCTAAAGAGCAAGAAGGAGAACGATAGAATACAAGATCAAAGAAGAGGACAAGGACCAGTTTGCAAAGAGCTCTTTCATGACATGGCACCAAATTTGAATTGTAGTCTCGATATAAGGGGAAGAGAATGCATCTTGCAATCTGAGTGAAATTTCAGGTGCGCTAGGTTTTGTATAGAGAATGAATCATAGACACTGGCTATGTGTTATTACTCTGATTTGGGCAAAACATGTTTGAAATAACTACAAATGATGCGGTTTAAAATTAACTTTGCCAAAGGCTGTTCATCTGGGGTGAAAAAATCTTGGGAGAGAAATAAATTTGAATCCTTTTTTTTTTTTTAGTTTCAAATGATTTGTCATGTTTTATATCTTTGTCCTATACGGTCATTACACATTAGCTTTTCAGTTAGACATAATCAAGGAAAAAAGTAAAGCAACGACATCATATTTATTTTGCCAACCTTGCTATGAGAAATAGTGGCTTATAG
>NW_012134081.1:3043702-3044164 GCF_000956105.1 Propithecus coquereli
AAATCTAGTCAAAATAATTATGTGTGTATATTTATACATACATATATGTATTCACATATACATATATATGTATGTCCATTTTCTGCACTTGGCTTTGTGTGAACTATTCGTAGTTGCTTGAAGAACATACTTTCTGTTTTTGCTCAGTAGGAAACACAAACTACAAATTTTCGTGATTCTATGTCAGGCATGCTATCAGCATGCTTCTATTAGTTCTTCCCAATCTAAATTGTGAAACCTGGTATGCTAAATAAATAATCAAAATGCTCCTATATGGATCTTGCCTGCATGTGGTTAGTATAATGACCGCTTTGGAGCTTCCTTGATTATCTGGTTGCTGTGAGAGTTTTCCCTTCGGGCTGTTGGGATTAACTAATACTGGTTCAGAAGAGTTGAGGTTCAGTCTCGCTTCACAATAGGAGGCTGGTTAAGGGCACCTTTCTGTTTTTTGGGAGGCCATGG
>NW_012134081.1:3044214-3045351 GCF_000956105.1 Propithecus coquereli
AATCCAACAGAGGAAATCACTTATAAGAAAAATGTAAAATAATCTTTAAAATATTTAACAACCTCTTATTAACATGAGATGGTCTAACCATAAGCTCTGCCTAGCCTTATTACCAAAATCACTGGTATTGGATGTCCTTTCTCCATGCCATGCCTTGTCTCTTTTTATCAGCATTCAGGGCCTCTCTTCTTCCTGAATGCACCTTCCAAAATTATGACATATTAATTACGGACATTGGGATGGAAATGATCTATTACTATAGGTCATCTAATACCCCCCAGAGGCCAATTCTCCTTGCTATATTATCCAGTGCTTTTCACAGGTTATTTTAAATAACTCAAGAAATAAAGGTTTCCCCTTTTTCCTTATTACACAACCAGTTTCCCCCATGGAATTCACCCTGCTTTGATACTCTAACCAGTTTCTAACAAGCAAACCATTTCTTAACACATGTAAAATTGCACAGACTTGTAATACCTCTGGCACATTGCACTCTTTAACACTGTTATTAATATGTTAACAGGTGGAAACTTATTATCATCTGACTGCTTGGAGTGTGAAATGTCTTATACTCATTTCATTTTCAATTCTTTGTAGTTTACGGTTACACTTGATTAAAGGTGGTACTGTGAACACTGCGAGTTGTTTTAATTCAAGATAAAAATGCTGAGGACTACATTCAGAAATATATTAGATATTGATTTTTACATGGCCCTAGCGCAAGTCTAATCTGAATTCAAATGCAAAAATTTTTGAAACAGTATGTGAAAATAGATTAAAGCATAACCAAACTCTAGTCAAAATTAGTAAAATGAAGGCTGTGGAAGAATTATAGAATAATAACAGAAAAACACTAGAAGGCAATTTAATATATCAATATATAATGTCACGAAATACAGAATTTGAGAAGGTTTATGATGGATATCATTCTTTTTGGGTTAGACTATCTGCATTGCTTTGATATTTGCAAGGTAAGTGCATACCAAAGAGGAAGATGACATTAGGGATGCTGAAGTAAAAGAAATGTCAGTTTCTTAGATGTGCATGGTCTACATTTTTAAGAATAGCTTCTTGTGATATCCATTTGTTCCCATAACCCAAAATAAAAGAATGTGGTAATCAGCACCACAGACAACA
>NW_012134081.1:3045401-3045988 GCF_000956105.1 Propithecus coquereli
AAAAGTGTGCTACCAAAAGTTGCCCTCTTCTGATTTTTAAAAAATTATTTGCTCTCCTGCTGTAAGCTCCAAAAACAAAAGGAATAAGGATTGTTCAAAGTTTGTCACTTTGTTCTGAGATCTTATGATTGATAGTTAAAAGATTTTTTTTTTAACAAATACTTATAAGATTTTTTTTTTTAACAAACACTCTTGCACCTTATGAAAACAGAGCTTGAGTTAAGTTTGTGTTATCGGGGGTGGGGGGAAGGAACTCAGGCATGGTTTAGACATAATTATATATATTTCCATGAATTCTATAATTAATTTTAAGTACCTGTATTGTCTTTCAAAGAGGGTGTTTACTGCTCAATTGTGTTTTGGTTTTAAAATGTATAAGTTTAAAAATAAATAACTGTAGCTATTATTGTAAAAGAATAATTCTATTAGGTTTTATATAAATTTAAAAAACAATGGAGACAAAACTTATTGATACTTCCCTTTGCAATTTACAATGTTTCATCTTCCAAATTACCATAAAAAGGCACTACAGAGACATTAATAAAATTTCATTTTTGTTTGAAAAATAGGAAGTACAGCTTACTTTT
>NW_012134081.1:3046884-3048842 GCF_000956105.1 Propithecus coquereli
GGCAAATTATAATTCCCTCTTGTCAGAGATGAATTGAAAAAAATTGATTCTTGTACCATTTTTCTATATCAGCCTAGATATTTACATCAGGCCTTGTTGTTAGGAAAACTGTTTGGAATGTGTTAGAAAAGTGAGGAGAATAAGCACACAGATGATTTTATTAAATGGACAATATGTGATTATAAGTGCTATAAATCCATAACAATAATAATAATAATAGATATCCTTTATTTATCTCTTGCTAATGCTAGAGACCATGCTAAGCATCTTGCATATTGACTTACTCTTTTTTCATTCATTCAATAATTATTTGTTGAATGTGTATCATTTGCTAGATAATGTTCTTGGTGCTTGCAATATAGCAGTGAAATACACAGTGAAGTTCTTGCCTTCAAGGAATAAAGATTCTACTAAGCCTCAGAAAAACCTGGGAATTAGATACTATTTTATCCCAATTTTATAGTTGAGAACTCTAAGGTATCCTCAGGATGTAAGCAACTTGCAGAGATCACTTTGCAAAGCCTGTATTCAACTCATGTTTGTCTGACTTCTGATTCCAAGCACTTGAGCATTGTGCTATACTGAAAATAGGTTAGCTGAGTAGATTAAGACACTGCATCAAGACTATACTTATTTTAAGTTGTTATCCAAAACACTAAAATGTTAAGAAAATATTTCTTGTGTTAATACTTTTCCTTTTGAGTTATGCTTTAAATTTATCATCTCTGCTTATTCATTCTATTTTGGCCTCGTATACCTCTGCCTGTGAATGATGTGAACACTCCCTGTGTGTGTTGCCTTGAATGATAAAGTGTGTGGAACAATAGGAGAATTATAAACTACAGAGGAGGCTGGGTTTCAGGCAGATCCATTTAAAAGAATTGTTTTAAAAGTGTAAATTTTACTTTTATAAACAAATCAAACTTATTCCAATAAGTAAATACATTACTTGGTAAATATTACTCAAAGGATTATTTAAAATTAAGTAAATATGCAATGGTCTAAAATGCTATCTCATATAGTGATAACTGTCAAATACTGTCACTTTTTGGAAGAGAAGAGACACATTACAATCAAATGGTTTAGTAGGGTGAAAGGAGAATTGATCTATCATCTATCTATCTATCTATCTATCTATCTATCTATCTAAAAACAAACCAGCTTCTTCAACCTCAGAAAGCAAGAACTGAGTCAATCTGAAAAGTAAATAAAAGCCTCCATTTCTGTGTTCTTCGTGCTCTATTGATCACAACCCCAAGAATGTGACTAATATCTAAAGCAAAGTATTTTGGGAATATTTTGCTATTTTTACATGATTTTCAAATTGTACTAACCAGCATTATGCAATATAGAATTAGTTATTGGATGATACTGGTGAGGGAGAGGGCCCCTAGGCATTACTGTAGCAATTTTAAAACTTGAGTGCATAAACAATCATCCAGAAAACATAATGTAAAGGGGAATTCTGAGTTTCATGCTATTTGTGTGCATAGGGTGGGCTTCCCATGAATCTTCATTTTCAATGAAAACTTTAGATAATTCTGGGAGAGACTGCCTTTGGTCCCTCATTGGGCTACCAGTGGCTTTGGTTGAGTTAATAAAAAAGACAGCAGTTGAACAGTAAAATACAAAATAATAATAATGAGTATCATGTGATTCTGTTTCTTCTTAAAAATTATGCCTTTCCCTTGTGACAGTTATTTGCCTTTAATCTGCTTACATTGATAGAATTCATAAACTTCAAATACTCTCATAGACCTATGCTGTCATTGAAATATTCTTATACTTGGAAATAAACAGATGTCATGAATCCTTTCTTGATAGATCAAAGAATGCATACACATGCATTAATAACATTAAATAAGATGTTTAGAGTGAATGAGTTGTTTATGACATAAAAGGGCATACAGTTGGTGAGCTTGCTTCTAGATTGTTTTTAAATGACAACTTGCTTTCCT
>NW_012134081.1:3048892-3050214 GCF_000956105.1 Propithecus coquereli
AAACTTTAGTATAAACTAAGGGTTTTATACTTTACTTCTTTTAGAATGAATGAGAAGCTCTTTAAAGAAAAAGAAAAAAACTTTCAAACACATTTATTTGTTTTATTCAAATAGGAGCAAATACTTTGCTTTTCTTAGCTTTGGCAAATTGCTAATTTTTCTAATCCTTAGCTGAGGCATCCTCAACTCTGTAATTGATTAGATAGAGCTCCTCAGACTTCTTTGAGGAAAGATTGCTGCAAAGAATATTAATATGGGTATTCCCAAAAGAGGGTCCCATAACCATTTAAGTTAAATCACTTGAGCCTTTAATGAGGTAATCTACATCATTGGATATTTTTTAAAGTAAGCAGAACTTTCCATTTTTATTTATATATGGGTTACTTTTTGCTTCACAATTGTTTATACCCAACCCTATCCAGCAGAACACCATTTGAGAAGGTATACGATTCAAATAATTAATTTAGGCATGGCCCTCTTTATGAATACTGAGTTTTTATTATTCTTAGATGTGCAGAGGTATTGTGTCATCCTTATAAACCTAGTCAAAATAATTATGTGTGTATATTTATACATACATATATGTATTCACATATACATATATATGTATGTCCATTTTCTGCACTTGGCTTTATGTGAACTATTCGTAGTTGCTTGAAGAACATACTCTCTGTTTTTGCTCAGTAGGAAACACAAACTACAAATTTTCGTGATTCTATGTCAGGCATGCTATCAGCATGCTTCTCTTAGTTCTTCCCAATCTAAATTGTGAAACCTGGTATGCTAAATAAATAATCAAAATGCTCCTATATGGATCTTCCCTGCATGTGGTTAGTATAATGACCGCTTTGGAGCTTCCTTGATTATCTGGTTGCTGTGAGAGTTTTCCCTTCAGGCTGTTGGAATTAACTAATACTGGTTCAGAAGAGTTGAGGTTCAGTCTCGCTTCACAATAGGAGGCTGGTTAAGGGCACCTTTCTGTTTTTTGGGAGGCCATGGTTACTTTTAAGAACAATTTCTTAGCTGTTTTTCTAAAATATTTTTGCTTATTTCTATAAAAAAAAATGAACTGTTTACTGTGCTAATTTGCCTTGCTATTACATGATTTTACTTATACCATGATTTTATACAATTTTCATACTAATCTGGAAGATAAAATATTTAAAAAAAAACACTGCCACAATACATAACTAGTTCAATTTCTCATTCATCATGGAATGCAAAGATTAGCACTTTAAATTGAAGACTATTTTGAGATTGCTTGTTATTCTTATGGAAGGAAAAAGTGTGTAATACAGTCAAGCAAACATTTTGGGAGCTTA
>NW_012134081.1:3059569-3060307 GCF_000956105.1 Propithecus coquereli
TGAGGGCTTTGCCACATTGCACCCCTTCCTGGGTGCAGTAAACAAGCGAGATATTTTTGGTAAATTAATGACAAATTAAAAAATAAAAGTGTATTATAAAAAATTAAGTTCTGGGAAGACAGAAAGCAGATAAATTGAATGACTCAAAGGTATAATGTGTTTGCACTTTAGCATTATAAAATATGAAGGAAAGCTATTTGCAAAATATTGCGTAAAACCCACTGCTATCTTCAGAGTGTATCCCTATTTGACAGTAGAAAACTAATATGTGGATGAAGGTGATGGGCTGGCATATTTTACAGTGGTAGATTTAAAATTGCATGTAACAACATCACCGAGAAGCAGATTTGAGGACTACAATTTGAATGGAATTTTGCCCAAAAATAAAATTTTTCTATCCAAAGTCACAAAATATTCATATGGTCTTCTTACTCATACTACTCTACCAGAAACCAAAATATGTTTTATCTATCTTGTCAAGATAGATAATTAGATGAAAAGAGTAAAATTTGGTGAGAAGTTCTCTATGGTAATATCCATGATAAATATTTCCGTTTTAGCATCGAGTAAATGTTAATCTATACAGAAATGTGAGCTCTTTAAGTAGGTGATAATGACAAATTGAAAACTGTTATGTAGTTTAGACTGGTGAATGATGTTATTAGAAACCTAATCTTTATACTTAGTAGAAAATACTTTAATAATGATTATAGACCAAGAAATAAAGCTGTCTGCATT
>NW_012134081.1:3060357-3061930 GCF_000956105.1 Propithecus coquereli
TTATTTTGAATACAAATGGAAATTTGATACAGTAAGTATCCATTTAAAGCATGAATCTATCATGGTACTGGGGAGGGTGGAAAACTTCACCTGTACCCTCTTAGGATTTTCAGCAGGGCCTGAGAATTAAACTGACATGAGACAGACTATCAGGAGAAAAGCATGCAAATGTATTTGAAATAAGTTTTACACGACAAGAAAGCCCTCATAAGGAAATGAAGTGGTTAGAGTCAAACACTTCTGTACTGAGTGTGACAAAGAACAGCAAATTGTAAACAGGAAACAATGCAAGGGGACTGGGCTTGCATGGAGTTGATCCATGTGGTTAATTGTGGAGAAGTGAGTAAGAAGATAAGGGTTAGTTTATAAGATTTGTCTTCACAGACTTCTCTCAGCCTCGACTCCCTGTCCCTGATGATGAGAATGTTACTTTTCTCCTGGCGTAGGGATGATATCTTTCATATGGGGGTTTTATGCCCTGTTTTCAGGAAGGAAAAAGGAGATCAGGGTGCGTTTCCTGTGCCTGCTGTTTTCCAAGTACCTTTAGCTCAAGATAATCATTATGCCAACATGGCATATTTGGGAATGGCGCATTCTGCCACCCTTCAGTATTATCAGTTAATTCATGTCTCTTTTCTTTTGTAATAAAATTATGTTTCATAATGGGTCCAGCTGAATTTAATTTAATTTACTCATGCTCATGCCCGAAGATGGAGTCTAGCCTAGAGACTGTCAGCAAATGCAGAAAGAAACATGGTACAATTCACACCCTACAAAGTCTAAGCGCTCCGGAAGCTGCAGCTGTTGCTACAGTGAATGGGACCTCATGTCCTTAGGTCATGCTCTTAAGTTTTCATTCTCAAGATTATATTATTCTCTCAATATTTTTACAGAGCAATTAGTCTGACTGAACTTGGGTCATCTGAGGGTTGCCTCCATGAGCTGTGGAGAAGGAGAAGCTGATTTTGTTAGTTTCTTTACAGGTAGGAATTAAACTACCTCCCACCAAGCTCATACACAATTGAAAATCCCCCAAAGAGAGGTGTAATTATAGAAAAAATGGGCGGAGGTTAATAGCAAAGCTATTAGAGAGCCCAAAGTGAAAAATGACCATTGCAAATACCTATGTATGTCAGGGATTATGCTAGCTCTTAAATGGAATTAAAGACAAAAAGACACCATTTTTTTCCATATGGGTTTAATAATCTACTGTCAAAACGTGTTATAAGGAAATAATGTATGTTTGAAATATAATCATAGTTTGAAAACATTTAATAATTTCCTTTCTCGGGATAGCCAGTTTTATTCATTGTTTGGGGAAAAAGTGAAAACAAGAAATTTATCTCAGAAATTTTGTCCATAATGATAGGTCATAAAATCTAATCTCAGTCCCCTCCTCTCGAATAAATAAAGAATAATACCATGATGTAACTAATAGGGTATTTTGAAGATTAAATGAGGTAATAAATTTATAGTGCATAGAACATATCTGGCATTTAATAGCAGTTCCAAACACGTCACCTCTTATTCTTTAGATCCTAAAAACACTTGAGTTTTATTGCAACTACCTTTA
>NW_012134081.1:3065230-3065832 GCF_000956105.1 Propithecus coquereli
GTCTGGGGTTTTTAATGTTTCCATCACCCACATAATGTCTATTATACCCGTTAAATAATTTCTCATTATCCACCCCCAACTCATCCCCCATTACTCCATAGAGTCTCCAATGTTGAGTAATTCAGAGTTTATGTCATTTCTGGGAATTTGCATGGGAATTGGCTAGCTCATATATTATTGGTAAATACACATATGTTCTTTATATAAGAAGACTTTATGAACTAAATGCATTCTATAACGATCTTATCATGAATTTCAATTTCTGTATCATGAATGTATACATATAGTTGTGATTTGCCTTGAATTTATACAAAAATAAGAATTGGCTTTTATCAGGTTTTTTTTATGCTAGAAAATATACTAAACAACTTGCTTACATTATTTCGTATTATTAATTCATTTGAATATTCATTCAGTAAAGAAATGGAGACTAAGAGAATTTAAATTTTGTACAATCACACAGCTAATAAGTAATAGTCTCAAGATTTGAGTTCAAAATATATGACTTCAATGTAAACCTAATGCGTATAACTTTGTCTCTTTATTCTCTAAGACTTTAAGGTTTTTATTTGCAGAGCCTTATGAAATCTTACAGATATTTT
>NW_012134081.1:3079822-3082578 GCF_000956105.1 Propithecus coquereli
AATATGTTTGGGAATTAAGAAAAGTACTTTTATATAACTCAAAGATCAAAGGGAAAAATCACAATATAAAATAGAACATGTCTGTATGAGTCATGATTCTCCAGAGAAACAGAATAAGAAGGATAGAGATAGATGATAGATAGATAGATAGATAGATAGATAGATATTATAGCAATTGGCTCATGAGACTATGGGAGCCCAGAAGGCCTATAATCTGCTGTCTACAAGCCAGAGAACTAAGAAAGCCAGAAGTATAATTTAGTTTAAAGTCTTAGTCCAAACTCCTGAGAACCAGGTGTGCCCACAGTGTAAGTTTGAATGCAGTCCAAATACCCAAGAACCAGGAGCTCCAATGTCTGAGGGCAGGAGAAAATGATGTCCTAGCTCAAACAGAAAGAGTGAATTCTCCCTTCCTTCACTTGTTTGTTTTATTTGGGTCCTCAGTTGATTGGATAATGCCCAATCACATTGGTGAGGATAATCTTTATTCAGTCTACAGATTCAAATGTTCAATCTCCTCCAGGAACATCTTCACAGACACATTTAGAAATAATGTTTTACCAGCTACCCAGGCATCCCTTAGCCCAGTCAAGTTGACACATAAAATTAACCATCACAATGTTTTTATCCGTACGTTTATCTGACATATCAAAACTTGTGGTAGGCAGAAACATCTTTTCTTAGAGGGAATTTTAGGCTTTAACTGCATATATTTGAAAAGAAAGACTGAAAATCAGTGAAACAAGCATCCTTATTGTAGTAAAATGTCATAGAACAGCAATTTAAACTTAAAAAAGTAGAATTAAAATAAGACAACAACAGAATTAATAAAATAGAAAGAATAAAGAAAAGTCAAAAGAACAATAAAGCTGGCAAACCCTGAGCATAAAAGAGAGGAGAGACAGTAAGAGAGAGTGAGACAGAGAAAAGGCCCAAATAGTTAATATTCAGAATAAAAATCAACAACTCTAAAAATCCTTAAGAGACATTAAAAGGATAAGACGATATATTAATAATTAACAATTTTTAAAAGCATAATGTGACAATGTATCAGAAACAAGAAAAATGGAAATTTGAATGATCCTATTAATATTAACCAAATTTAATCCCTAGCTAAAAGCTGTTCTATAACAAATTTTTAAAAATTTAAAGAAAACATCACAACACAATGCAAAACAAGAATCTAGGCCTAGATGTCATCATAGGTGAACAATTTCAAATAAGCCATGAATATTTATCTTGCACAAATGCTTCTATAAGATAGCAAAAATAAAATAAAATAAGACCACAATGCTTCCTAATTCATATTGTGAGGATAGGAAGCTTCCAGAGAGGACATTTTCATACATATCTTAAACAAGAATATAGAGTTCCAAATCCTAATACAAATATTAGAAAACTTAGTTTGGTAATATATAAAAAAGAGTAATGGATCATTGCCAGGTTGGTTTTATTCCAGGAATGTACAGTTAGTTTAACATTGAAAAATCAATTAATTTAATGCAACATATTAACAAGAAAAAGAAGATAACTTATATCATCTCAAAAACATAGCAAAATGGGTTTGATAACATTGAACATTTATTCATGATTTTAAAAGTCTTAGAAAATAAAGAATAAAAGGAATGGCCTCCGACTGATCAATGTATGTAGCACCAAAAAAAATCCCATGAAAAAGTGGGCTTAATCTTTCTTGACATGTTTTAAACTTTCCATTTAAAACGAAGACATAGGTGGCTGTCATTACCCCTCTTCAACATTTTATTGGAGTCCTTAACCGTACAGTAAATCAAGAATAAGAAATGAAAGGAATGTGTATTGAAAAGGTAGAAATAAAATCCTCATTATTCACATATGATAATATATAGTTTGAAACAAAAATAATGAATTAAAATCAATGAAGTATTTTAGCAAGGTCACTGGATGCAAGTTGTGGCACAAAAATCAATTGTATTTCTTTATAGCTACAACAAACAGAAAATTGAATTTTAAAATAATATTGTTTAAAATAGCATCAGAAATTAGCAAATAATAAATCTAACAGACAACATGCACTACCTCCCTGCAAGAAACTGCAAAGTATTTATTGAGAGAAATCAAAGAAAATTTAAGAATATAGATGTATACATCATGTCTACGGAGTAAATGGCTCACTATTGTAAGCTTTCTAACTCTCCCTAAAATTATCTTCAGATGCACTGCAACCCCATCAAAATCCCCACAGGAGTTTTTGTGGAATGTGATGGGCTGACAATAAAATTGATATGAAAATGCAAAATGGTAATGATAATAGCCATCAGACTCTGCTTTGAAGGAGAGCAAAGGGAGAGCACTTGCTCCGTCAGTTACCAGATTATCTTTACTGCAGTAAAAGAGACAATGTGCTATTTGTATATGAACAGATAAATCATCAAGGAAACAATCATAAGTAGATCCATACATATACGGACACAATTCAAACATAAATGGCAATACAGAACAATGGATAATAACATTATCTTTAACAAATGATGCTGGAACAATTGATTATTTTTACTGAAAATAGTGTGACTCGACGACTACCTCACACTATTTATTAAAAATGAATTCCATGGAGTTATATATTTAGATGAGAAATGCAAAATTTCTGGAAGATAATATGAGAGAACATTGTTACAATGGAGTACAGAAATATTTCTTAAATAGGACACACAAAGCATTAACCACAGGGTTGGCAAACTGGACGACATTAAATTTTAGAACTTATTTTCAAAAGA
>NW_012134081.1:3082628-3083429 GCF_000956105.1 Propithecus coquereli
GTGTAGAAATCTCTAGATGAACATTAATTTCATTAAGCAATAATTATAATGTCTTACAGGGTTTAGCACGGCTTCAGTATGGGAGTTCAGTAAACTGAGTTGAAAAATTAAAAATGAATAAGTTTTAGAACTAAAAAGAGGAAAAAAATTGAGTAATAAAAACATTCAAGCAAAAAAAAAAAGGAACTTAAGAGAAAAGGAAAAGAGAAAGAACAAATGCATAACTAGAGAAGATTGAAAACAATGGTATATTTAAAGCCAAAATATAAATATGTATATTAAACATAAATGTATTAAATATAAAGGAAAAAATTTTCAGATTGCATAAAATAACAAAATGATGTCTACAGTAACATGTCAAGAATGTAAAAAACATAATTTGAATTGGTGAATTTCATTTTGGTGCAATGGGTCAAATGTTTGTGTTTCCCCTACAATTCATATGTTGAATTCCTAATGACCAAAATGATGATACTGGAAGATGAGCCTTTGGGAGATGATTAGGTCATGAGGTGAAGTCCTGTAAATGTGACTAGTGTCCTTAAAAAAGAGACACCAGAGAGAATCATTGCCCCTTGTATCATGTGAGGACAAAGTGAAAAAATATCCATCTATAAACCAGAAAGCAAGCTCCCACCAGACACTGAATTTGCCAGTGCCATGATCTTGAACTTCCCAGCCTCCAGACAGTGAGAAATAAATGTTCGTTGTTTATAAGCCACCCAATCTATGGTATTTTGGTTACAACAGTCCAAATGGATTGGAAATAATGTAAATTGTTTCTCAATAAAGTTGTTGAAA
>NW_012134081.1:3086519-3088339 GCF_000956105.1 Propithecus coquereli
TTTTCAAAATGCATCAGTAGATGAAGGACTGGTGTCCAGAACACATAAAGAACTCCTATTAATCAATAAGAAAAAGACATAACTCAAGAGAAAAATGGGCAAGAGGCTTTAATAAGATATACAAGTGTCAAATAAAAGTCTCAAAAATTTAAAAACCTTATTGGTATTCAGGGAAATGCAAACTCAAACATGATGAGACACCACCATGTACACACCAGAATCTTTAAAATTAAAAGGGCTGACAACACCAAGTATTGGTAAAGGTGTAGAACACTGTTGAGTTCTTTTACATTGTAGCAGAGAGAGTAACTTTGGGAACTGTCTGGCCCTATCTCCTAAATATGAATGTATGCATACTCAATATGCCAGCAATTATACGCCTAGGTATGTAGCCAAGAGCAACAGGTTCAAGAGACATGTACAGGAATACTTATACCAGCATTATGTAGGCTATTTGGATAAACTGAATGATTATATATGCAAATAATAGAATATTATACATTAATGAAAGTGAAAGAAACATAGCCACACTTAATGTGCCTAAATCTTACAAACATAACACAGATTGAATTATACCAAATACAATGGACTACACTGTAAGATAACATAAATATTTCAAAAAATAAACAGAACAATTTATGGAGTTTTAAGCTCAATTGATAAAAAAAATAAAGGAAATTGAGACAGTGATTACCACAGTATTCAGATATTTTTTTTAGAAATTGACAGTGAGTACTTACGAGGAGACAACATAAGGATTGGATTTCTAGGTTGCTAGCAATGATCTATTTCTTAATCTCAGTGGTGATTACACAGGCGTTCATGATAAATTGTGCTGGCTCTATACTTTTGTTTAGTGTTGTATGTGAGGCATTTCACAATAAAAAGGGTTAAAGAAAACAATTTAGTTTCAGCTTCTTTTTTCAGAAACACCTAATAGATTGCTGGGTTGGGAACGCGTCAGTAAAACTGTACCTACTAAGATTCCAGAGCTCTGGTCCAGGTTACCTCCATGAGTGGCAACAGAGTGCACCGCGGCAAATTACTAGAATCAAGACATGTCAATCAGATGTGCAATTCTGCAGAAACAAGCATTCACAGCAGCAGCTCTCTCAGCACTGCTGCTCGGGACAGAACTAACTGAATAACAAAAAAACAGAAAGAAAAGAGAGAGCGAGAGGAACAAAGTTTGTGAAAGCAGGTTTAAGTTTTACATTCTGTCAGGAGTTGTCCTTACACAGTTGCATGCCTTTATCTCCTACCTGGTCTCGCCAAGCGGCCATCTCTAATGCATCATTTTGTAGCAGCAAACAGAGCTTGCAGAAGTGGGATTAATTGACTTCAGTGACCAAACTTATTTGATCACTAAGACAGTGCCACGGGTGGGGTGGTGGTGATTAAATTACTTTCCAAACTAATTGGGGAAGTTTCACTGCTTATTAGCAACACTTGCAATAAAAGCACTGTTAGCAAAAGAAATAGATTTTTAAGGTCAAATAAAATCACCTGTTTCCTACCACGACTCAAAATCTTTTTAAAAATTGTGGTTTTTGCAGAATATCTGGTTCAAATCTCAGCTATTAGGGAACACTATATTTAAATTTTATATAAAAAGCATACTTGTAATATTTGGTCAACAATTCCAATAAGAATATCAGAAAGCATATAGGGCTGAATGGCAAAATTTATACAATGAAGTCACCTCTACAGTATCGGCCTTTGGAATATTACATCATCCTTAAATTCAGGCTCTACTTTTCTCCCAGTGAGGCTCGCTCACTGCAGTAAAACTGTATTTTCTCTATTTTAAGTTTATAAAA
>NW_012134081.1:3089449-3095781 GCF_000956105.1 Propithecus coquereli
AAGCTTTTGCCCTCAATATGGTACACTCTCGTAACAAAACTGGGAGTTCTCAAACTTGAGCAAGTATCAGAATCCCCTGGGTGATTTCTTAAACCCAGAGCATTCGATACATAGATCTGGGCTAGAGATTGAGAATTTGCATTTCTAGCAAGTTGATACTCCTCCAGACCACGTGTTGGGAAGCATAAACACATAAGACTAATAGTACATTTTTAACACTCGTTTTAAAACATTCTGCAAGTTTAATTTGCTACATTTATGTATATATGAAGAAATTAAAAAGTGGAGCTTGATTTAGGATTTTCATAATGCTACCCCTCTCACAAAATTCTTATTTAAACCTTGACCAAGCTATTTGCACATTTAAGATACATCATTTACACAAAGCTTTGGGGACTGATTCTATTGTATTAATTCCTAGAACAACATGCTTACTGAAATATCACAAACTTTCAAATCTCCTCACTGGAAACAACACTGTGCAAAGGACAACTTATTTGGAGAACTATTTCAGAAAGAACTCCAACATCATGAGTGATTATTATGCACAGCAGGTGTAAATGAATTATTTATCAAATATGTTTTCATTATTTCTCAGTGAAAACATTGAAGATCTTCTTTCCAAGCACTCAGTTTCAACAATCATTTGTACACAGAGCAGGTCTTTACTTAGACAAATATTTATGGATATGCTTTCATATGAAAAATGAAAGAGCTATTACAAACACAAACACTGTACCATATTTTGAAAGCATAAAGTGAATAATTAGTAAATAATTATGCCATTTGATAAACAATTTTCTTCATTGCTCACTTTACTTCGTTTTATACTTTAACATTTGGCACTTTTTAAAGGGTTTATTATGCACCCCTCTCTCAGAAGAAAAAAAAATTAACCTAAAAATCACGAGCTGTTTATGCAATTTAATATCACAAGTCTTGCAATGATAAACTCAAACTTTTCAAGCAAGGATTTAATGAACAAATATGCTCAGGGAAATAAGAGTTTTAACCACCTATATAAGGGTTTTACTTACATGTGCAGTAATGGTATAGAGTCTATTAGTGGTATCTAGGATCATCAGGGATACACACAAACACACACACACACAAATACCCTCATGCAACATATACATGGACTCTGTTGGCATAGGGAACCTATTTGCCCTGCAAATGAGCCCAAATTTCCATCATACAATGGACCTGAACTCTCTAGAGCGTCCTCTCTAGAGCTCAGCTTTTAAATTAAAAAAGCCAAATTACATGTGAGATTGTGTCTATCCAATGCCAAAATGCTTGGCTTACGAAATGGACATTTTAAAACAAAAAGTTGTAAGAGAAAAAAAAAAAGAGTAATTATGTAAGTTATTTAATTTGATGGATCAATTATCAATTTAGTTTGTAGACTAACTTCAATAGCCTCATGCAGGGAATCTATGGGATGTGAAGTAAAATTGATCACATCTGTTATCATTCTTCAAAGGGAGATAATTATCTTCGAAAGTACATTTGTATGAATCCAATTGCCTCTTTATTCACTTAGACTGTATTGTAGTCTGTTCGTGTCCCCTCAAAAATGTATATGTTGAAGCCTTAACCCCTAACGTGATGGCATTGGGAAATGGGGCCTTTGTGGCTTGGTTAGGTTAAGATGCTCATGAGGCTGGAGATGACATGATGGATTAATGCCCTTAAAAGAAGAGAGATACCAGAGCTGCTTCTCTCCATCATCTGAGGACACAGCAAGGTGGCCATCTACAAACCAGGAAGAAGGCCCACACCCAAAATCAAATCTTCCAGCACCTTGATCTTGGACTTTCCAGCCTCCAGAACTGTCAGAAATAAATTTCTGTTGTTTAATCCACCCAGTTTATGGCATTTTATTATAGAAACCTGAGCTAAACCTGACAGGCTGAATCCATGTCACTTCCCTCCATAAAAACGACTGATGATTTTAGTAGAAAAATCAATGCAACTGTTTATTTGATATATGTAGCATATATTTATTTTGAAAATCATTTACATTTCAAATTGTTTGCCTTTTATGAAGTATCCTAAACTCTCCAGGACCAACCAAAGACTGGAACTTTGTTATTACAAAGATGAAGAAAATTTTTATGTGACATTCTAAATAAAATTTTATATGTAATTTCTAAAGAAAAATAATGGGTAAAATAGAATAAAATTAGCACATGTCAAATCTAGGTGCTTCCTAATCAAGCCAAATTTCTCATGGACTTTTGTATTTATTGAAAGAGCTGTCTATTGGCCAAGTTGCAGGCTATGTTTTATCAGGTTTTCACTACATATAATTATAGTTGAGGAAATCCAGTTTGATATATCCATATCTTTATAACAGTAAATGAAGTCTATCAATATTGCTTCCAAAGTAAAAAGAAATCGCTTTTGGAAACCCATTCCCCTTAGTTGACATATTTAGTTTTTGACAACAAAATCCTGAATTTGAAATTGCATTTTCTTTTCTTTCTATATATGGACATTTTGTAAACAATTTAAGAAGACAGAATAAACCAAAATCATAAAGAACTGCACATTACCTTGCCAGGCTTCTCGTCATTGTTACTATTTTTTCATCATTAATGCACATTATAACTACTTAAACTGAATTGAAACACATTACTTTGAACGGACCCCAAGGCCTTTGGTAAACACTGAATTTCATGCTAAAGTCACTTCAGGCGTGGAAAATTATATATACCCAACCTATATAAGAACTTCCTAAATTTAGAGATATTTTAATATTATAACTCACAAATAGTGAGAAATCATGCATCACTCTAGTATCTTATTATAAAATATTTTGTGTTGGGCTATATGACTTAAGAATTTTAAAACATGGAAAATCTGCAATGACAATAAATGAATTAGAACTGTCAAAAACAGATGTCTATGGAATAAAGAGAAATAGATGATGTATCCTAGGAAAGAGAAGGCAGAGTTCACTTAATCAGAGCTTTCAAATTATGAAGGGGTGTTGTGTGAACTCAAGTGTCTATCTTGACTACAGTGATCAATTTAAATTCTAACTTGCAGATTCGAAGTTAAAAAATAAGAAATCTTTTTTGCAAGTAAGAGTAATTATATTTTTTCATGTATTATTAAAAGATATTGTTGAATTTCTTCCAAGAGGGATAGCTCCTTCACTTATTTTTAACTAAAGGTGAATATAGAACCCATCTTCCAATATGCAATCCTTTATGTAGATATGGTGGCATGGAGAGCTTGGATTATAAAGCCAGATAGACATAGTGTAAATCTCAGGCCACCACTCATACACTGCTTATTTGGTTATTTTACTTTTCTGAACCAATTTTCCCTCCTGTAAAGTGGGAATAAGATAACCTTTGTCATAGAGGTAGAATACTTTTTTAAACACTCAAAAGTCCCGCATAGTGATTAACACTATAGTACTCAGTTCCTTTGTCCCTTCCTTCATCGACTTCCTATAATCTAACACTCAAATTTATATGATATATTTTTCCCCAATCCTTTCCAGACTACTTTTTTTGTTGATTGAAGCTATTACTTTAGTTGTCTTTGTATCTTCTTAATGCTTTGTGGATATTATCAACTCCATTTTGTCTATGTACTGTTATATAAACCCTTAAATGAAAAAAAAAATAAAACAGTAATAAAAACATGAACTACATGAAATCAGCCCATTTTATATACATATGCTTTGAGTGAGTTTGAGATACTGAGAAAAAAAATTGAGATTTGATCATTTTCTTGCTAGTAAATTAATTGTCCTAAGGTCAAAATACAGTAATAGAGAACTTCTTACTTTTCAATTCAATATATTGCATGATGCTTTAAAACCCAGCTATCACACTAATTGAATCCTTCTATGATTTAAAGTTCTACTAAAGAGTAAAGTTAAGCAGAATCTGAAGAAATCTATAGAGATTGTACATGTAAGAAATTATTTACAAGTTCTGCATCATTCAATCATCCACTCGATAACAGTAAGGGATTTGAAAAAGAGAAAATGGTATTTCTTACAAAATTAATTTGGACATCAATGTAAGTAATTACCTCTTTGGAATTATTAAATTTTTAAAAAATTTCTTCACTCACAATCTACTAATAGTTGGATACACTGAATTCAGGGGGGGGCATTAAATGAGTGCAAACGAAGTAAGTTTTATTTAAAGCAAGAACATATTATCTTTTTTGTTCATAAGGACTATCAACTATGAAACTAGGTGTTTTTTCTTTTTAATCTTTAGTTACAAGTAAAGAAATGAATAGTTAATTAGTGTCTGTAGTATTAGCAAGGGGAAAGGAAACAGTGGCAGGCTTTCCTCTACGTAAGTAGATAAAGGAATCAATTTTAAGGAAAATCTTCTGGATTCTACATATTAGAAGGAAATGCTAGCTTCTTTCTATCAGTTGGCATTCTGGTAATTAAACAATATGACTATGTCCTGCTGTTTATATAGCAACTCAGAAATGGTGTCTATTTAATTATCGGATTGTTCATTATCACTTGTATATGGTATGGCAGACAGGGCTAGAGAATTTAAACTCGTTGCTCTAATGGGAAACACTTCCGATATCACTGTCATTTGATTGCTGCCACCTGAGAGAGGACAATTAAAGTAAATGGGGGACTGTAAAACTGACAAGATGTGCTGTTAAGCCATCCAAATGGAACCTGACACTTGATCAGCAATTTGGCTGAGGAGGGTGGGTGATAAAAATCACCAGTGTCAAAGGAAAAGCTTTATACCTGAAGACAAGGCAGATTTTGCTCTCTACTGAGAGTAACAGATGATAGTAGGACCACAGGTTAGCTACTTAACTCTACAAAAACATTTCAAATACTAAAATCATTTCTTCTTTCTAAAAAACAAAAATCACAACAAATAGAAGAGAAAATAGAAAAGTGTTTAGAAGGGGTAAACAGGAAACCCAGTATTTTCAATAACCCGAATCAAAACAAGTCAACGGGTAGTAATAAATAATGAAGAGAATTTTCACATCCTTTCCCTCCTGAGGAATATGCATAAAAGTTCATATTTAATAAACAAAAATCTCTGTTAGGATATATGAAAGATTCTTTAGAAGTTACAATCTGTCCACGGAATTGTTGCTTCCTCTGACACTGATGAAATGCTCTGTACATGCACATAGATTTTTTTTTCCTATTTTCATTGTGATGGATCTTGACGTTGATTGCTAAAATCAGAAAAATTCAGGTTGCTATCAAATGAATACTTGAAAAGGATAGAGAAAACACCGAGCTGTTACCTGATTCCATAAGACCCATTTATTAAAAAGATACTCAGTTAACACCCGTAATTTGCTAGATCAATAGGAATCAACAAAATCATGAGAAATGACCACTGTCTTAGCTTGATTTTAAATCAGAAAATAAACTGAAATAATTGCTCACAATACCCTGAATTTCCATCATTTTGACCAGAGTAATTTGAAGATGACTATGTGCAATCTAAAATGGGATTGGATTAAGGCTAGATTATTACTTTTAACTGAGTCAAAATTATGAATGTGATTTAAGTATTGGATAAAATGAAAAAGTTACAAGTACATGGTGACATATTATCTTATGATGCTATTATACCTTACAGAAAATAAACACATTTGTTAATGTAAACATTCCCTGCTGTGTATGCTTCATAGTTTCAAAACCATGGTTTCTAACAGGGTAATTTATTTCTGCCTGGCAGGTATGACTTCATAACCTTGAACATTACAGTTGACTAGGGGTCAAAGAAGCTAATGGACTCTCTCTCTTACCAATCACCCTGAACCTAGAGTCACTTCCCAGGGAAAAAAAAATCTTTTAACTTAAAGTAGATTCAATACCTAAACACTTTTTAGTTGTGGAGTTTTTTGTTGTGGTTTTCAGAAAATCTCTAAGGAAACATATGGCAGTATCCAGAATGGATCTTAAAAAAAGAGTAAAGGGGAGGACCTAAAATTTGAATTTGAGGCAAAAAATGAGTTTATGGATCTTTCTTTCTCTCTTCTCTCTCTCTCCTGCCCACTCTCACATAGATAGAGAGATAACATATAGATAAGTGGATGGATGGATATATATATTTATTCAAAGGACTATAATTCAATATGCAACAGGAGAAAAATCTGAGAGTGAATAATCGAACTTGAAAAAATCAGATAGATAATTCTTTTAATGATCAACATTAAAACATTCAAAGTGATCAAGAATCCAACAAATACAAGCAAAAATTACTTATATGACAGTTTTCATATTTAAGACAACAAAGTGGTAACATTCAAGAGAAAGGTGGGATTAAAAGAATCAAGATATTAAGAAAAGGCTA
>NW_012134081.1:3096546-3114431 GCF_000956105.1 Propithecus coquereli
TAGGCTGACACCACGGCACTCTAGCCCAGGCAACACAGTGAGACTCTGTCTCAAAAAAAAAAAAATCTGGATGAAGTATGTCCTTAAAAAATTCACGTAAATCTATTTGGATGACATTCTTTCCAAATATAAATTTATATAAGAACTTCAGAAAAGAGAATTTAAAAAAATTTCGAACATATTTAAATTAACATTCTTCTAGGTACAAATAACAAAGTCATTGCAAATTGGCTTAGTGAAACAAGATTTATTTGCTTATGTCACTGAAGGGACTCTATGTTTCAGATGTTTCAGATGTAGATGAATTCAGGATCTTGATGTAGGCTTCCAGGCTATCTCCATAACAGTGTTCATTTTTCTTCTGTAATGGTTCAAATTCAGACAAGCTTTCTGTAAAATGCAGTGAGGAGGCTGACTTACAGCCTTAGAACACTTCCCCAACAATTAAAACTGGAATTCCAGTGCTGAATTTGGTTGCCCCAATTGGAGTCATTTGTCACATTCGGGGGTGTGTAAGGCAGTGATCAGCTTGTGCCCAGGTCATATACTTCCCCTACATCTAGGGGTTGATTCAGCCCTATTTAAATTATGTGGCCTGACAGTGGAGAGGAAATGCATCCTAAGATACATTTGTAGTAATGTTACAAAAATTTGGAAATGACTCTAGGTAGAAAAGATAAACAATAAAAATCAATTATATGATGATGAATGCTTATGTGTATGATGAGTACGTGCAAACATTCAGCAGGAAATTAAAGAATCAAAAATTAGCAATAATGCTACAATTATTTTCATTCATTTTACTAAAAT
Source organism: Propithecus coquereli (assembly GCF_000956105.1). Lineage (NCBI taxonomy): Eukaryota > Metazoa > Chordata > Mammalia > Primates > Indriidae > Propithecus > Propithecus coquereli. Next base: position 3,097,357 of record NW_012134081.1, read on the forward strand.
GATTTTAAAATTCATAAATTTCTCTTTGCAATCCTAAGTAAACCTGAGTAGACTTGTTTTTTGAGGGAAGCTGAGATTTAATAGCAGTTTTGGAGCTGGGCTTAGTGGCTGGCACCTGTAGTCTCAGCTACTGGGGAGGCTGAGGCAAGAGGATCATTTGAGGCCAGGAGTTCAAGACCACCCTGGGTGATGTAGCCAGACTTCATTCTTAAAAAAAAATAAAGCAGCTCTGAGAATATACAGACTGTAGTCGTGACTGGTATTGTGTGGTACTGTGCTTTGCTCTCCTCATTTAAAGGCTCAAACAACTTTATTCCTATTCATCCACATGCTTTTCATATTAATTAATTTTTTCTTAAATACAGGCGCACTCCTCTTTCTTCAGACAGCGATCTGATGCTGACATTCCTCACACTTATCTTTATTATTATTGATTTTACAACAGAATATATCCTTGGGAGAAAAATCCTTTGGTTTAACATGTAGCAATCAGTGTTTCTAGAAAGAATACTTTCCCTAAAATGCTCCTAAATGTATTTAAGAGGCCAAGATGATGCTATACATGGTTGAAAGTATAATATGCTATTGCTATGTTGATCATACTTTGCTCAATGTTTAGCTCTATTCATTAGGATAGTGAGTGGACACCTTTTGGATGGCCACAAAACACATGGATGGCCTTGTTCCTTGCACCCAATCCACTCCCATTGCCATGCCCAAGATTATTCCAGTGTATGCAACATTCTGAGAGAATACAAGATGGCATTACAGTGTGTTACCCATTAAATAAGCAACTAGAAAGTGGAATTCACTTTCATTTATAAAATAGACGACTTACTCACAAAGTTTGATACATTAACTCTACGGGTAGCAAATTTCAGAACACACATTCCACAACCCTGTAATGATAACCAGTCAGCTGACTTGACCACTGCATGCACAATTTTATTTTAATAGAGTTGTTATCCATGACACATCTCTTTGCTGAAATTTCTGATAGATTGTAAGTAACTAAAGGGAAACCAAGGTGGTTTTCTGAAAAAATTCTCTGGGCTAACATGTCACTCATGGAATAATAACCTGGAGTGGATGACAGTTCTCACACCAGCTGCTTGACATCTGAACAGCTGCCAATGCCCTAGGAAATGTCACACCATCAGATATAGGCTCTGAGTGTGTGAGTAGCAAAAATGTAGTTGGTAGAGACCAGCACCCCAGGCCATGACTAACACCCCAGGCCCCATCATGCCATAAGCTTGAAGCCCGGGTTAAGCTGTCAGTTTAATAAATGAATAGCCTCTTTGTTTTGATCAGCATTGTCAAGGCTTATTTCAAAAAGGGACTCTGATTCCTCTCACAGTCTAGCCCAGCCAAAGTCAATCGGTACGATTTCAAGGTGAATTTATTCATTCTTTATAAAGTTCTGTGCGCGAATATATCAAGACAGTTGAATAAATTGAAATAAATAGACTTGGAGTTACATATTCTCCCAGTAATTGAAATAGTTTCCCCCCAATATATTTATAATAACAATTCTACCTTTATGAAACCTAGTCTAGCTACAGAAAGGAAAGCATAGAATTACCATTTTGATAACATATTTGGAAAATACAATTGGGGCTAAATATGTTGATAAGGGCACCTGAAAGTTGTCCTTGCCTTTAACCATTCCATGTTAAACTTTGAGTAAAGCATAGCTTTACTGCTTGGTAAAGATGCCTGATTAGCCTGCATTGATGTGCAAATATTTACCTTGAATTTGGTCATTTCTAAATAGAAGTGTCCAAACACTAGATCCTTCTGTCTGCTTTACAGGACTTTGAATGTAAGTTACATATAGGACACTGAACTGAAAAGAAGAAAAAAAAAAGAAAAAAAAAACAGCAACAGTGTTGATGTTCATTTGAGATGAGAAAATCTAGTTAATTTGATGTATAGAATTAATTTAACACTGCCCCCCTCAGATATCATCATTATGGTTTTTAATAATATACAATAGTTGTAACTTTCAGCTAAAGCTCACTTTTTTTTTTTTTTTTTAACTTTTTTCCCTTTGTTTTACAAACAAGCAGTCTCTGAGTCATAGTCAGAAAGGGTTACTGTAACACAAAGCTCTCCTGGTTATAGTAGAAAAACCTCCCCAAGTTTATCTGCACATGATGGAGGGAAGAATTAATCTTGAACACTTATAGCCTGCTGTTCTTAAAAGGATTTTCAAAGTATAAAATATCTTATCAGGAAAGTTTGGTTCTCCTTAAAACCATCAATAAGCCCTGGGAAATACTGCAATCTGAGGTTGGGAAGGCAAAATGCTTTGACTTGATAATGAAGGACACCTGGGAATGATTGGCGTTTGCTAACAAAAAAGTCAAATAATTGAGGCGTAATGCTAAGAAGGGGTTTAGGGAACAACTTAGTCCAATGCTAATCCTTTGAAAACTTGAAGTGATGTCTATGATTATTTTTTCCCCACAGACAAGCAATCTATAAAAGTGATCAAACTGATCAACCGAGTGTGCCATTTCCCTTCCTTTATCTCTTTTTATCTCCTTCTTTTAAAGCACAGTGAAGCTCCCTCTCCTATCCATCAGTGTGTTATATAAGCTCTGATGTGCGACCCATGGGCCCACTGCCTGGAGCATTATTATTTCATAAAACATAAACAATAAATGTGTGAGTATAGTCAGTCTGAGGAGATATATGGCTTGAATAGTATAAATTTCAAAGGAATATTCTACCTCGGTGTCATTTAAAAATATATGTATATAGCCACGTTGTTATGGATGAAAAGTCTTTTTTCACAGCTCTTCCAGGAAAACCCAAATGGATGGGCTGAAAATCTGAGCTCCACTTTTAGTAGATGGATATCTACACATTCATAAGACATTATCAAAGCAGCACCTTTGTTGATCGTAAGCAGAGATCATATTAACCTCAGAATTTGAGCTCACCTTAAGCGGAAGCAAGTCTTCCTGGAAGAAATAGCCACGCTGCATAAGATGTAGAGGCTCTCCTCCTGGTTTAAATTACTTGTTGATCACCAATACCTTAATAGAGGAAATGCTGCCTAGGAAGAAATTACTGTTAAACTTTAAGAACTAATTGAGGACATGGAAACTACAATCACCCTCCATGTTTAGAGTCTGAATTGCATCTGAAGACAAATGATCCCTTGACTAAACAATTAGAATGGTATTACCTCAGGAGACCCTGTCTGAAACACAGAAACTTCTCACTGCCCCTGTTTCTTACCTTGCCTTGACCTGTTAAGTAGCCATTCTTTTCAAGGAATGTTTCAGTGAGTTTTTGTGTAAGAATTCTATTCCTTTCCACTCCAGACAAAGCATTTTTTGTAATTTGTGGTTCTTAATATTGATGGTTATCCAATTTCTCTATGATGCTAGTAGAAGTATCTTGCTCTCGCACTATTTAGAGCTTTGCAAAAAAAAAAAAAAAAATCTCTTGAACATGGGTCAGCAAACTTTTTCTGAAAAGAACCAGTTTGTAAATATTTTAGGCTTTATAGTCTCTGTCGCAACAACTCAGCTCTGTTGTAGTATGAAAGCAGTCAAAGACAATATATAAATGAGTGAATGTGATCATGTGCCAATAAAACTTTACAGATATCTCTGGTGGGCTGGATTTGGCCTCTGGTTTATAGTTAGCCACTGCTTTAGAATATGAAATATCTAGGTAATGAGAATCTATTGTTCTAATTTACATCAATAAATCAATACAAACCATTGTTGTCATTCCTTGAAGCTGGAATAATTCTTGATGAAGACTTGAGTAACCTATTAAGCTCTCCTGTTAATCCAGTCAACCTACTCACAACTGAATGTTAGATCTTTAATGTTTGTTTGCAGGTCACAATGTAGTTAGTGTCATTCAATCACCAAAACTTTTATTGAACTCATCCACTCATCACATTTTTACAGAGGACCTACTATGGGCTAGACAGGAGAGATTACAATGCTGTCTGTACTGGAACAGAACAAAAATCTAATAAACGAAATTATTTACACTGTGACAAATGTTTTATAGGAAGAAAACTAAAGTGCTGATATTGAGAATAATGGTGACAGAGATTATATTTTATATTGAATGTTTTAGGAAGCTCTAACATCATTTTCTCCATCCGTTATAAATAAGGCAAAGTAAAATGAAATGCTGCCTGAACATAAGGTCATTGGCAAGAATGGACTGTTAAATTGGGATATTTTTAAAAGATAACTAATTTCTATCAGGGCATGGTGGCATGTGCCTGTAGTCCTAACTACTTGGGAGACTGAGGCAGGGAGTTTGAGGTTGCAGTGAGCTGTGATGACTCCACTGCACTCTAGCCCAGGCAACAGAGTGAGACTCTGCCTCAAAAAAAAAAAAAAAAAAAAGACTAATTTCCTGAATAGGTAAATGTGACAAAATTCAAATAGCACAGAAAATAATGGCAAAAATAAATTTTCTTCCCAACAGGCCTTCAACTACTCAGTTTCCATGCCTAGAGGAAATACTATTACCAGTTTTTACATTCATTTTTATATATGAAATACATATATATATTTAGCTACTAGAAAATAAGACTTGAAAGAGAGATATGTCAATTTCCTGCTTTTATTGTGCATTCATACATCAGCATATACAAGCTCACTAGTACATTTAGAGCTTTAATGATGGGTACTTTCCATATTTCTAATTATTTGCTATTACACTGTGCTGTAGTAAAAATACTTATATTTACAATTTGGTATGAAATATCTGTGTTAAGATGCAATACTCCATGAGTCTGTCACTTTTCTGTATGTGCTGTAAACAGAGCACGCACTGCTATTCCGGATTACCTTACCAAGGATGTTTTTATAGCAAAGAGCCTTGGAAGATAGACATGATGTTTTCCTCTGGAAAGAAGATAGTTTTACTCACTGGTCAGCGGAAGTTCAGAGTTCCTAAATGCAAGGACCCTCAGCTCTCAAGCAAACCCATCACATACACAGCCCTTCATGTTGTCCCTGGGGACCTTGAAGGGACAAGGGGAAATGAGGAAAATATGCAGCTTGTGCTGCTGCTTCCTATCGCAAGAGTAATACCGTTGTTTATCTCTGGACCAGGAGTCTCCAAACTCCTGCCAATATTCACGGAACTGTGACAGTCTATTTGTTAGCTCAGAAATAGGGAAAAACTTCAGATCTTTCCTAGTCTGTAGTTATCCGTGGGGATAAACTCCTAGAACTGGAATTGTGGAGCCAAAGATTAAGTACATTATAAATACATGTTGATAATTACATTAATATCAACATAGATTGTTATCATATATTAATATCAACATATATTCCCTTCTTCCAGTCTCACTAACTAGCTATGTTACCTAATTTTTGATATTTGCCAACTTGCTTAGTGAAAACAATATCTGATTGCATTTTTAATTTGCATTTCACAATGAGTGAGTGTAAATATTAACTCAGATACTTAGCTGTTTATATATATTTTTCTATGGAATTTTCTGTCTGTCCTCCGTTTTTCTATTGGTTTTTTCTTACTGATTATTTAGATCTCTTTAAGTATTAACAAATTAGGCTTTTGTCTATCCCACATGTTAAATATTTTTCCTTCCAATTTTCAATTACCTTTTTAAAGTTTTTCTCATGAATCTTTTTTTTTAATTTTAAGGTAGGCAAATTTATCAGTATCCTCTCTTATGGCTCCTGAATTTATGTGATATTAAGGCCTTTCCTACTCAAAGATTATGTAAAAATAAGTCATGCTGCTTTTTGTACTTTTGTGATTTAATTTTTTATGTTTAAATTTTGATCCACCTGTAGTGTATTTTTGAGTAAAAATTAAGATATAGATCCCATCTTATTTCTTTTTCTGGATTAGGGTATTTTTGAAATAATCAACACCACGTTTGAAATCTTAATTGAGATTTGAAACAAAAAAGAATTTCCTCGAGAATAACAATCACACACTTGAGATAAACTATTAACTGAATTTACTAAACCGTTAAATTAAACATTTCAACTAATTACCGAGATACTATTCAATTGTAAGATTTGCTTTGGCCACCTGTCCTTCCTCACAGGGGGAGGGAATGGGAACATGCTCTTTAGTGAGGTCATTTTCAGGACTGTTGTTTTGATCATCCTTTCTCCCATTCTTCCCTGTTTCCTTTCCTTTCTCCTTTGCTCCCTCTCTCCCCTCCTTCCCACCTTCTTTCCTCCTTCCTTCCTTCCTGTTTGTTCCACGAATCTGACAAATCTCCTCAAAGGCCAATTCTTACTGTTTATCAGGGTGCTGGTACTTTCTGTGCACATTTTCACGAACTTCCCTTTTTTAACGTCTGGATTACTCCTGTGACTTTCCCTTTTCAGTATTTCGCTATGTTCTCCCATTCATTGCTTCTTTTCTTGCCTCAGTGTTGGCCAGAAGACCACTTTGCATAGTGCTTTGTTGCTGCCGATTTTCAGAAAACCTAGATGCCCTCTGCTTTCTGGGCTCTTCTTACTCTACTGGTCCATTCCCTAAAGAACTATTTATTCCTCACTAAAACTTTCTGAGCCACTTCCTCAAGGCAAACACCAAAACAAAACAAAACAAAAAACAAACCAAAAAAAGCCCTGCAAATAATCTTAAGTTTTATTTTATTTTATTTTATTTTAGGAGCTTGTTTTACTAGGTGGTTTGTTGTTTATTTTTATTTTTTCTCTTTGTATTTGTAACACTACTACCCTCATCATGTAGGCTATATTTATTTTGCAATCATGGAAGAAACTATGATATTTTTGGCTAAAAGAGAACTGCTATCATATCTTTGGCAAATTTCTTTGTCTCGCTCAACTCTATACCAAATAGTCTGATTAAGTAATTGATGCTGTTTATTCAGATTATAGTTGCCCTTTTTTATTTTTCAGAAAATCAATATGACCTTAAGTCTAGGGATTATTATTTCTGCTACATTTCCGGCCTCCTGCTCACTTATGCCTGGGCTGTGTCTCCCACAGTGGTTCTTTTTATAACAACTCTTTAACCTATACTGTTCAAATGTGCAGCCCTATTTCAGGACAGATGTGCATTTTTGGTTTCCTTACCTGAAGTCCAACTGCCCCGTTCTCCATCTAGCCCTTTCATTCTGCTCAGGGCAGAGAAGCTTTTGCTCTACAGTCACCATTGATTGCGATGACAATTAATCAACCTATGAAATTCAATATTGTTAAAAGTCATTTGTATGTTTCCTTTCAGTTGTTTTATTACATGCAGATCTATAGGAATATTATGAAAAACAAATTAAATAAACAGGGAGAATATGTGCTTTCTAAGTGCAAGTCTGTCAAGTGAGTGATGCTTGGCTCAATGGAGCTGGCCTGTCTCCATCAGAAAAATGAGTGAGCTTCACCAGCTCTGTAGTTCTTGATTATTCTAGCAGGAATCCCAGTGTGCAGCATCAGGGGCCTGTGCTCAGGCATGCAGCCGTGTGATGCAGAGCAAGGGGCCACCATACATCACGTTCAGCTATTCAGGAAAATTTGACAGATGATAATATTAAATGATTTTATAACAAAATCAGCATGTTACACAAGTTTCCAAATGATAGAATAGCTGTGGGAGGAGCATCTTTTTCAAATATACACAAAAGCTCCGTATGAACCAACAAAAATTCCTCCTCAGCCTCAGAAGGTGAAGGCAAGGACCAGGAGGTTCCTTATCATCTATTTCCGCCAGACTCTGCTATCATTTTTGTATGTGTAGGAGGTTCTTGTAAAACTAAATTTGAACAAAGAATTCTGCTGACAAGAAAAGAAAAAAGAAAGAAAGAGAAATACTTTTGAAAAGCCCTAGACTAAATAATCTTTAATGCCATTTTCAGTTCTATAATTCTTTGGTTATATGACTCAGTGATAATAAATAAATCTACTATATATATCTATATATATAACTAGTATTTTAATCGAACAACTTAGGAGAATTGTTACAAGACATTCTCTCCCTCAGGCAATAAGTCTCCAACAAATTCTAAATTATTTTAGGAGAGGTTATAATAGGAGACTAGAGATGTGAGATTTTGGATTTTCTAAAATGTTGATTTTCTCTCTATATATAGATTCTTCTTTTTAATATGCTCATACTGAGACTAAAATATAGTTCTCTACAATGAAAATGTATTTTTTGTGTGTTCAAAGTGTAAATTAGTGTTTAAGTGACATTAGCCTATGTATGCATTTGCTTAACATTCTTGTGACCTTATGTTTGAATTAAGATTGCACCATTTCATAGTTAAAGGACATAAATATATTGCTGCACCTGTTTTCAAAACATTCTAATATGTGTTATTTCTATTTTTCAAACTCTTAGTATAGACTGAAGACTTTTTTTTAATGACATCTAAATGTGCCTTTAATTTTAGATTTGAAGTTAGGTCTTGTAACCAAGAAAAACAAGTTACCAAATTCTAAAACAAGTAAGAATTTGTTAAAATATATTAGAAACAATATAAATAAAATTACCAAGAAACAAAATGAAATAACAATTATTATTTTCAGAGAATTAGTATGAAAGCACTTTATCCATTGTGGTGAGAGTCTGAATTGTTATACTATTTCTAAGATAAATTTGGCAGTATTTATATCAAGACCCCTAAAAATGCTTATTTATGTAACTTTATCCTCAAGAAGTATTTATAGATTAGAAGAAATATGTATAAAAAGCATTTATTATATTAGGAGGAAAAATAATTTAATGTTAGGAGAACAGATAATATGGGAAATATGTAGAAAATATATCTTACAGTCATTAAAATGTTATTCTAAGAATATTTAAAGATGTTTACAATGCTCATTTACAGTGAAAAAAATCACCATTACAATATATATGTTTAGTATGACCACGATCCTCAAGAATTCCATCCTAGAAGCTGAAAATTGGAGAAAAACATAATTACCAAAATATTTTCAATAGTTAAAATATCATGATGCCATCATAGATTATTTATTTGTCTTCTCTATAGTTTTATTTTTCAAAAGTTTAATGAAATTTATTTTAAGAAAAATATTAAATATTAATTTCAAAAGTTGAGGATCCTAAATTAAATATTCATATGAAGAATCTGGGTTTCTGTTACACTGAAGAAGTTATCATTTGGGCTTATTATTTAGTTGTTCAAGGGACATTTCTGCTTATAAAGCTATATTTGCTGTGCATCTCCAGATTACCGAACCTGCAAGTCGGGAAAGTACAACCAGATACCTATGTGTTTATTGGTTACAGTATGAGACAATGAACTAGGGGCTTTCCTGGACATGAAAAAAGCAAAGCACATGTTTCTTTTCATGTAAGGTATGTACATTTCTTCTTCCTCTTCTTTTTTTCCTTCTTCTCCTTTTTCTCCCTCTTCCTCCTTTTTCTTCTTTGTTTTTCTTCTTCACTTCCTCTTTAGATAGTGAGTTTGAATGAGATTGCATTAACACTAATAACAAATTTTATCCATGTGTTCAACTCTCTCCAGCCCTTACAACGCTGCACAGAAATTTCTGGAACCCTGAGGCGTGGTCTCAGTCCCATGAGTTCTTATTCCTTCTACTCTTGCTAGATAGATACTCTGTTGTTTGACTATTCATCAACCCCCTACAACACCAACTCAAGGCAGTCTTCTGTCTCTACTCTGTCAGGTGTGATAGTCTCTTTGGTCTGGGCAATACATTACCATAATACTGCATTTCAGGGAATAGAAGCCCAACACTGTTCTCCAGCCTCCACATCTTCCATCTGTAGCCTCCTACTTGGCTCTTGCACTTCTAATCTTATCCCACATCTCACCATCCTTTATTCTCCAGCAAGCTTTCATGATGCTTTCTTTCTAAAATGAAAACATACTATGACATCCTTCTGCTGAAACACATCCAATGACTTCCCTCACAGTTGCAAAAACATTCAATGTCCTCACTTTGTTCTAGAGTGAGGATTCCATTATGTGGTCCTGTCTACCTCTCTAGCATCTAAACCCATCAATCTTTTCCATCCTGGGCCCAGCTACCTTGGCTCTCTTCCTGTCCTGAGTATTTGAGGCTTTCATATCAGGGACTTTGCATTTGGTCTTTCTGTTTGAAATGTTCTGACTCTGTATATTTTCATGATCCATTTCCCCTCTTCACTCAGACTTTGATTAAAATTGACCAACCACTTCAGAAATTCTTTCCTTGACCAGTCTATCCCAAACTGCCTAATTCCTTTACATTTCCTCCTCCAGTATCATCTTTTCTTTTCTGACCAACAATGCTGTAATGAAATTGTTAAAGTCTAAGCAAAGGCATTGATTTGATATTTTTATAGAAGTTAAAAAACATAAGCAAACTGTCAAGATCTCTCCCCAAATCTTAACCATTTACTTGAGAACATCCCACCATGACTATTAATTTTCTCCAAAATTTTTAGATATTTGACTATTTCCACTATTCCTAGGATTTAGACTTCCAGAACCAGGCAAGAAAAACTGCTGATTGGGCGTTCATGGCTTAGTTTACCTAAAAGAGATCCTTGTCTAAAGTGTATTCATTTCCCACTCCCTGCCCCCATGTTTGAGGTTCCAGTAGCTTCCTTGCCAGGGAAGAACTAATTTCTCTTATAGCTAATTTCCAATTGTTTCTCTGACTGTGTCTTGTGTCTAGTCCAGTTCCTGCCTGTGTTCTTTGCTAATGTGGCAGGAAGAGGTTGTGTCTAGAACGTGATTATAGCCGATTGTGGTGAATTCGCTAAGTAAAGCAGGGACGCTGAGCTGTCTCTTATGCCGTGGCTGGTTCTCAAACAGCTGGATAGCTTCCCTGTGCCACCGCCATTATGCAGGAGATGAGATTATTTAAGGATGATTAGAGTAGTCATGATTTTAGCTTTCTAACAATGAATATCCTCACTCTCCAAACTACCAAAAAAAAAATGCAAATAAGCAAAAACAAAACAAAATAAAAACACCTCCACCACAGGTATGTATTGTTCAACTTTAATGTATTATTCAACTTCCACACACTTAACAAGAAAAAGTTATAAATCATGTATAGAAGTATGAACTGGTTCTGTTCATTTTGTTTGTTTTCCGGAATGCATATGGGGGAGGCATTATTTATTCTCTTTTCTTCTAATTCAATCTTTCCTTTCTTGTAGTTTTTTTAAATAACTTGGAATGAATGCTGTCTGAAAAAGAGGTTCCTAATTATTTTATGAAAAGGAGTTTTTGTAACCACATTTTGATTATATTTCCATGGATTAAGGAATGGAAGGCCTTTTTGTAACATCTTCTAATAGTTTATTAGGTATAATTTGCATGTAGTACTGTATATCTATCTATCTACCCATTTTGCTATTTTGCCCGGGTTGGCCTTAAACTCAGGGACCCAAGTGATCCTCCCACCTCAGCCTCCCCAGTAGCTGGGTCTACATGGCAATGCCACCATGCTTAGTTTTGCATATATTTAAATGCAGAATTTGATAAATTTTGAACATCTACCTATGAAACCATCATCACAATCAAGATAGTGAACACACCCATAACCCTCCAAAATTTTCTCCTGTCTTCTGTTATCCCTCTTCCTTGTCCCTTCCCACCTCCTCCCTAGGTAACCTTGGATCTGCATTCTGATACTACAAATAAATTTCTTGTATTAAAAATTTATACAAAATGAATCTTGCAATATGTATTATATTTAGTCTGGCTGTTATCATTCAGCATAATTATTTTGAGATTCACTTGTGTGTTGTGTATATTATAGTTCATTGTATTTTATTTCTGAGCTGTGATATGGATATATCACAGTTTGTAGATGTCAGTAAATATTAGGTGGTTTCCAATTTCTAACTGTTACAAATAAAGCTGCTATAAACATTCGTATCCATGTCTTTATGTGAACATATGCATTCATTTTTGTTGGTTAAATACCAAGAAATAAAATGTCCAGCTTGGACAATAAGTACGTTATTTAATTTTTTATGAAATTGTCAAACTGTTTTCAATGTGGTTGTACCATTTTACATCCCCATCAGCGGTGAATAAAAGTTACAGTTCTTCTGCTTCTTTGTTGACATACAGTAAGATCAGTCTTTAATTTTAGCCAAACTAATAGATGGTCAATCATTGTGGTTTTAATATGCATTTCCCTAATGACAAATTATCTTTAGTATATTTTCATGTGCTTATTTGGTGATCATGAAATCTACTTCTGAAAAGTGCATATGTAATTTTTTCCCCATTTTTATCTGTTTTTATCTGTTTTTTTAAATGAGCTTGAAAAGTTCTTTTAACATTCTAGATATGAGCTCTTCATCAGATATATGATTTGCAAGTATTTTCTTCCAGCCTGTGGCTTTCTTTAGATTCACTTAACAGATTTTTATTTTTCTGTTCAAAAAAGAGATTTTAATTTTCCTGAAGCCCAAATTGTGATTTGTTTTTCTTTCATGGCTTGTGTTCAGTATCATATCTTAGAAATTCTTGCTTAATGCAAAATCACAAATATTTTCTTTTGATATTTTTATTAAGCTTATAGTATTATGTTTTAATTTTGGTATGTGAAGCATTTTGAGTTAAATTTTTTAAATGTTATAGGGTATGGATCCAAGTTTTTTTGGGGGGGAGGGTGCACGTTTAGTAAAGTATTTGGCCCTGCTCAAAGAGAGGTCTGGCCTTTGCCCTTGGCTTGTAGGAGGTAATCTTAGTCATTCCTGATAGGAGTGTCTTTTTTTTAGGGTGAGTGGTAACCACGTTAGATCTTAGCATGGAGTAGGCCACACTGAGATAGTTTTAGGGTAGGAGCTAGTCATGCCAGAAAGACCCACAATGTAACTTAAGATGGGGGGCTTTGGATCATGTGGTATCAGTTGACTTGGAGACCAAGTTTAATCACAAGGGCAATCAATCAACCAATTATGCATGCATAATGAAGCCCCAGTAAAAACTCTGGTCACCGAAGCTCGGGCATTCTCCTCTGGTTGGCAATTCTCTGTGTGTATTATCCCATATTGATGCAGAATAACATATCCCGACTCCAAGGAGAAAGGACAACAGAAGCTCCTGGACTCCACCCTATGCACATCTTCCTTTGACTGATTTTATTCAATATCCTTTCCTTGTATTAAATGGCTTTAAGTGAGCTCTGTGAGTCCTTCTAGTACTATCAAACTTGAGGATGGTTTTGGAAACCCCCTTGAACTTGTGAACAGTGTCAAAAGTGTCAGGAGTCTTGAGGACTGTGTACTTTAGCTTTGTAGTTGGCTCTAAGCTCCTTACAATAAGGATAGCCAATTGCCTCAGCACCATTTATTGAAAAACCTGTCTTTGCAACTTTGTAAAAAATTGGTAATCCCTATAGGTGTGGATCTATTTCTGGATTCTGTTCCATTGATCTATTTCTCCATCTTTTCATCAACAGCATACCGTTTTGAATACTGTAGCTTTGTAATAAGTCTTAAAATCAGGTAATATTTGTCCTCCAATTTTTTTCATTTTTTTTGAAATTTTTTTAATATTCTAGATTCATTCCATTTCCATATAAACTATATTATCAATTTATACAAAAAGCCTAGTGGCATTTTGATTGAATTGAATCTAAGGATAAATTTGGAGGGAATTGATATTTTAAAAATATTATGTCCTTTGACCCATGAACACTAAATATTTCTCCATTTATCTGGGTCTTATTTAGTTTTGTTCAGTGACATTTTAGGGTTTTAAGGGTAGATGTCTTGCATATTTCATGTCTTTTGTCATATTTATTTTATACTTTTAATGCTACTATCAATGGTTTTTTCCCTAAATTTCAATATATGATTATTGCTAGATATTAATAATAGAAATCCAATTGATTTTTATATATTGATTTTGAATTTTTAAACCTTTGTAAATGTACTTATTAATGTTACTAGCTTTTTCATAGATTCCATCAGATTTTATACATAGGCCATTATGTCATTTGTAAATAAAATGGTTAATTCTTTCTTTCCAATTTTGATGCCCTTTCTTTATTTCTTGCCTGTTTTCACTGGCTAGAACTTCCAGTACAATGTTTAATAGCAGCAATGAGAGTGCATATTTTTTTCTTGTCCCTAATCTTAAGGGAAAGGTATTCAATCTTTCATCAAAGATACTCTATTATATTAAGGAATTTTCTTTCTATTCCTAACTTGCTGAGAGTTTCTAATCAGGAATAAATGTATTTTGGCAGAACTTTTCACTGCATTATAATTGTATGGTATTTCTTTTTTAGTTTGTTAATATGGTAAATTATATTGTTTGATTTTTGAATATTAAACTAACCTCACATTCTTAGAATAAATATCACTTGGCCATGATGTATTATCTTTTTTATATATTGTGGTTTGATTTACTAAAATATTGTCTATAATTTTTACATCTGTGCTCATGAAGAGTATTAGATAAAATTATTGTTTCTTGTAATCTCGTTGATTTTGGTATCAGAGTAATGTACTGATGAAATGCATTAGAAAGTAATACCTTATCTTCAAATTTCTGAAGGAGTTTATGTGAAATTGGCATTCATTTTTATTAAATGTTTCATACATTTCATCATTGAAGTCTTATAGGCCTTGAATGATCTTTATGTGAAGGTTTTATCTATAAACACAAACACAAAATTATTGTTATAATAGTATTTAGCTTATCTGCGTCTTCTTGGATGAGTTTGGTACTTTGCACAGTTCAAGGAATATATCCATTTCATCTATACCAGGGGATAGAAAACTATAACCTGTAAGAAAGATCCGTCATGTGGCCTTGTCAACTAGGAATTTATAAATGTGTGTGTGTTTATTTTTATATTTTTAAAGATTCGAAAAAAAACAAAGATGAATATGAAACAAAGACTGTATGTAGCCTACAGTCTGAAATACTTATTAACAGCATCGATCCTTAAATATGTTAACTGACCCCTGATCAAAATTGTTGAATTTATTGGTATTGAGATATTAATTATATTCCCTTATTATTTTAATGTCTATAATATCTATAGTCAAACTATTTCTCTTAATCCTGATATTGGTAATTAGTGTCATTTTTTTTTTTCCCAATTACTCTGGTTAAAGGTTTACACATTTTTTGATCATCTTAAAGAACCAGCTTTTGGTTTCAATGACTTTTCTATATTTTTTTTATTTCTATTGTATTGTTTTCAACTTAGAGCATTATTATTTTATTTCTTTTTTGAGGATTAATTTGTTCTTTTTTAGTTTCTTAGGTATAGAAGGCAAAGTAATTTATTCGAGACCTTTCATCTTTCCTAATGGAGGTGGTTAATGCTACCAATTTCTCTCTAAGACTGCTTTTTGTAGAATTTCAAAAATTTTAATATGCTGTACTTTTATTTTCTTTCAATTCAAATTATTTTATAACTTCCCTTTTAATTTTTTTCTTTGATTCATAGGTTATATAAAAAATATATTACTGTATTTAGTTTTGACATATTTGGGGATTTTTCAGATATCTTTTTAGTACCGATTTCTAATTTAATTTGATAGTGATCAGAGAATTTATTTTGTATGACTAAAATCCTTTTAAGTTTATTACCCACTATTGAGGCAAGACTCTTCTAATACTCTGATACTGCGCTCAATGCTTCATTAATTATGAGGTTTCAATCTGCCTGAAAAGTATTGGCACTATTCCCAGCCTGTAAGATGTCCAGAGTTCTTTCTCTCTGCAGTTCCCACAGTCTGCCTTGTGAACTCTAGCTGCCTTGGTCTCCCAAATGCTCAGCTCCATCTTTTCAACTTGGGGAGACTTCCATGTCTCAACCGCATTTCCCCTCCATGTGTCATGGACCTAGAACTCTGAATAGTAAGCCTGTAGAACTCCTGGGCTCACTATATTTGCTTCTTGTTCTTGGGGGATTACTGCCCTCTGTTGCCTGCTGTCCAGTATCTCGAAAACAATTTTTTAAATATATTTTTCCAATGTTTTTGTTTCGGTCAGGCAAGAGAGTAAATCCAGGCCCTGTTACTCTATTTTGGCTGGAAGACATCAAAATATTTTTACAAATACAAAAAGCGTGCCAGTTTTAACCATGTATGCCATTCTGTCTCCAAAGTAATCGATAGTAGATCCTAATTGTTCTCTGAATAAATTAAATTTCTCATTCATTTTTTCTAGACTTTTCCATCCAATTTTATGAATCCAATTCTTTATTTAGGGTTTATATAATTCCCTATTCCTTTGGCAAAACCTTCTAAGACTTGACCTATCAACACACATGTATTGAAATGAGATGTTTATTTTATGGGAAATTGTAGCAGATATCATTGGGAGAGTCTGCTTCACCACATTTCTTCTCAAAAATCACCTCTCTGCTTGTAAGGGTGTAGCTCCATTTTAAAAGATTCTCTTCTTATTGTTCATAACTAACTGAACCATAAGTACTGGACTCAAAATTAGCTAGATTCATTCTATCGTAGAAATTTGGAATTGGAATTTACTAGTAGTTAATTATTCTCATTGTGGGTTGACTAGCAGGTAGAAAAAGGAAGGTGACTATGTTAGTGTGGAGAGAGAGAAGAAGGAAGAAGAAGAAAGAAGAAGAAGAAGGAGAGGAAAAAGAGTAGAAGTAGTAGTAAGAGGAGAAGGAGGAAGAGGATTAGAGGTGGTGGGGGGTGGGGAGAAAGGGAGAGGAGAAGGAGGAGAAAGAAGAATTAGAAGAAAGAAGAAGCAGAAGAGAGGAGAAAAAGAAGTTTGAGAATAGAGCAGAATAGAATACATAAATAGATCAGACAAGAAAAGGAGGGAGAAAGAAGTTAGAGGAAAAGAGAGTTCAAAGAGAAGAATTAAACAGTTTCCCAGAATGAGAGGTGAGGGTTTGAGGAGCACCTTGCTCTTGGCTGTGGCACTTTCCCTGGCTTCCTGGAAACATCCTGCAACCTATATAAAATATTTTCCTTTCTTGCTTAAGGTGAATCCTATTACCTATAGCCAAATAATCCTACCTAATATAATGATCCCAATTCATTATGAAAACATGGTCACTAAATTCAGAAAAGTTATCATTTAGAAAGGTAAACAGATGCTTAGTGCCAAGATATAGACTGTATATATATAT
>NW_012134081.1:3114481-3126628 GCF_000956105.1 Propithecus coquereli
AGGAGATCATTGAAATTTGAAGTAGCTGAGAAAGACTTAGAAGATAATATGATCCTTAAAATTTAAGAAAGATTTTCCCATGTGGAGAGGAACAAGGTGGTCATTTCGGGAATGGAAAAGACCACGAGCAGAGGCCTGGACACAGCATGGAGAGGAGGAAGCACCGTTTAACTGGAACATATACATGGGGATTGTGAGGGATGAACTAGCATATTTTGTGCAGAAGAAAGGAAGGCTTCAGAATCTGGCATTAGACTCGATGCAGTGGGCACTGTCAAAAGGTGGTGTATGTTTTCTCCTACTTGTTTTTAAAGAGAAAAATGACATGATAAAGCATGCTTCCAGGGAGATTAGTTTGGTAAGAAAGTACAGGATTGATGAAAGAGCCCAGAGCCTAGATGTGAGAGATGGATTAGGAGGCTGTATCAGTTAAGAGACTTTGAGCTTTAAGTCACAGAAAAACCCAACTCCAACTGGCTTAAAGAGAGAGAGAGAGAGAATATGAATGAATTGAATTTAACAGGACACCTAATGAAAACATTCAAGTATGGAGCTGAATTCAGAAAATGACAGCATTTGGGGCTGAAGTAATGTCCTTAGGGCTGAGTTTTCTCTGTCGCCTGTGTCACCTTGTGCTGACCTGAATCCCCATGGTCACACCTGTTAGTTCCAGACTCTCCTCCCATGGGAGAAAGATGCCTTAGGAGCTCTGCATTAATTTCTCTGAGGCTCATGTCCAGCAGGAAACAACAGACACCTTTCTAGATCCATCCCTCAGTCTTAGGCATCGTTTGTTGGCCAGAGTAGATCATGAGCTAATCCCAGAAGGATCCCTCTGGTCAGGAGGGAACAGTGATTTGATTCATCACATCTGGGTCATGCATTTGCCCATGTGACATAGATAGGTGGAATGTTGAACTTTGATTTGTTGCTCAATGCTAGTTAGTTTATCCCAAGGCCACTTTTCATAATAATTCCAGTGTTTTGTAACAAGGGAAGCAATACCATTTGTAAGATGGAAATAGTAACTTACTGAGTTTTAGTCACAACAATATATTTAAAAGCCACAATTTCAGATTAGAGATTTTCTGCATGGCTTTATTCGATTACGTATTCCAGAGCACAAACACACTGCATATGACAAATGTCTTCTCACCGCGAACTTTCACAACATACATAACCCCTCGAAATCAGAAGTTTATAATGGAAATACTGATGCTACCTTAACTCTGCTAAAGTGAACTGTGCTGCTTTGATAAGAGGAAAATGTATGTTTACCTTTTGAAGACTCATCATTTTTCCAAATCGTGATTAGTAGGTGGCAGGACAATATAACACCGAATCGTATGCAAAGATAGCCCGGATTTGAAATATGAATCTTTTGCCAGTGCAAGAGATGAAGATGACAGTTGTAATCTCTTCAGATTCATAATTTACTAAGTTGTAGGCAGGTTAGCAGTGATTGATCATCCCCAGGCTGGGTGTTAGTGATTTAAAAATCATTTTATTGCATTACACAAATGTGAAGTTTAAAAGTTTTAAACTGTCTTTATCTCTACCTTAAAGCAACTCTTAGGAACAGGCTTACCTCTGGAAACTAAATGTATACAAAGGCGTGCTTATTACAGCATATGTCTCTCCTGTAGCTCATCATATTATATATTAAATATGACAGAGTGGATTGTTTACAGTATGAAAATTTTATGTTATTGTGAGGACATCCAACATTTACTACAGAATGAAGTATGGCAAAGAACTATAGGTTTTGCTACCAAACAGTGAAACGAAATTTGTCACTGCTTCTGTAGTCAACAAAAAACATTTTGAGATGAAATTATTCAGGGTATAGTAGCAGGGGCAGAAAGGCTAAACTTACTCTCTCTAATGAAACTAAGACTCTATTATGGTTTTATCATCATGAGGATTGTTTTCCATTCAGAGCCATCCAGGAAAGGCATGTGAAGACAATGGAACAATGCAGATGTGAAGACAATGGAACAATGTAGAAGGAGTTCCCAATTCTGCCTCTGTATAGATAGGCTTTGGCTTTTTTGTCACCTAGAGAAATCATTGAGAATGGTGTGGCTTACGACACAGCAGAAGAAGTGTCGTTGAAAAATCACAGTGTCATTGTCATTGAAAAATCACAGGATCTCCTCCTTCACCTCCGTTGCCTCTCTTTCTTATCATTTCTCTGATTCTCTTGCAATAGAAATTCTCTCTTGAGTGTCATTGTGCGATGGATCAGAGAGTTGAATGGTCTTAGCTTAGCATCTCTCACTTCAAAAGCATACCTGAGGGATGTTGCCACATACTAGAGATGCTCCTCCTCAAACCTCCATCTTTCCCTGGGGTAAACAGGAAGTAAAGATCAATTAGCCATAGAAACTTACAAAATGTTATTATCCTCATGACATTTCTCCATCGCACGGGAATCAATTCCTATTCAAGACCATGTCTGACTCAACAAAACGGAAATTTTCACAATGATTCATGTGTATCAAAAATACAATTTTTAGGGCTCAGTGGTGGTGCCCGTAGTCCCAGCTACTTGGGAGGTTGAGGCAGGAAGATGGCTTAAGGCAGGAGTTGGAGGCCTGCCATGTGCTATGCTAAGCTGTGATTGCCCCTGTGAATACTGCACTCTAGCCTGGGCAATAGAATAAAATCCTGTCTCTAAAAAAAAAATGAAATTTTTATGCAAGGCTGGTTCCTTCTTGGTTTGACAAGTGTAGGACCAGAGATTAAGAGACATTACTAAGGATGGATTAAAGATCAGACTTTACAGGGGATGCTTAACAAAGCAGAAGACAGTAAAAAGGGCCTGCAACACCCCCTCTGCCAGTCTTTTAACTGCTGCAAAGAGGCTCATGACAGGACAATTGTGCTCTGCAGGGCAGGCCATGGAGTAAGTTCCAGGGAAGGAAACATGACCTCCTTTTGTTTTCCCTTCTATTAGGGCAAGCATGAGAGGTACAGGGGCAGTGGGGGAAAATAGATTATTTTGGGTGACAGGCAGCCTGTAGTTAGATACTCACTGTGCATGAGGTTGCTGAGAAAGTTTTCATTTCTCTCTGCTGAGAGATGTTAACGGAAAAGCAGCCAAATTCTGTAAAATAATTTTAAAGAGATTTATTCTGAGCCAAATTTGAGGATCATGACCCAGAGCCACGCCCAAGAAGCCTTGAGCAAGTGGACTTGGTGTGGCTGAGTTACAGTTTGGTTTTATACATTTCAGAGAGACAGAGGTTACAGGTAAAGTCATAAATCAATACATGGAATGCATATATTGGTTTGGCCTGAAAAGGTGGGCCATCTCAAAGGGCGGGGGGATGGTTATAGGTTATAGGTGGGTTTAAAGATTCTTTGACTTGTAATTGGTTAAAGATATGAAGCTTTGTCTAAAGGCTTGGAATGTTTTTTTTTTGTTTTTGTTTTTGTTTTTTTTTTTTGAGACAGAGTCTGGCTCTGTTGTCCAGGCTAGAGTGCCGTGGCGTCAGCCTAGCTCACAGCAACTTCAAACTCCTGGGCTCAAGCGATCCTCCTGCCTCAGCCTCCCGAGTAGCTGGGACTACAGGAATGCGCCACCATGCCCGGCTAATCTTTTCTATACATATATTTTTAGTTGTCCAGACAATTTCTTTCTATTTTTAGTAGAGACTGGGTCTCGCTCTTGCTCAGGCTGGTCTCGAACTCCTGACCTTGAGTGATCCACCTGCCTCGGCCTCCCAGAGAGCTAGGATTACAGGCGTGAGCCACCACGCCCGGCCAAAAGGCTTGGAACGTTTTTAAGATAAGGAGGTCTGTTAATCAGAGACAAGCCACCAGACATATATTTATTGTGTCAGTTGAGGACCTGCAGGTTTGTTTTACGTAGCTCTTAGGCCTGTTAATGGGTTACAAAGGATGTCTCCAAGAAGGGAGAGGGGCATGCTGAGGCATTTCTGACCTCCCTCCTTGTGGCAGGCAATTTAGTTTTAGGATATCCCCTTGGCCAAGAGGAGGTCCATTTAGTCAGCCTGAGGGGGAGCTTTAGAATTTTATTTTAGTTCACAGAGAGAAGCTACCTACTAGCTTCTGGGTGTGGAGATGGGAGAAAATTCAGGAGCTGATGAAATGTTGTTTAGGCAACCCAGAGAAAACAGAATAGGCTCCACATGTACTCACCATCAAATTGGCACTGACTGATCAACACTATGATGCACATGCAGTAGTAATATTCTCTAGGGATTGGGGGTTAAGGGGTTTAAACTCACGACTAATGGATATGGTGAGCATTGTAGAGGGGAAGGGCATGCCACTAATCCTCGCTTGAGTCAGGCAAAGACATAAAATGTAACCAAAATGTTTGTACCCTCATAATATCTTGAAATAAAAATAAATAAATGAAAAAAAAGATTTCAAATTAAAAAAAAGGATGTTTCAAGACAATGCTTTTTTCATACCACAACAACGAATTCATAATTTCCTCCCTCCTGTCATCCTCCCAACACAAGTTGTTCCTCACATACATTTAACACTAGTGGGTAGGAGAAAGAAGAAGAAAGTCCCCATATACAGTAATCTTATCTCATCTATTAATTTCTACATAGATCAATGCAAGACACTTTGACACCTCCACACATAATTTAAAAATTCCTAAATCATATGTTTGATTTGTATCTGAGACTGCTAAAACAAGCAATCTTCACTATTCTTAATATACTACTATTCACGAGGTTACTATAATTGAGACCTAACACTGGAGTTGTATTTCCTTTTATTGTTTCTTGTTTTTTAAACAAAAGAATTCTAATGCACTTGGTTAGAATGGCACAAAGGAAAGCGATTATACAAATATGTGCACTTTTGCAGCCATTCTGCCGTTAAGAGCTCAGGCAGAAAAGAGAGATGTGAAAGATTTGAAGTGAACTTCATTTCAAATTTCTGTGAACTTCGTTTCCATTTTTTTCTAACACTTTCTCTCTCCTTCACCTTTTCTGCTTTGGTCACACCGACCTCCTCGTCATTGCAAATACACCGAGCACATTAGTGCCTCAGATCCTTCTTACTTTCTCTTCCCTCTCTCTGGCCAAAATGCATTTCCTGCAGACAGCAGCATGGCCGCCTTCCGGTTCACTCAGATCTCTGCTTGAAGCTCACCAGTGAGGCTGTAGTATTGGGTGGATTTAGATGGGAAGATAAAAAGATAATATCAATGTTTCTAGGTTAGAAAACCAAAATGACAGTGCCACATAAGAGAATGGTCAGGCTGGGGGTGTAGATTCAGAATTTGTCATGGTAAAGAGGTGAGTTGAAACCATTCATATGCCAGTATAGAGTGAGGATTTATGAGAGCCAAAGACAAACCTTTCAGAAAAGCAAGCATCTAACGCCTATGACTTGAAAAAATGGAGAACAGAAGAGACAAGGAAGTCAGTTACACATACACAGGAGGATCGTTGAAATACTGGAGACAAAATTAAAGAATATAGCTGCAAAATATATCATGGAGGAAAGTTTCAATAAGAAAGTAACAGTCAACAGTGTCAAATAATAACTCAGAATAGGTCCTTGGATTTGTAAATTTATAAATCAATGAGAGAGAGTACATTTAACAGAAAAGTAGTGGGCATCATTTGACAGGAAGGTGGTGGGGTTGACTAAGTTGGAAAAAGTTGGTGTATGTAGAACAGTTGGTATAACTGGAACAAAGCTATAGATAAGGTTGGATATTATGAATTTGAAATGAATCCATTCAGACAAGAAATATAATTCTGTTTCAATATTCAAATGAGAAAAAATGCTTGTGTTTACAAAATTGGAAATTAGAACAAAAACAGGAAGGGCAGAAAGGCAATAAAATCGGTGATTTACACAAAATCGATCTTTTTCAAAAAAAGAATTCTGAAAATTTTAGTTTTGTTCTTTTCAACTAAATTCCCAGTTTTGAGGACTATATAATGCATGTACTTTTTATATAGTCTACATTGTTGAGCACTGGGTGGGTACATATTAAACATTTATTATATCTAATGTTCTAACTTTATAATACGAATAATATTTCATTGGAGTAAATGTGGTTTTGTAGCTGACGCTGTCTTTTTCCAGTGTTTTAGACTATCTCAGAGTAATTAGGTTGTTTTGTTGTGTTATCAGACTCTAGGTGAAATAGTCTATGTAGTCAATAAATTAAAAAAAAGAACTTATCTGCTTCCTAGTATGTAAAATTTTAAATATGATTTAATGACTATTAATAATAGTTATTACGTAAACTCATTATGTGCCACAATCTTTTCAAAATGTATTTGCCTTATTTTATATATTTAAAACAACCCTATGTTATCCCAAGCTTAGAAATGAGTAAACTGAGGCATAGATAAAATAACTTGTTTAAGGTAATCAGCTAGTAAGTAGCTGAGCAGGAACTATGTATCACATTTTGCCTAACAGATATGCTAAACACACACACACATATGCACATACACCACACACACACGCATCCTGCTACTACAACTGGTAAAGATTTGGTATAGTTATAATGGATATATCCTTAATTTGATAAGAAGTGGTTTCATTATGCAACTCTGAAAGTTATTGGATTAATTTTACACATCAATTAATTTGTTTGTAATTTCATCTGTTTCTTGTAGCACCTTCTTAGATGCAATCAGCCTTAAAATCCCCTCCCTCAATTCTACAAACTTATTGGGTAGATTTTCTTTCTTCTTCTTTATCACATATTTATACTATCATATATTTATACTAAATATTTTTCCACTGCCTAATATATGTCACCATTTTTCATCTTTCTACAATAGTTTCTTCATCAATCTCCTAGCCTCCTATAATAATTTCTAGTCACTTATCTCTGGTTCCAAAATTATTGCTATATATTTTGTTTTTTTGGTACAATTTTTGCGTTATTGAAACATTGCCACAATAATGATGTTTAGCGTAGCAGCCCAGAATTCAATGGGATGCTTAGATACTCACACATGGTTGGGATGGCTGTGAATGGGCTGATCCAGGCTGCAATTGCCTAGAGTTGGCTCTAGATATAGGTTGGGTCCAAGTTTCTTATCCTCCTTTGATAAACAAACTAGATGGATATCTGTTTCCCAGAATGACAGGAGAAGAACAAGAAGCCATGGTCAATCATACAGGCACACTCCAAGGTTCTATTGTGTCATATCTACTCATATCCCATTGGTCAAAGAAATAGCCATATGGCTATTCCCAGAATTTAATTGGCAGACAAGTATACTTCACCCATCATGGAACCATAGCAGGGGTGTGGATATATAGCAACACTACAGGAGACTGAAGAATTATAGCTAATACTTAACTCTTCATAATGAGCTTTTACCAATATTTCAAAGGTTGATGAAGTAGATTTGATAAGCAATAACTCTCATGATGTTAACTGTCATTTTATAACAAGAATTACTTCCACAACTCTTGAATATTCAATTTAGAAACTAAAAACTGTGGAGTACAAACTAGTAAAACATATCTCGTCTGGTGAATTGAGGGTAGAACATACAGATATAAAAATGATAAATTTTAACAAAATAAATATTTTATTTTCAAAATTCAAAAAATATTTTAAAAATATATCGTTTTGATTTTTTATACAGTTTCCAGGATCTAAAGCAATGTATAGAACACAGAACACTCTCAAGAAGGCTTCATTAACTTAAATTTTAATTAAATGTCCTTTATGACTTATTTTGAATTGATAAGCACAATTTACAATTGCAAAGATATGGAATCAACCTAAGTACACATCAACTGATGAGTGGATAAAGAAAATGTTATCTATCTATCTATCTATCTATCTATCTAGATATAGATATACATACACATATACACACACAATGGAATACTACTCAGCCATAAAAAAGAATGAAATAATGTCTTTTGCAGCAACTTGGATGGAACTGGAGGGCATTATCCTCAGTGAAATATCTCAGGGATGGAAAACCAAATACTGCACGTTCTCACTTACAAGTGGGAGCTAAGCAATAGATATGAATGATCATACAGAGTGGTATAGTGGACGCTGGAGACTCAGAAGGGGGAACGTCAGGAGGCGGATAAGGGATGAAAAATGGCCTATTGGGTACAGTATACACTATTCAGGTGATGGATACGCTGAAAGCCCTGACTTCACCATTATACAATCTATCCACGTAACAAAAAATAACTTGTACCCCCTAAATCTATTGAAATAAATTTTTTTAAAAATCAAACAAACCTCAATAGGAATTACTCGCTCTTTTCTTTTTAATGTGAAAATTATTCCTTTGCAAAGTAAATTAAATGCAAACCATACAAAATGTAAAATTTCCTACCCCAAGTTCTACTCACGTGTTACTGTCACCTTCAACTGCTTGTTGTACTTTCACATATTGGATCAGATTTTTAACCAATTATAAAGACTTGTGCACAAAATGCAGGCATTGTTTTTAAACATTCTTCCTAAACAAGCTCTGTCCTTCAAAGATACAGAGTTGATGTAAAATAAAATGCCCCTTCATCAAAAAGCTTCTAAAACCTTCCAACCTGTCTGTCCTTTTCTCTGCCTGAATGGTTGTAGTATTTGCCTTTATACTGCTGGAGGCCGTAGTTGGTAACTTACCCATAGTCAAGATGGGACTCTTGGGTTCTTAAATCCTGTGCCTCTAATTAATAACTGTCCTGTATTAAAATTAAGATGTTCATTCCAATGAAAAGGTAAAAGCTGATGTTGGCGAGCCATGTATAACCAATCTTTTGGTGCACTCCCTGTCTTGTTAGGATCATACTGCGACTCCCTAGCTGCAGGCTCAAAATAAATCCAAATCCGGTCTTGCTCTTGTTCAGGGACTTTCTAATTCAAGTAGCTCCTTCACCGTGGCTTGCATACTTTCAGCTATCTAACCTAAAATTCTGACTAATAATGTTATAAAGTATTTTTCTTCTCAGTTTAGTAAGGTCCAGGAAGAATTCACCTATTTTCTATGTCCATATGTCAATCTTTTCCTTGCTTCCTTACGAAGAACAGTGCAGTTGGAAAAGATGTCTCCAGGAAATCGCAGGAAGGTCGCTGGCTTTCCTAGCTACCACTTTCTTGAGTTTACAACTAAGCGGGCAAGTGGGGATGATGGGCCTGAGGTTGCTGATGGTGAGTAGGGCCCACATTTGGAAAAGTGAACTGAGTAGACAGCAAGAAATACTGAGAACAAACTAGAACCCGCCGGCACGCCTGTGTCTCTCACTGCCTCTAACCGTAGCAAGAGCTTCATGGACGCCGCTTCACTTTCACTTTGCAAGTTCCTGGCGGCCTCAGTTTTGTCCATGTCAGAGCTGCAACCACACAGAAGACGGGATTCTGGGAAATTTAGCTTCCAATGTAACTGAGTTAACAGCGGAACAATCCTTTACGATTAGAACAAACAGAGATATTTAAGATAAGCGTTCAACACACAAGCAAAATAGAAGAGATGATGATAGCACTTCTGCTAGTGGTTGTAAAATATCTACAAAAAAACAAAGCAACATGATGGAAAATATTTGTTAGCATGATATAGTCTATATTCACAGGAAGAGACCTTCTAATGAGGTGTCACCCACACTTCTAGAAAAAGATGGTGGTGAACATGACAAAAATAAAGGAAAAATGCTATACTTCCCCCCATTTCCTTTAGAATGTGAATTAGATATAAAGACATTTAATTATTATATTATTATTATTGAATCATATAACATAGGAAACTAGTGATATATGCTGTTTTGATACTTTCTCTAAAATGTTTGTAAACTTTATTTTATTTTTATTTTTGCTTTTGCTTTCACCTTTTACTTTTTTAGTTTTCTGATCTGATGGGGCTCTGAATTTGTGACTTTTGTTTGAGTTCCCTACCAGGCCTTTTCCCAATTCCTTGAGAGCAGGCCCAAGATGTTAAAGTGGATATCTTTAGTGCATGTCTTGTTGGCTGGCAGATGAAGGACCTTTAATACATATTTTATTAATGAAAGAGTGATGAATAAATGTCAGTATATTTTAATTGTTCAACCCTCAATTCTTATACATAATATTTGACTATAATACATAATACATGATTCTATGAAAGTTAATAGATTCCATTTATGAGTGACTAAAGATGTGGATAAACATCTAAGACTTAAGGCAGAACCTGATTTTATTTCCAACAAATTCTTTCATTAGGAATAATTTACACTATTAGCAACATGGATTCCAATACCATCATATATACTCAACCAACCATTCCATGTTATATAGCAGCACGTCTCTTTTTTTCTGGGATGAAATAGAAATTGTTCTAAAGTATGAGAAAATTAGAACAAGGTAATTCAAATATTAAGCTAAGTAAATATTTAAGAAAAAGTCACATTTTGAAGCTTTCAGGAAAAACTTTATAAAATTTAATAAAACATAGAGTTTTAACAAGCCTTGCTTTTTAAATTAATTGACTCCAGATATGACTGGCTTACACAACAGAATGTTTAAATGAGGACATTCTAGTTGCAAGTGAAATTCCAGAGTTTGCAATGTCTAAGTATTTCAACTTGACAGGTGGAAGAAAGAAATGCTGTTTTTACGTGCAACATAGAGCTTTTCACACAATCAGATAAATAATCCCTACAAATCCTTCCTGAAAATGCCAAACAAATTGGAGGGACATACTGTATGATAAATACAATAAACATAGAAGCAATTTCAACTGCATAACATTTGCTAAAACTATTGTATTCAGAAGGGTTTAAAAAGTTGCAAAGAAAAATGTAAGAAATAAACCTCAATCCAATTCAGTTAACAGTTAGAAAAATCATATAAATTACATTTTTAAAACTATTCATGGAAAAACAATTAAATAGATGGATGCAGTAATGCATGACTATTAAATTTTTCAGATCCGTAGGGGTATTGGGCATGACATATTATGATAAAGATCAGATTAGAAGTCAAAGAAATTTTTATTTTAAAAAATGAGAAAAATAACTTACATTATGTAATCGCCTTTTCCAGTTTTTGGCCTCCTGCCTTCTTTCTGCCATGCTCTAGTAAACTGCATTTTAGAAAAGGGCATAGTATTACAGCATTTCACAATATAACAAGATTACATATTTGTAGAATGCTAACCATGGCATACTTCTCAACTATTGCCTGTAATGAGCTACATTCTTCTTTGAAATCTTTAGTATGTATTTTTCCTATTAGTGAAACCACAAACTAAAATCTCATGGACAAATATATACATGATTGACATTTCCTTTGTGCAAGTAGAAGCTACAAGATTAGAACCAGAACAGAAAGCTAATAATAAATAGAGAGTGTATTTATAGCACACTTGGATAATGTTTGAGAAATTTAGTATTAAATTTTAGTTAGAACGATCTTAGGTTGATGATGCTTTCTCATTTACTTTAGATGTAAATCTGGTACATCAAAATCAAAATTTGATCAACTACAATAATCTTACCAAGTAGAATGAATTTATGAAAATTGTCCTAGGATTTAACAATATTAAATTAAAATGAAAAGGTAGTAAAAATTTGATAATGTTGATTTATTGCCTCACTGGTTTAGTAAACATGTCAGAAACCATTCTTAATATAAGTAAAGATTATGAAGGAATTAATAAATTCTTCCTGTGCTTGATAAAATAATAAATTAATCTTAATTCAGTGACTTCATATTTATTTAAACTAAAAGTCATGCATTTTCAAATCTAATTAAAAGTGATCACCAAAGCTTTTTAGTAACATTAACTTCCTTTGTTTTTGTGTCTCTGTCTTAAGTTTAAATGTTCTATATGTGTGCTGGTCAATTTTATGTGTTAACTTGGTGAGGCCACGGTACTCAGATATTTGATCAAACATTATTCTAGATGTTTCTGTGAAGGTGTTTTTATATGAGATTAATATTTATTATTATTGGTAGACTTTGAGTAAAGAAGATAAACCCTCTGTGATGTGGTGGGCCTCACCCAATCAGCTGATGGCCTTAAAACAAAAAGATTGAAAGAAGAGGGAACTCTGCCTGCAGACTGCCTTTGGACTCAAACAGTAACTCTTCCCTGGGTCTCCAGCCTCTTAGCCTATTTTTCACACTTTGAACTTACCCAGTCTCCACAATTACATAACTCAATTCCTATATAT
>NW_012134081.1:3127418-3133611 GCF_000956105.1 Propithecus coquereli
TCTTTTTCAGCATAAGTTCCACCACGTTGGGAAGATCAAAGTTTTTCTGTGAGCCACTTCCTAGAACAAAAAGCCCCCAAAACCACACTTTCCACCTGTTCCTACTTGCCCTTTCACCAAAACTTCACCCAAATGAAAGGGATGAATAACAATTGCTTTTGATCACACATCAAAAAAGGACATCACAAGTAAATTAATAATTTTTATCTGAAACAAAATATTGTCATTTGCATATATAACCCCCGGTGACTATTAGATATTCTCTTTTATTAGCTTAGGTGTCCTTGATCTACTTGCTGCATTACCCTGTATATTTTACATAGTTGCTATTATACAAATAACAAAAGAAAGGACGAACTTGAAAATCTTCTCAAAAGAGAAATAATCTTTTCAATCAACACATGTTGAAGGCAAGACTGTCCAGGGATTTCGGATTCCAAGCCCAGCGCTCTGTCTGTTCTAACAAATCACTGACGCCCCCGACTGACACAAAATGTGTAACTAACACAAAATGCAGAATTAATTCATCAAATATTTTTATCAACTAACTCTATTAATACGTTGTCAGACTATCCATTTACAATCCAAAAATTTGCTTTCAGAGAATCAATGAAACAATTCACCTATCCGTCTAGAAAGATATCCCAGCCATATGTTAGCTCTTTTGCCTACTAAAAATAGTTACTTTATGGCCTATTATGTTTCCAGCCACAAACGCAAATCAAAATACTCTTTCATCCTATTTTCCTTTCACAAAACAAATCATCAAGTGCTATTATTGCAAAATTGCCATATTATTTTGAACAATATCAAAATTTGACATGACTGGCTTATAGAGTGAATAGTACTATAGTAAATAGCTATTTCTCTTGCTTTAGGTTGAATTATAAAGTGGGTCCTGTAGGGAATTTAGTTTGATGTAGATGATTTCCATTAAGCCTTCCAAACTGAAGAATCTATTTCTGGGGTGGAAAAATCTTTATCATGTAAAAATGAATAGCAGGCAAAAACTTCATGATATGAATGACGTCATAACCAGGAGTTTCGGGAAGAGCTGAACTTGCTTTGTCACAAAAGGATCACAAACGGTGTTGAAATAGTAGCACTTTGGTGCATGCTCCTAAAAACATTACAGTTAAGCCTATTAGTTATCATGGTGCAATCAATGACTTAGATCTGAGAAATAAGCTCAAGAACTCCTGCTCTTGTATAAGGAGGGAGAGATGTACAGAGAATGTAATAGACGTGGCTATTTAAATATAAATTAATTAAAATTAACAAAAATCAAAAGTTCGGTTCCACAGTCAGCAAGCCACATTCCAAGTGTTTAGCAGCCACAGGAATAGTGGCTACCCTTTTGAGCAGTGCAGAATATGACATTTCTCTGAACCCACATATTTAAAAAATAATAACAGCAATTCACATTTATGTAATACTTGATATTTAAATGTTGTTTCTCATATATTACCCACTTACTGTAAAACTGATGTGAATAGAAAGTTTAGAAGTTTTATTTTGCTCTCTCAAACTTGAAGTTCAAGGAAATAAATTCTATGGCCAGTAGAAGGCAGAACTGGGAATTGAACTTAAATCTTCTGATTACAAATCAGAAGTGGTCAGTATCTCCTGATTATATTGCATTCCTATAACTATAAACTAGAGTAATAGGCAAAAAAAAAAAAAAATCCTGCCTATTTTCTGGGGATAAGCATCAACAGCATAATTTATATATAGTTCCAAGATGTTTCTTTTGAAAAACAAACACGTGTATGTAAAATCTATATATTAAGTAACTAATCAGTATTAATTTTTTATTGTCATATCTTGTATGTTGACAACATTTAGCTGATACCAATTCTCTTTAGACCTCATGTCCAACATAAAATATTTACCCTTTTGTCCAAAAGAGAAGTGAAAAGTGAAAAATTTTATCACAGATTTTAGCATACAATTTGTTCTTTATTTGTGCCACGATTATTGTACATGGATTAATAATCATAATTTCTGAACCTAATAATTTATGCATTAATATTTTGTTCCTGTCATGTCTTTAATTTTTGCAATTAATTGTTTTAATAACGGAAAGGTTAATTGCACTATTCATCAGAATTGCTTGCTGTGAAATGGTAGACAAATAAGAACCTTACAGATAAAGGGCATACTTACTAATCAAGCCCGTCATTTCTTTAGAAAGCAAACTTGCTGCAACAGTCTAATAGATTTATTTAATTTGCAAAATCTTGGGGTTCATAAAAGTCTGATAAACGAATGGAGTTGTAATAAGCTATCAAATTTATTACATTTTTATACCCAAAGATATCCAGGGATGCATGCATTTATCTATGTCTAGGTCTATGTGTATGCATGTGCATGTATACTAAACACAAATATACACAAGTGTACACTTATGTATCGAACTGTAATCTAGAAAACAAAGATTTTGCTCTAAATGCGTAATTACATGCCTTTCCTCTTAAAATCATTAGTTCATGGTATAATAAATAATATAAGATTCTTATAATGGATATAAAGCTAGTAACCATTATTGTTATGAACATTCCACTAAATATTTGGAATTTTTTAAAAGAATGATGATGATGATTATATGCAAGACAACCTATCTCTCAACCCTGAAAAAGTACAAGCAGATAGCATGAGGTAGTACAATTTTTAAACCTCTAAAACGGTGATGCACAAAATTCTGTCTGGGGCCAACAGTCAAAAACATGCATTTAGAAATTATCTTTGGGGCTAGTAAAAAAGCCTAGACTAATAGTGTCTTAAATAAGGTAGGGATTTAGTTTTCTCTCACAAACTTCAAGTCCAGAAGTTGGTAACACTGGGTAACTAAATTGCAAACTTTTGCTCTAGTATCCCTATCATTATATCTATTTACAAACACACACACACACAATTTCCACAAGTATGGGGTACACATGTTGTTCTCCAAAAGGGACCGTCGTAAAGTCTCATCTAGTTGCTACGTCTTTCACAAATGAAAGTACATGACTGTGATAGGTGATCTTCCCTAAAAAGATTGGATATTATTCCTCATAGTCTAATGATCTATCAAGGGTGGTACCCACCCAGTGAAGATACAGTGGTGGAGAAGAAACATAATAACAAAATAAGAATGCCCATCTGGGAAATAGAAAACACTAAGCAATCATGGTTCTTAGAAACGATCAAATCTGGATGAGCACATTAGTATATATTATCTGCTCTAAAATAATTCCCTAGTGCATCTTGCAGTCTTAGTTCTGCCCTCAGCAAGGCTCTTGTCTCTGATCTTCCATGGCTAGATTTAGGCCTTGGAGAGGAAGGTCTTGCTAGGGATGGCTCAGCCCTTTCTTGTTGGTACAGGTCTAGGGTCAGAGGTTGTTTTTTATAGATTCATATTAACAAGGTTTGTGTTGTCTTTTTCTCATTCTCTTTTCTTCTTTAACATAAATTTCATTCCAAAAACACAGTAGATTTCTAGTCTGTTTGCTTCCAGTTAATTCCTTGGTTGAATAACCACAATCAAAAATTTATTTTTACATAGTTTTAAGCCTGGGAACTCTTGTCATTCATGTCCTATTCTATAAGCTCTGTTTTATCACCATGATCAGTCTTTCACTTTCTGTTTCCTGAGCATCAGTCATTATGTTAAGAGCTTCACTGTTAAGCTTCTTTTTTAAATTATTGACCCTGAAAACATGGCTTGAGTTGAGGTCAACAGCTTATTCCTGTCCTTGCTAGAAGGCTGGACACCTGCTTTATCTCCAACTAAAGCTGTAGATTTAAAGCCACTACATACCACCATTTCAATTTGGAGTCCAGAAGCAGTTGGTTTTTCAGTCTGGTAAGGTTCCTATTTATAACTCATTTAGTCAACATAGACTGCAGGACAAGGAAAAACAGCAGAATTTCCTTCCACTTCTGCTTTCAAAATGGTTTGCTCTTGTCTGAGTTTATCTTTGTTTTACAGAACTTTGCTAAAAGTGGCAAGAAGGGAGCCAGTAAATGTCAACATAATCCTTGCCATTTAGCTCTGTGGTCCAGCTGGTTTCACTTTTTAAATCATTTATGGAATAACCACATCTCACAAAGGTGATCTTTACCTTTCTTTAGAGATAGCGCTGTGTAATGCCATTTTGAAGAAAGATTCTTTGCCTGTTAACATGGGTTTTGCCCTTTCCTTTAGAGGCGTTACTCAGATAGATGGCCCAATATATGGGGACAGAGAAGCATGTGTTTTATTCATGCCACAGGAAAAGCTAGTTGCATTACAAAAGCCGCTGCACTAGCCCAAAGTGGGTAAATTCCTCAATTTTAAGGAGTGATGGAGCCAGTTCTTAATAGGAACGTTTGATTGACTATGGGAAAAGGAGGGAATACTCACCGCTTCATACCACTCATAGACGGGATATCCCTTGAATTCTCCCATTCACTAATCACTCAATAGTCACACTACACCTGTCAGGTACTTTACTAGGATTTAAGAAAACAAGGATGAAACAAGATTAATACAATCTTTGCTCTCAGAAACCTTAAAATGTAGCATGATAGGTAGACACAATTTCAACGTGAAGAAGAAATTCTTGCTGTTATAAGGGATTCGGGAGAAACAAATAGAGCACTAAGATACTAATAATAAACTATTGAATGTTTCTTGTTCCAGGGATATTGTTTCAGGTGTTTCCCTTTATTAGCTTATTTAGTGACTAACAACAACCCTGTGAGGTACTATTATCACCTGCATTTTACAAATTATGAACCTGAGGCCCAGAAAGGTTAAATAAGTTGCTCACAACTGCAGAGTAGTTGAGGGCACGGTAGTTGTTAGTCCTATTAGTTTAATGTAGATTCATGCTCTTGATCATGACAGTACTCCCTTTCATGAGATAACCAGGACTTTTTTCAGAGAGAGATAAGAAAAGTAAAAATTAAACTAAGCTAAGACCTAAAGGATGACAAGGAGTCAGACATGAGAAGAACAAGAAAAGATTGTTCCAGGCAAATGAAATTCCATGTAGGAGGATCTCAAAATGGAAATGGTTATAG
Organism: Propithecus coquereli; assembly: GCF_000956105.1. Lineage (NCBI taxonomy): Eukaryota > Metazoa > Chordata > Mammalia > Primates > Indriidae > Propithecus > Propithecus coquereli. Next base: position 3,132,465 of record NW_012134081.1, read on the forward strand.
TGTGTTCAACACTGAAACTGGCCAATATGTTTGAAGAATTGTGAACAAATGAGGCACATGATGAAAGAATAATATAGAAATTTTAGGCCATGATAAAAATTTAGATTTTATTCCAAGTGTAAAGGGAAGCCCTTGAAGAGTGTTAAAACCCATTTTTATCTGCCAAACATTGCTGTCCCTTCCAAGGTGTTTTGAACTTTTTGGAACGCTGTGGCGGAATGGTTAAAAATTAGGCGGTCTCTTAAAATATGGCATCTGGTCATTCAATTCTTAACAGAAAATCAAATCAACATGATTTTAAGTATTTTCAGGAAAAAGCACTTTAGGTTGAAATCTTTTCATTCATACATATCCTTCTTTTGTCTTGCGGCTTCTCGGTGGAATATATAGCCACAAATAGTTCTTGTTTCTTCAATCAGAGAGAAAGAAATGAACAGATGGAAGATCAAAGGAGCAGTTGAGCAGAGAATCTGGGAGAAATATGCAGCAATTTATAGGTGGATGAACGAAAATTTGAGGGACCAGTATAGAAAAAGATTTGATAAAAATGACTTCTAGTTTCCATCTTGTGGATATTGAGATATTCTGTGATCTTTCATGATAACTGAGCTTTCTACTAGGTATCTGTCAGAATTCCTTCTTAAAAAGTATCTAAGGTGGTGTTGCTCATGAAGGAGTGAAAGTTTGTTGAATTATACTGCAAGGAAATAAAAAAAACTGAACAAATAAACAAAGAAATATTTTACATAAAACATTACCCCACTAGAACTAAATATGTGGTTTTGATGCAGGGGAACTTATTAGAAAATGTGCCATTCACCTACTCGCAGATCTAGTAGGGTTTTCTACTAATGACATTATGCAGCTAGAGCTTTTAAATGAACGACACACTTTAAGAACAACAGTCTGCTTAGAAGATTGAATCAAGACCTCATTAATCTCTTTCTGTCTGTTACATTGCATCCCTCTTTTGCTTCATTCAATGTTATTTGTTATTTTAGGTGGACATAGTCTAGTGTCTTTTGAAGTTAGAAGTTGTTTTATTCACGTTTCTAGGGCTTACTTACAACACAGAGTGCATACTCAATAATCGTTATGTAAATAGCATAATTGTTTACAAGACAGATAAAACATTATAAACACATTA
>NW_012134081.1:3135674-3136968 GCF_000956105.1 Propithecus coquereli
GTGAAAAAAATAATAGGCTGAACTTTATTAAAATTTAAAACTTCTGTTCTGTGAAAGTTACTGTCAGGAGAATGAGAAGACAAGCCACAGACTAGGAGAAAATATGTGTAAAAGACATAGCTCACAAAGAACTGTTGTCCAAAATATACAAAGAACTCTTAAAACTCAACAATAAGAAAATGAACAACCTGATTAAAAAAATGAATAAAAGACCTGAACCAATACCTCCCCAAGAATATAAGCAGATGGCAAAGAAGTACATAAAAAGATATTCGACATCATATTAAGGAATTGCAAATTAAAACAAAAATTTGATATCACTATACACCTATTAGAATGGTGAAAATTCATAACATCAAATGCTGGCAAGACAGCAGAATTCTCAGTCATTGTGGGTGAGAATAGAAGATGGTGCAGCCACTTTGGAAGTCAGTTTGGCAGTGTCATTAAACGAAACCTACTCTTACCACATGATTCGGCAATCATGCTCCTTTGTGTTTACTCAAATTAGTTCGAAACTTAAGTTCACTCAAAAACCTGCATACAGGTGTTGATAGTAGCTTCATGAATAAGTTCCGATACTTGGAAACAACAAAGATGACTTTCAGTAGATGAATGGGTAAGTCTGCAGCACATTTATACAATGGAATGTTATTTGGTGCTAAAAAGAAATGAGTTTTCAAACCATAAAAAGTATGGAGGAAATTTAAATGCATTTTAGCAGTGAAAGAAGCCAATCTGAAAGGCTTCATACTGTATGATTCCACCTATATGACAAAAAGGCAAAACTATGGAGATGGTAAAGTGATCACTGGTTGCTAGGGCTTGGGGTAAAGAGGGTTGAATAGAACATAGTATTTTTAGGGCAGTAAAACTACTTTGTATGATACTATGATGGGAGACACGTGTCATTATTCATTTGTCAAAAAGCATAGAAAGTACAACATCAAGAGTGAACCCTAAGGTAAACTGTGGATTTGGGATGATAATGATGTGTCAATGTTGGTTCACAGATGGTAACAAACATATCACTCTAGTGGAGAGTGTTGATAGTGGAGGAGGCCGCGTGTGCACAGAGGGCTTACAGGAACTCTGTACTTTCTGCCTAATTTCGCTGTGAACCTATAACTGTTCTATAAAATGAAGTCTCTTTTAAAAAATAGCTCCTTGGAAATACTTTGATCACCTGGAAGAACAGACTCATGTCTTAACTACCTAAGTATCCTGGGCTGAGGATACTGGTATAATCTGTATCTCTCTAGGCAGATTTAGTTATCACTATGTGGTTTATCTA
>NW_012134081.1:3137643-3155202 GCF_000956105.1 Propithecus coquereli
TTTTTTTAAATTTTTCATAATCACTTTCTTTGAATGAGCATTCCTACCTTCTTTTCTTATTTTGGTTTTAGTGTGTCCATGTATTTCTTTTCTTGTAGAATTAAATTATGTGTTAATCTGAAAGAAATTAACACTATGAATTTCCCTCTGAATAAAGCTTTGACCACATTTCATAAAGTTCAACACTTAGTATTCTCAAGATTTTATTTGCTAAGAATTACCTGTGATTTCAGGCTTTTAAAATGTTTTTACTTAAGTTATTTAGGAAGGTTTAATTTATTTTTTGAAGTTTCTGAAATTTGTATTAATAATGTCTAGTTCTAATCCATTATGTTCAGAGAATGTATGTATCTTTTCCTCTAGTCATTCCTGAATGCCCTACTTTGTTTTGAAAAAAGGAAGAATGGAATTTTAGCACTGGCTTACTCTATACATATCTTGTAAAAGAAATTCATCAATTTCTTTCCATCTCCTTAACATTTCTTAAAAGAGCATTAAGCTTTGAAAAGTAGCAAAGTCATTAATTTCAAAGCAGGGTTTATTTTGAAATTTCTTGTCTTCTCTTGCCATTGTTTAAGGATGTTGCTTTATAACAAATTAAGTTCTGTTTTTCTGATATTTCTTGTCTAAAGTGACATGTGCTTCCTGCTAGTCTTGATATGTTTATTGGGAGCTAGCTCTTGGCCCATTTCTACACAGTCTTGTGACAACTGTTATAAGTAAAGCTGTACTCTGAATTGTTCTTTTACACTCAAAAGAGATATTATTTTATGTATTTGGTCTAAGCCTGTGTAAGAGTGATCATTTCTGTCATATTCTGCTTCTGACTTTCATACATGCTGTGATGTACATGGCTGTTTCCAATAAAGACCTCTTTGAAATTAATTAATTATCATTTACTGTACCTGCTCATTGTTTGAAGTGTGCAGAACATTCGATGTTTCAGCAGAAGTAAAAGAAACTATTTCATAATTATTACTTTAATCTAAAAAAAATCAATGTGGGGTGATGATAGTAATTTCTATTTCAGAACAGCATGGAGATTCTTTTTGCAAGACTACAAGGTGAATCAATGTTAATTTGCACCTGAAAACTAAGAATTCTGAGAGCCTACTTGGTTTCTAGCTAGCTGACCTTGAACCCTACTTTTAAAAAAAGCACGAAAAACTTTCTGTTGATTGTCACCAGCTTAGATATAGACAAACATACAGTTGCCAGTCCAAATCACATCTAAAGAACACTGTTTTAGTAACTATCAAATTGATAATTACAAAGCAAGGATTGTTTTTTCATGTTTACAGAGTAGACTCAGAGTGGAGGAGGAACATGTGTGGAAATGAAAATAAAAATGCCACTCAGAAATCATACTTCAGCAAAGTAGGCCAAGTTAAATGTGGAATTTTAATAGCACACTGCTAATTATGCTTTTCTTTCTGTTTTCCATCACTGTGTACTTACACATCCCATATACAAAATGGACCTTTTTGACATTTCCTAATATTTTAAAGTGATAAACTGAAATTACCCTTTGGAAAGCATAATTTTTAGTAATAAAAAGCTGCTACACTTCTTTACTATAAAGATATGTTTTAAGCAGCAAGCAGACTTTATGTCTTAGCTGTTCTTGTGTATCAGTTAAATTAGAATGCTTTGATATGTTAATTATTTATCATTTTAAATTATGCATCTTCTAAAATCAAAGAAACACATAACCTATAATTTATTATTCATTTAGCATGAAAACTTGTCTTTATGTGGCTGTTTCTCTTCTAGGTACAGAATTTCTGTTTTGATATAAAACTTATCAACATATGGCTTCAAGTACTAGATGGAAAAGTTCAGTTATTTTAAAAAAATGTACACATAAAACCTCAATCATTTGTTCTCTAGTTTTATTTTACCATTTTATGTCCTAATGATATTCTAGGCCCATGTCATTAGGGACAAATATATATATTTGACACTGAAATTTGAATTTAGTTTATATGAAATAAATTACTAAGGAATTCAGACAAATGCATAAAATTTATGACAAGTTGAGGTGAATATGTATGTACATACCCATTTCTTTCTCCTCCTCCCATAATATGCTGAAATAAAAATAAATAAATAAATAAAAAGTTGAGGTGAATAGAGGGTTCTCTACAATAAAATAATTAAGCAGCATTTTGTTTACTTCTGATAGACAAGATTTTACATTCTTCTCCATTTCCAGTTTGCACTGAAGAGAACTTGAAAACTAGAAAATACAAAATACTCTACCTTCATGTTCTAAAAACAAAGAAATTATCTAAATAACCATCTCATTATCTAAACAAATTGACATGATACACTTAGTGTTAATTGTTGCTGTGTACCTTAGTGATTGCTCAAAGAAGTAATAAACACATATACAAATAAAAAGTGCCTCCCTGTTTGCAAGATTCATATTATTTAGGAGTACTTATGCAAAGAATAAATTGAGGGAAAAAAAGAGAAATGATTTTCCTGCATTACATTTTTTCCTCAATTTTGATTAATGCCATAATAGCAGTTATAACTCTCCTTTATCACACAACACTTCCAGAAGGAAAGAAGGATGGCACGTTTATTGAATGCTTAGTAGCCATGAACACCAACTGTTGTGCTCCATTTGTATTTCGTATTTTTCAGAGCATTTTCACTACAAATTAAACTTAACCCCTTTAAAATGGGGGCTTTCACTCCTCTAATGTGATTATTGCTTTGAATGTCATTCTTAAAGTGGAATTGTGCTGATTCTATTTTCAAACCCAAAATAGGATCAAATGATTACAAGTGTGAATGCTTATGAAGAAAATAGAACAGAATATTTAGCATTATAACTCATTGGGCAATCCAGCATGATGTATTTATCCATACCAGATACATATTTTTCTTAATGCTTTGAAGATACTAAGCCCAAACTCCAAGGAATCTTTCTACTGTAGAAATTTTATGCACTATGCCAAATAATTTGGAATAAATATATTTGGGTGAGGTAGAATCTTTGAAAACTTTAAAGACCGTTTACTACAAGCTCAATAAGTTAAAGGATGTAGTGAGGGTAAATCCCAAGATAGAATAGAGAATCTAAGTGTGGTAGACAGATTCTGTGATGGCTCCATATGAGTCCTACCTTCTGACATCCACACCATGATGTAAACTCTTTCCCGTAAGTGCGGACTGTACTTAACGTTTCTGTTCTGCTGAATAGAATACTAGAAAAGTGATGGGATATCACTTCTGAGATAGGTCATAGAAAGACTGTGGAATTCATCATGGTGCTCAAACATATCATCATACTCTCTCTCTCTCTCAGATGCCTTGCAGTAAGGGATGAAAATTTGCATGTGGTAAGCAACCCTATGGAGAGGCCTGAATTTCTGCTCCACAGAAATTATGAAGTTAAAAACAAGATTTTTGTTTTAAGCCATTAAGCATTGAGGTAATTTGTTCCATAGCAATAGATAACTAATACTCTAGGCAAAAGGTAGTAGCAGATGCAAAGACAGGAAGGCCGGGACCCTAAAAATCTCACGTAATTCTACAAATAAACCCGCCATCACCTTGATGTCTGTAAGAGTTGAGTGGTCTAATGGGCTTTTATGCTGGTCCCATTCCTGCAAGGATTTTCTGCTATCTTTAATCCATTCATAAAACATTCTGCAAACTATCTTTCCTATAAAATACTTTGAGTGAATGAGGTGGTCAAGTATTAAAAGACCAGTGTCAACCTTTAAAAAAAAAATCCTGTAGAAGAGCAGCAATATTTTATTAAACACTTTTACTGTTTGGAAAATCAAGATCTTACCTCCAATATATTCCTGTAAAAAGATTTCCCTGATGAGAAAACTTTAAAAAAGTTACCTTTGCCAAGAATTCTATTTCTTCCATCATTTCTTATTATGAGAGATAATAATCATACCTTATAATCTAGGACAATATTCCCTGCAGCATAAATCATTGTAACATTAAAACTTAATATTTATTGCTTGTTCTATCTTGCTGCTGACAGTCCTATTAATGCTTCGCTTAGCAAGTCAAAAAGCGATACCTCAGTACTATACAGTACTAGAAAAGATTGAGAAAACTCTTTGTACACAAATCAGCTGAAAGCATAACTTATCTGTTACAGCACAGGAAGATTAAACACATGGCCATAAAAATCCCTGCAATCATGGTAACTGGAGTCGAGGTTGCCTCTATTGCTTTAATAAATCCTTTAAGTATGCTTTCAATCTCTCAACAATTCCTGACAAAGCTTGTGTGCTGTTGTTGTGAATCTGCCTACCTCAAAAGTCCTGATGGTGAATATTTCATGTGGCTTATCACGTCTCGGTGTCCCTTGTCTAGGAGAAGCTAGTGTACTGTTTGCTAGTGCCGCTTAATACCTTATTAGTTGAAGATGGATTTGTACTTTCAGCCCTTAGCCACCTAATTTCCTGTTACAGAAGATAAAAATTTTATTTTTGCAAATGATGAATGAGGTGATTATATTTCACAAATTTTAAGGCCACGGACCATTAACTGAATCACTCTGAGCACTTGTCACTTTCCCGTACAAACACAACATGAAAAGAGTGGGTTGTGTTGTTATAATACCTGACTATTGCCACAAAAATCCCCCATAAACTTCATATGAAAACTTTATTTGGGCAGATGTAAGGCTTAAACATCACTATAAAACTTAACCCTTTCTGAGAGAAATTAGGTGATTGCTCATATGGAAGTTTGGTTTGAAGTACTTACTTTCTCTTTATTCTTAGGCTCTCTGATATAGCAGCAACAAAAAGTTATCACAGACCACATTAGGAGAGTATAAATAGATGAATATTCTTGTTAAATTGTGCATATCTTTTTACTGCAGATTTATGAGATCAGACAAAATATCAACGTTGGAACAATAAGAAGAAATGGACTTATTAGGATGCTTCTTTTGCTGGGTATTTCAAGAGAGATAATTTGACATCAGTCTGTTGGTCATTGACTCTAGGTTCTATTTTGTGGATTAGGGCTTGATATTTCTCAATGACAACTTAAGACATACAAGATAAATAAAATAATTGCCAGAGCATCTGTTAGGGAATCCACATTGCGAAAGTCATCACTCCTAGAACATTAACCCTACCACTTCTTAACCCTAGAGCTTTTTTTCTTAAGGAGCTATCTAACCCACATGTGAGGAAAATGGATTTACATGCCTCTAGGCTGATTACAACAATATCACCTGGAAAAATAAGAAGCTTTTAGTGTTCCAGAAGTTTCTGAATTCTTTAACTTACAAGCCTAGACCATCTTGTGATCTCATCCAAGGTGGAATTAGTTTATTTCATTAACACATGGCTTTTCTCACCATAACATTGTTAACTTTATAAGGGGTTTCATGGCCAAAGAAGGATGGAGTGCAGGTCTAGGCACCCTTAGGCAGACACTCTGTTCCTTTGCATTCAACACTGACTGGATATTTAATATTCCTAAGGTGACCCTCTGTGGCCTCCTCCTCTTCATCTCTTCTGTTTTCCTCTGTGTGTCACTGACTTAATGCATTTTATATCCAGACATTAAACCTATTATATTTCTTTTACCTAGTAGATTCCACTTCTGAAAATTACTACCCAACATATAGAGATCTTAAATTACTTTATGTAACTTGATTTGCTGATTATTAGGTATGTTAGGTTTCTTAACAGATGCAGATTTAGGTTAAAATGGTATATATCAAGAAGGATTTTACAGAATCCTTATCTTGCCTTCAAAGAGCAGGATAGAACCAATCCAAAGAGCTTTATTTGTTGCTGTTCCTTTTACTAATAAAAATAACATTGCATCCCTTTATTAAAAATCTTGAAAAGTTTACCTAAGGAATCTGTTGACTGCATAGTGTTTCTCCTCTGGAGGAGTATAACCCTACTATGGCAGAGGAAGGGTAGATTAAGGAGATATTTTAAGCTAGCTGTCCAGACTGCTCAAACGTAGCACCAACAGTCTTTGGGCTTTTGCCTCCTTTTGGTATTCCATTTCCTCGAGGCAGCAGTGTCAATAAGACCAGCCCAAGCAGTGAGGGTTGCACCTTCCTAAGATATTATAAACATTGTCTTGACTGGGAACAGAAAGAGAAATACAAGGTCTGTATTTCTGAAGACGTTTTCAAGCACTAAGACTTGGAATCACATTCTTAAACATAACCAAGTCAATCAAGTAACCACCAGAAACAAAAACAATATCAAAATCATCCTTCCTTTGTCTGATACTACCCAAGGTTTTTTTTTTTTTTTTTAGTGCCTCCCATAGGATGGTCTTTCAGTGTCACCTGTTCTGGGACTATATGAGGCTTACACTCTGGTTCCTTTAGGTGGTCTGTCTTTTCATCCTAGGAGCTTGCTTAGTTTTTGCCTATGGTAGAGACCTCTTTTTTTCATATTTAAAAAATGTTCATTTATATCTAAAATATTATGAGATATATCCTTATATTTAGTTTTCTCACTACCTCTACACACCCAGAACCAAGTAAGTGTTACTTAATATGGGAGCTGAAAAGATTCTGGGAAACTCATAAATGCTCTAAGAACTGCTGAACTGGGCATGTTTCTTTTGGAAATTCAGCAAGGAAGCTTTAAATATATACCCAGACTTTTCTTTACTAAATAAAATGTTGAGATACTTTATAGCATTGAGAGACATACAAAAAAAATTGTATCTCTGTATCTCCAGCCAAGTTAAGTTTATAAATTACTTTTATTAATTAATAATTTATTGAGAGATTTATTAAAATCTGCATAGAAGCCTAGTCACCTTGGGATCCTTTATGGGGGATGTAGTGGCAATATGACATAACTCAATATAACATGAACTTTTTCTTATGAATGGTTCGTTTAACACTGTTTTAGATTCAGAAAGACTTAAGTGATATCTCATTCACTGTGCAAAATATTTTCAATGTATTATCTAATTTGGACCTCACAATAATTTGCAAACAAATCATTATAGCTCACTGAAATCTCAAACTCCTGGGCTCAAGAGATCTTCCTGTCTCAGCCTCTCAAGTAGTTGGGAATATAGATGTGTGCTACCATGTCCAGTTATTTTTGTTTGTTTGTTTGCTTTTGGTAGAGATGGGGTCTTGCTATTAATATTTTGCCCAGGCTAGTTTTGCACTCCTGGCCTGAAGTGATCCTCCTGCCTTGGCCTTCCAAAGTGCTGGGATTACAGGCATGAACCACTATGCCAGGCCACCCCTCAATGAATTTTATCTTTCATTTGCACATGGCAAAAGATCAATAAATATTTATTTAATGAATGAATGAAGGGGAAAGAGAACACATTAAATACAACAATTCTCTTAAGTGTAATGGTATTTTTCTTAGGGTTTTACAACTGGTTACTATAATATTGAAACTTCCCCTAAAAAATTCAGTTCCCACCATCTCACCTTTAAGTGTGAAGGTAAGTTAGAGTGTTACCAAAAGCTTGGTACCTATTTTCAAAGCTGAATGAAAAATGAGAACAAGTGGGTTGAGGAGAAAGGAAAGGAAGATTTATTAATTAGCCAAGAAATGAGGAAGATGACAGACTCTCATCTTAAAGAACCATCATCCTCCTGTTGAGAGGAGGTTAGGCTCTTTTGCAGGTACACAGTCATTTAGTTAACTCAGGGTCTTCATGATCTGTTCAGCACACTGTTCACACAGGCCCCTGGTGGCTCAATTTTTGCTCATCTAATCTAATCTTGTGATTTCTCCATCCTTTGTCTTATGACCATTGAGCCATCCCCTGCAGCGAGAAGAAGAGAATGCACAAAGCAGCACAAACAGACCTGCAAGTTAAACTTCCTGGGATTGATACATTGCTACTGTGAGATTACAGTAGGCCTTAACTTAATTAATTTTTAACCCTGTAACAAGAGGAACATAATGTTAAAATTCACCAGTTATCGTGTGCTGGTAAATAGGAAGAAGAACATCTTTAATTTGCTGGGGTAATATGTTTTTTCAAAAAAAAATTACAATTTTTTAGCAAATAACATGGATTTATCAAATTGGGGGAATTATAGGTTGAAAATATTTACTATGGAGTTGCTATATCAAATGAGATTCTTGGTTTTAAGCTAGTTCCAGCTGTGAGCATTTTGTGGGAAAGTTTCATAGAAGTTCTATGTCTCAGACAAGTAAAATGCTAAGATGTTATAAATTTTGTTCCCCTGAAAATTTGGGAATCAAGGACAGAATCTTCTCACCTTGATTATAAAAATAAAAGAATAGACATTTAGCTAGTAATAATAACACTTGACAAAAAACTGGCCAAGTAGAATTTATACTAAAGGTCACTACAAATGTAGTGTTTCCTGGTATATTAAACTCATATAGTCATGTGGGAATTTTGAATTATACTGGAGACAAGTATGGATTAAATTTCCTTGAGATAAAATTAATAATGCTTAATGGGGTAAGCAGAATAATGCCCCCCAAAGATGTCATAACCCCCAGAACCTAGAAATAGATTATATAAGGCAAAAGGTGTAATTAAATTCGGGAATTTCTGATGGGGAAATTAACCTGGATTATCTAGGTGATCCAAATGTAAGCAGATATCTTTATATATTAAAGAGGGAAGCAGCAGAGTTAGAGAAGAAGTTGTGATGATGGAAACAGAAGTTGGTGTGATATGAGTGCATTAGCCAAGGAATGCAGAAGTTCCTAGATGCCAGAAAAGGCAGAGAAATGAATTCTCCTTTAGATCCTCCAGAAGGAACACAACCCTGCCAACACTTTGATTTTAGCCCAGTGAGACCTATTTTGTACTTCTGACATCCAGAACTGTAAGCAAATAAATGTGCAAATTTTAAGCTACTAATTTTGTGTTAATTTGCTACATTGGTAAGAGGAAATCATATGCTTCTTATAGAAAAATTAAGCTCTTGCATTTTGTATTTTAACAATAACCAAATCACACATCCAGCCCCCAAATGCATCTGCACTCTCTACTCTTTGAGCAGGAGATGGATGGCACTTTTGTCACTCTGTGGAAGAAAACTAAGACTAGAAAGGTAACCAATTGTTTCTGCTTTGTCCAGGACTTTCTTGAATTTAGTACTTTAGAAAGTTCCACATCCTGGACCCTCCTTCTATTCTAGGCAAATCATGACAGTTGGTGACTGTAAACCAGATTGAATTTCTAGGTGAGTAAAGTTATGTCCTCTTGAATAAAACCATGAAGAAACCAGCTGATTTGTTGAGGGTCTGTGATACACTAGGTAGAGAAATTGCATTTGTCAATGGATTGTATATTAAAGCATGCAGGAGAAAACTGCATGGGGTCAAAATTGCTGTTCAAAATTCCTCAAGAAGGTTCCAGGTTAGAGACAGACATAATGTCTCTCAGCAAGTCTGACACTGCCAGTTTTTCTCCCAGCGATGCGACAGATTGCTCTTTCTCTGGTTAAACCCCAGAAGGAGCTAACTTGCTTTTAAGGACCATGTGGTATCAAAATCACATAAAATTGGTTTGTTGAGTAGTCTTGACTCAGTGGGAGTGCAAACACGAAGCAGTTTATTTTTCTACAATCACTGTTTTCAACTGCAATCTGTCAAAATGTCCTTATTGACATCTCCGACAGATTCCATTACTTTTCAATCACTCTGGCTATTTGAAGCCCACTTCAATGTAAAACTTCTATGCCATCCCATTTAATTATTGTCTCCTTATGCAGTCTTAAGCTAGGAACCTTCCCTCTGCTGAAGGGTAGAGGGTGGGGAGAGGGAGAGGCATCTTCTGCCTCTGAGACATTCTCCTCCTTTCTCTTCAAGGGCTTTCTGTGCCCATGTGCTGGTGAGATGGGGAAGCAGACAGACAGAGACAAATACCTCCATTCATTTGGATGCAGTGTAGTTGACTTTCTTTTGGTAATTTCCACTTCTCTGGCTAGAAGGCCTGGCTGCTGAGGTGCTGTTAGAGGGTATAGGAGTAGATTCATCTGGGGCCCACCACGGACTTCCCCCTTCACTCAGCTCCATCAGGAGCACCATGTTGTCATCAAGAGTGATCCCCACAGCCTTCGTGCCACTAGAGACCCAGTAGACAGCCGACGTGGGGTGAGAAACTCACTGACTAGATGGCTTCAGCTCTGCTCCCCTTGTGGGGTCCTCTTGACTCCTGGGAAATATGCACCTCAGGTCCCCCAAACAGTGGGAGAACAGGCTGCTTTATAGCTTTCCCTCCCCATGCCCTGACATCCTTTTCCAATTCTCTTTTTCCCTGCTCATAGAGTCATGGAATTAGTATTGCAAGGTGTGTGTCTAAGCGGACAGCAAACTTGGAAACCAAATCATGGCACTCGGTTCTTCTCCACTCTTCCCCTCCAATCTTTACTGATTTTCATGTAATTCTTCTAATCCCCCTCAGTTTGTTGTGGGAAAAAATGATGTAATCTCTCTCCCAAACACTGTTTTCCTAGAGAGACTTTCTCCTCCCTCCTCCCTTCCCCAATCATCTGTTTAGAAGGATTTAGGCTAAATTGGGTGGTAGGAGGGAGAGTGGGAGGGTTGATCGTGGCCAGAATAGCCATGGTAACTTTTGGTAAACCTGACGACGGGGTATAAAATGTAGATCGCACCTCTTTGTTCTCATCATTGGGCACAAGTCACCAATTACGTTCCACGCAAACAATATATACTAAGAATTATTCTCAGTTGGGTAGAATGTTCTTCCTGAGAGGCAGACAGGAGCAAAAGTACTAGAAGGACTACAGACACATCTCACACCCCTGCTCACTCAAGGTGTATCCTCACCTGGTGTAATGGGAGGCAGTACTGGTTTCTATTTATACTGTTCTCTTTTGTTCACAGGTAGAGTGCAGTTCATGTGAGCATGCACATTTAAATTTGTTTAAGTTATGTATGTGTTCAACGTAAATGAACTGTAGTGAAAAATAGTCTTGGAAAGACCAGACTGGAAGAGCCTTGAAATACAGTTTTAAGAGGATGGTAAAAATTTTTTAAAAAGTGTAAATTGTAAGAAACCAGGAGAAATCAACATAACTGTGGGACACCCTAGAAGGACTCTTTTAGTTTTTTGAAAAACCAAGAAGAAACAAACTTGGAAAAAGAGGAATAGAAGGAAAATTTATATATTAAAAAAGAATTAAGGAACAAATCAACCATTTGCAATTTATGGACTATTTGCGTTTTTGTGGGGGCGGGATTCAAATCCAAGCAAACTGTAAAACTAAATAAATACATTTATAATGTAATTAGGGAAACTTAACCTCTGGCTTTATGTTTTATAATACTTAAGAATCATTGTATTAAATTTTTAAAAGGTGGGACAATGGTACTGTGTTTATATTTTAAAAGCAGCTCTATTTTTTAGAAAAAAATCTTAAATGATAAAATGTCTCGGATTTTCTTCAAAACACCCAGATATGGGAAAGAGTTGGGGATGCAGATGAAACAAAATTTACCATGAATTGTTTTGGGAGTTTATTATACTATTTCTATTTTTGTGCTTGTTTAAAATTTTCTATAATAGAAAGTTATAAGTGCATTTTTTATCATGATAAAACTGATTTCTAAGGATTTTTTTCCACTGTAATTTTCCTAGGGGTTGTGATTTTTATGCCGTTATATAACAGCTAATTCTGAACTTTCTGACATGTGGATTTGACGTGGCCATGATTGATCCCAAAAGAAAATCAATAGTTCTTCATCCATAGAATAAAAAATCTCAGTACCGAGGAATATTGTGCAGATGGCGATCTGGACCGTTTTCCTCCTTCTCCACCAAACCACAGAAACACGTACAGTATTCAGATTTTTAGGCATAGAATGCTTGGTAAGCATTGACATACACTAGAATATCAAACAAACTGGATTCACTTATGTGAGAATGTTTTACATCATTCCAAGATTCCTGGAGACTCAATCATTTTGTTTCTGTAAAATGAAGGATGAAATTAGACATTAAGCATGAATTCAGAACTCCATATTTGCCGTATTCTAAAATCCATCACATTCTTCTTCAAACCACAGATCTGTATTGCACAATGAAGCTATAGTACAATACATTAAAGTGAGAATATTGAATTTAGTCAAGGTTAAGAAAGAGCCTAAAAACACACTTTTTTAGATTCCCTGAGATATCACTTTTTAGTAATGATAAATATTTCTAGTTTAATTAATCATCTTGCTAATTTATTCCAGACTAATCCTGTATTTCTTAGTGATATTAAGGATGAGTATCTCAAAAGGATTTAAATAGAATCCATTGGGAATCACACTTAACATGCCAAATGATTTCAAATTCATTTTTTTCTCCATACTCCAAGGGTCTTAATTTTCTATTCATAAATCAATATATTTAGAAAAGATGAGAAAGTAATTTTCAATAAAGTAACTAGTAATATGAAAATAATTCTGATATATGTTACCTAAAAATATCAAATTGTTTGTACATAAGCACAGTTTGTTTCTGTAAATACTTTAGAATGTGTTTTCTCAAACAGTGTTTTAAAGATCACGCCAAATATATACAAATATTATGATAAAGAGGTTCCATGATGAAATATGCTTATAAAATACTAAAGATATATATATTCCTTTTAGAAATTCTTGGCACATGTTAGCACAATAAAGTCTCTGATAAGTCCTATAGGAAAGCAATCTCTAATTTATTTATCTGAACATTTCTCAAGCTCATTTAATCTTGCACTGTGTTTTGGAAACTTAAAATATTTCAGAGCATTAATGTTCATAGATCTCAATTTACAAAATGCTCCTTGAAAACCTTCTTAGTAATAAGAGCAGAGTTTTAAAATACATGCTTCATTTATTTTAATATATGAATATAAAATCAGAAGTTTAAAAAATTAAGCTCATATAAAGCAACCATTCTACAACAAGGAATTTATTATTTACACTTAGCATATTCCATATATTCTACCGCGTATGTACCGGGATACACCTAACTGTAGATAGAATTGTTCAGTGTTACTTTGAGGAGTCTTTTTTGTAGAACAAGTAAGAGAAGTAATAAGAGAATGAATTAAAACAGGAGTAGTAGGAATGGAGGAGAAAACATGGATTTGAATGCGTTTAATAGGTCACTTGTATGACTTGGTAACTAAAGGATGTGGAATGAAGGAGAAATTACTTGTAATGGAATATTTATTGGTGGCACAAATACAACATAATTACAGGAGGGGAGAAGATTTAGTAGGGAGATGATGAATTCTGTTTGTGACTTGGTGGTATTGAGTTATGTCTGTAACCGTCAGGAGCAGATATGTAGCAGCAATGGAATACATGTAACAAGTTCAAGCTCAAGCTAGGTAAGGCATTATCAATGTATAGGACATACTTGAACATATGGAATCAGACAGGATCATTCACGAAGACAGTCTTTAATCAGAAGAACAGTGTGAAGTATGAAATTGTGGGCAAGAAAAACTTTTAAAAGATCATGGTGTACAGAACAGGAAGCCAAGGAGGAGCCAGGAAAGAAATCGAAAGAAATAGGTCTGTATGAGGAAACCCACAACAGTTCAAAGACACCAAGCTTACTGTAGAGAGTTGCAGGAAGAAGGGAATTATTGACAAAGATGTAGCGAGTGAGCCTGATGAAAGGAATAGTATTAAATATTAAACAATTGCTACTAAACTTGGCATTTGGGAGTGGATTAGGGAATTTAATAATTACATTTTCAAAATTTTTTGGTGGTAGAAGTCAAGTTTCAAGGGCTGAGGAAACAAAAGGTAGTGGAAAATGAAAATGGTGGAAATGACTCTTTCAATAATTATAACTGTCCTGGAGAAAAAAAGATTTGGTATCAACTAGAAGTGGAGAGAGGGAGTGGAGATTGCAGACGTTTAAATTTATTTATAGTCAATGTTTATAGGAGACCATGAAGGGGCACGGAATAATGAATTCCAGGGAAATCAGGAGGAAGTAAGGTTAAAAACATAAATGGATAGAAGACTAGAGGAAAATTAGTGGTGCACAATATTTAGGAACTAATTTCCTAGGTGAAGTAGCAGGCATATTTCGTGGTGAGAATGAGAAAGCAGAGGGTCACAAAGAGCAAGGAAGATTCTTGATAGTTGTTGAGGACAACAGGAGGAAATGTCTGAACTGGTCAATTCTTGGGTGATTCACCTGTCTTCCTGTTGGAGAAAAATCAGAGTTATTCTAATGTAGTATTTTATCTACTTTTCTCTTTTGTGCTTTGCAATTTTGTAATTTAGTGACATATTTAGGTATTTTTTGTCTTCATTTTGTTATTGGCTTTTTCTTTTTCTCCTTATATGTCTTTGTTACACTTCCATATGTAGCCTACTGTTATGATAAACATTATATGCAAATATAAAGATGGGTTTGTGTATATAGGAATAATTAGAAAAGTGAAAATTATGACAAGGGGTCCTTATTTGAGAAAGCAGATTTTTCATTCCTTGTGAAAGTGTCATATAATCAATAATAATTTGAAAACATCTTATAAAAAAGTGGATTTCTCTATCTTGTTACAGCTTTGATATCTTTATTTTCAGTTGTATTTTATTATTTGCTCAAGAAATTTTTCCTTATATTTCCCCAAATAATACAATATCCCATTCCTTAGATACAGTCACTTCCTTTTAAAAATATCATTATAAAAGATCAGAACACATTACATTATAATTTATTCTTCATTAATTTACTTCTCTTGTCTCTTCGCAAGATTGATAAATCCTTGAAAGCAAGTGCCTATTAAAATGATTAGGTAAATATTTATTACCTAGTAGACCTTAGAAAACATTGGAATCTTGGTCCTTCTCTTCTTCCTTCCATTTTACCTTCCTATAGAGGGCCAAACATGACATCTATTACATAAAGATGCTGGGACATTTCATTTGAATTAAATTGATAAAGTTGCATTTTTCTAGAGAGAACTGGATTTTTGGAGAAGCTGATTCTAGCTTGCCTCTTAAAATCATTACATATTAACCTTTACTTTTTCCTGTCTATCATCTGTTTATCTTTTCTTCTCAAGCTTCTAAACCTCTTTTGCTATCTATGGGGTATTTTCCCTAATACAAGTGCATCTTATAGTTCTCAAAAAAATTTGTGGGAAGAGAACCTACCTCCAAGGAACTAGGCTGAAAATTCCAGATACTCGTTTTTGCAGTACTCTTACATCTAGTCTAGGAAGAAGGCTTCAGACAAACCTAGTCCAATCTCATGCCTTGTAAATATTTTTATTAAGAGATACCAAGGCTGAGAATCTATTCTGGCTGTGGGGGTAGTGATAATAGTAGCAATATCCAGGTTCTAGTGGTGGCCATGATGGTGGTTCTAGTGGCAGTGCCTGATTCCCGGTACTGTCTGAGTAATGCTAGAGTTCAAACTTATACCGCTTGGGATGTCCTCATTGGACTGGTGTTGTGTATGATTTTTGCTCTGCAACTTTTCTTATTTCTGCCAATGCTTTTTAGCTTGGTTCTTGAATTTTCCTGACAATTGCATGAGCCATACGGTGTTGGTTATATTTTTGTAATAAATTCTTTTTTTTTGAAAAAATATTAAATTTCATATGAGTTGGTTTTTATGCTCATTGCAAATAATTCTTATTGATATATCAGAGTCTGGCATCCTTTTTATTTAACCTTTTTTATTTGTCTAACATGACTCATCCCTTTTGTTAGTTTGAAATAGATTCAGAATGTTACATGCTTAATTTAGTATATAGTTAAAAATTTTATTTAACATTGATTCTAGGTAGTAGGTAAATTGTGTCCTTATATGTAATATAATACAAAAGCTTGACATGGTTTTAAGTATGGCTTATATCAAAGGTATATATTTGAAAATTTGGTTATTTTTGTTCATTTTTAATCTGGGTATGTCACTAATAGAAAGCCAGGTGATTTTTAACATGATTTTATAGAATTAATTAGGACAAATTACAGTTCATTTTAACTATCCTAATTAATTTTTACTTGTGCTATAGTGTTAAAATACTTGGTGGACATTTGGTGTGCACTCTTTGCAAAATGAGGAAATATAACCTTATCACCAGTTAACATATCAAGTGTCTAACTAAATTTAGCTGAGACTTGTCCTATTATGTAAGTTCCCACTTATCCAAGTTGACTCCCATTAGCAAGTGTGCCATAATGGCTTGTGGGAAGACTGAACAGAAAATTGAATTAATGCAAGCCATTTCTCAATCATTTCTCATTCTCATAAAATGATTAGAGCTGATGTAAGAGGGCTCATTAAAACGGAAAACATTACTCTCATTAAAAAGCCATTAAACCATCTCACTTCTCTGATTTATTTTATCATAACCTTATTTAGCCATTGTTTAAAAGTCACTGCACCCCAAATTTCTTTTCATACTACTGAGGAAATGTTACCCAGAATGTATGCTCTAGCTATGGGCCCACTTTAAGATCAAAACTATCTCATGCTACTCTTGCTTGGTTTATAGCTCTTTGAGGCCAGGGTCTGACTACTACAAATTGGAGATCAGCTAACAATACTCAATTGGAATGGATTTACCTTCCAATATTTGTTTTAGCTATTTTTAATCTGCACAAAATTTCTTAATCTTTTAACTTTGTATTGTTTAAACTTGAAGCTGAATTATTACTTATTCAGAATGAATGTCCGTTAGTCATTGTATGATGATAGTGTGAATTTTTTGTTAAGCAGCAATAATTTCTATTGCCAAACCAAATAAATGACCCACCCTGGGAAAATACATCTTCATGAAAGATCTCAGTTGAGCTTTAACTATGATGGAATTCAGTTGCTAACCAGTTTTCTGTTTTTCCTTAAAAATATTTCTTTACTATGTCTTCGTAAGAATAGGCCCAAATAAAACTGACTTGACTTAAACGAATGACTCAGTATGTATTACAAGTCATATAAAAGAGAACTATAAGATACACTTGTATTAGGGAAAATTACACTAGCTGAGGCAATAGCTGAGCTTTGAAATCTCGGTGGCTTAATCCTAATGTCGCCATCTGACTCTGGTTTAAGTAGTGTTTGTCCATCTTGTAACTACGCTTCAGGAATATGGCGAACATGGTGATGGTCTGCCTACATCCTCCTTCAAGGAAGAACTCTTTGTCCTCCAAAGACCGATTGAAGTAAGTATGTTAAGGTAGAGCCATTTTGATATAATGTGGGACAACTCTGAATAGGCCATTTTTTTTTTTTATCTCCATAGCTCCCAGGGGGGTATATCCAGTGCCAAAATTTCAGCTTCAATCTCTACCTCGGCTCAATCCTGTTTCATTCCCTTCTCTTCCTTGACTCTAAAGGTAGCTGGTAATAAACATCCTCCTCACTAAACGCGACCTCTGAGTCAACTTCATAGACAACTTAGTACATGGTCTCCAATATTTCTGAGGTAGGAAAAGAGAGGGATGGACAAGGCACATAGGTTATTACATGCCACAGCCCCAAAGTGACATGTAATGCTCTGCTCACAGGCCATTGGCCAGAGTTAGTCATATGGCACCAAATAAACTGCAAGGCCGACTGTAGAAATGTAGGAGAACATTATAACTCCTGTTGATC
>NW_012134081.1:3156570-3158148 GCF_000956105.1 Propithecus coquereli
TGATGTTTCCACTTACAATGTAAGTAGTTTAATTGCATGTCTAAATTAATTGAGATATATTACTTAATTTGAATGATCAAAGAACGAACTTGCAATTTGAAGAAAAGTTTATGCAAAGAGGTTAAAATCATTGGGAAAGTCCACATGTGGATCTACCTTAGGGATGATGGAGTTTAACTAAGGTCAAAATAATCAAACACTTAATCATTAGTTTTTAAGTAGAAATTTTTAGAATGAGAGAATACGTATACTCCATTTTTTCTGATAACTGCACTGACTTTGTATAAATCTACATGGAAATCCTGAATATAATCAGAAGTTGGCCTGGTCAACATGGTATAACATAAAGGAAATTGACTAAGTGATATTAATGACTCCCACCAAGTAACATAGCTTCATAAATCCAACTCCACCTGTCCTCACAATAGATATGCTAGTTCCTAGTGAGGTCTTCCTCTTCCCAGAACTAGGCTGGAAACACTGTCTACGCCAACTGCTTCGATGCTTCTTTTCTAGGCTCCAATGCTTCCAACCACACCCCTACAAATACTCACATTCACACACATTCAAACTATGAATCTCTATTTAGGTGTGTTCATAACTTCAAATTAATCAATCTAAACTCTTCTGGAAGGCATTCCTTCTCTTTGAGTTTCAATACATAATTATTCTCTGAGCCACTCAATGGCTCAACACTGATGAGCCATTAGTGTTACGGTTAAATTAATATTACATGTATCTAATATCTATAAGCATTTAAGTTAATACATGGTGCAGGTAGTAAATCAAGAATTCAAACTTACTCTTTCTGATTACCAAAGTAATCACATAACAATTTTGCTCTACTAAATCCACATTCATCTTATACCCTCAAAAACTCAAGTATATTTCCTTGGTTTTCTTAAATTTTGTTTTTAATTGATGCACAATAATTATACATATTTCTGGGGTATGGTGTGTTTTTTGATATGTGTATATATCATGTAAAAGTCAAATCAGGATATTTAGCATATTCATCACCTCATACATTTATCATTTCTTTGTGGCAAGAACATTTAAAATCCTCTCTTCTAGACTGTTTGAAATATATAATACACAATGCATAACAATATTTTGTTTCCTTAGTTTGAAATTCATGGAGGAACACCATATTTTTGGCCTTTTTTACTATTACCTTTTTTTTAAGAACTGTTTCAGATTTACAGAAAATTTGTGACAATAGTAGAGTTCTCATATACGCTGCAACCAGTTTCTCCTATTATTAACATTTTATATTAGTATGGAACATTTGTTACAAGTAATGAACCGATATTCATACGTTATTACTAAATAAAATTCCTACTTTGCTCAGGTTTCCTTAGATTTACCTAATGTCTTTTCTGTTTAAGGAAATCATCAAGATTGCCCTGTTATCTTCTAGGCTTCTCTTATCTGTGACAGTTTTTCAGACTCTTCTCGTTTTTGATTAAATTGATGGTTTTGAGGAGTACTGGTCAGGTATCTCATACAATGCCCTTTATTGGGATTTGTCTAATATTTTTGTTCATGATTAGACTGGGATTGTGAGTTTGGGGCAGC
>NW_012134081.1:3159278-3160019 GCF_000956105.1 Propithecus coquereli
TTTTGCCTTTAGTTTTACAGATTCCACTATTTTCAATTTATTTAAAGCAATGCTTTTTACCCACCTACTTAAGTCAGGATGTTTCATATGATTTTAATAAAGTTAGATTCTTTTGTTACAGTTTATATTACTTCCTGAGAGGCCCTGATATCCTAAATGATTTTTAAAAGTTGCGTATATTAAGGTTCAATCTTTGTACTGTAAAGTTCATTGGGTTATGACAAATGTATAATGGTGTTATGTATCTGCCATTTGGTATCATATAGAATAGTTTCACTGCCCTAAAAAAATCTCCTGCGCTTTACCTATTTAACCCTTCCCTCCTGCACCCTAACCTGCCAATAAGTGATCTTTTACTGTTTCTGTAGTCTTGCATTTTCTGCATCATATATTTGAAATCACACACTATGTAGCTTTTAACTCACTTCTTTCATTTGGCAAGAAGCATTTAAAGTTCATCCATATCATTTTGTAGCTTGATATGTCACACTCTGTCTTTAATCAGCATATTGAACATTCTCAGTTAAGTGATTATTGATATATTTGGATTAATATCTACCTTTTTATAAACTGCTTTCTATTCATTGTGCTTGTCTTTTGTTCCCTGCCTCCCCTTTTCTTTCCTTTTTTTGATTTTTATCTGAATATGTTACATAATTTTACATTATCTCTTCTGTTTGCATATCAATGATAGTTCTTTAAAAAAATTGGTGGTTTCTCTAGAAATCACAATATAAATTT
>NW_012134081.1:3169674-3171346 GCF_000956105.1 Propithecus coquereli
GTATATATATACAAACACACACTACAAATACCAAAAAAAAAAAAATTGAAAAATTATCTGTACAGTTAGAGTAAATGTATATGCAAATTGGTAAATAAGAACATATTTTTGTGGAAAATTATGCCAATATTATCTTAACACAAATGTGAATAAACAAGATATTATAATGAATCAGTAAGTAATTTAATACTACTGAAGATGTTTACAACAGCTCCTGTGATCTTTCAGGTCTCTTGGACATTTGTCTATCACTCCACATGGAGAGATTTTCAAAGTCTTGTAAGCAAGGTGTGGTTTAAAGAATCCCAGAATAGGAAATCAGAGACATGGGTCCTGCTGTGAACTGACTTAGATTTTAGACACATTGTTCATGTTCTTATTTTGAAAAGGGATCTGGATGGGGGTTATGGTTTAATTGAACAATGATAGACATTTCTGCTTCTACTTTCTGTTTTTAAACCTAAGCCATGTTCAGACTAGGCTTTCCACACTGAATCTTCAGAGGGTGACACAAATGATCAGGACTTCATTGTAAGGAGTGAAAAAATACATTCTTGGACATGGTCGAAAAGCTCATACAATGTTAACCAGGAAACGGGAGTTAAAGGAATGGGATCACAGGTCAAATAAAACACCATACATGAAAAATAAGACCTGTATACTTTGGCTAAAAATGATCTGTAGTTATTTAATTTAAAGATAGAGTTCTTTTCCCTTGTTTGTAACTACTTATTCATTGCCATTTTATACTATTTTTTAATAAAGAATTTCTCCCTCATTCAGGTCAGCATACAAAACAGGTTTACAATGTGTTCCAGTTTCTTTCTGAGTTTGCATTTCAAAATGATATAATGATATTTATTTACAGAGAATCATACTACAACAGAGAATCCATACTACAAATACAAAACAAGGCTTTGTTATTGTGAACTCATTCCTGATCGGTATCAGTGATTGTTAAATAGGATGATCATGATCTTTCAAAGTAATTTGGTTTAGAATACTGATTGTCACCAACATTATGAAGTCTAATACAAGTTATCTCTCATCCTGTACCCTCATTTTTAAAACGAAACTTATTATCTCAGCATTAGAGGCTGGTCGAGAGGATTAATGAGATAAGTAAACCACCTGGAATGGTTTTGGCCCACAGGAATGAACAGTACATGACAACTTTAGTGGCTACAGTGATGAATATGATATATTTTGCTCTAGAGCAGAAAATTTTATTAATCTAAGCATTAAACTTAGTTCTGCCCTCTGTCTCAGTAGGGTGGATAAACCCACATAAAGCTTCTCATGAAATTAAAAATATGGTTTCAGAAAAAGAATGTAAGAGCAGAGAAGAATTTCTATTTTCTTAAATATTGATCATTGTAATATATTCTAAATATTATGGAACTGAGAGGTTATTTATTGTAGGCCCACCACTCGAAAGATGGAAAAATAAGGTCATTCATCATTCATTCATATAGAAAGTGTTATTGAGCACTCATTTAGATGCTCGTGATCCTCCAGTGACAAAGGAATGAAAGAATGAAGGAATGACTCTTATTCTCAAATAGCTTATACTCTAGGGGAATAGAGAGAGAGTAAACAAAATAACCTAAAATACCTGGCCCAGAGAAGTTGTGATATTTTTCGTGGTTATAGAATTCAAGAACTAAACCTA
>NW_012134081.1:3171396-3173735 GCF_000956105.1 Propithecus coquereli
AAGCTTACTTATCCTTTCCTCAGTTACGTCTGATTCTACTAATGAGCCTATCAAAGATATTCTTCATTTCTTTTAAATATTTCTATGTTACCTTTTTATTCCTTCTCAGAGTTTCCATCTCTCTGCTTATATTACCCATCTGTTCTTACATCCTGTCCATTTTTTTTCCATTAGAGGCCTTAATTTAGTAATTACAATTATTTTCACTACTTCTCTGATAATTCCAGTGTCATATCTGAGTCTGGATCTGATGCTTGCTTTTTGTATTTCCTCAGATCATGTTTTTTTGGTTTTTTGGGTTTTTTTCTCTGTCTCTTTTTTAAATTTTTTGCCTTCTGGCATAATTTTTGTTTGAATGCCTGAAATAATATATAAGATAATAGGAACTGAGGTAAGTGGGTCTTTAGTTTGAGATTTTAGTATCATTTGGCTGTGTTTAATGTTTGCGATAGGTACCAGAAACATCAGATGGCTCTAGTGCTTTTTAATTTAGTATCTCTCCTGTCTTTGGTCTTCCCTAAGAACTGTTCCTGACAGTCTGTGTCTTACAGATCTTTCAGCTGTAACCTATTGCTATCAAATTGGAGCTCTTTCATTGTGAGGGTAAAGAGTCTTCGAGAAGATCCATTCTATGCTCCTATGACTAAATCTCAGTCTTCTGCTGGGCCTGTGTCCCTTGGCCCTGTTTGACCTTCACAAGTGTTTCTCTGCTTTTCCCCCTTAGATGAAGTGATGCCAGGGGTTGTATTTAGGGAAATGCACTTCCTGCAGCTGCAACACAGACAATGCTCTGGTAAAATCTTTTCTAGCAGAGATTAAACCTTTGTTACATAGAATACCCTGAACATATTTCTAAATGATTTCCTTCCTCTTCCTCTCTGCCAGAGCCACAGAGCTATCTTCCTCGAGTTTCCATTGTGAGATCTTTGAGGTAAACCCACAAATTTGTGGGGACCCTGTGCATCCCTAAACTATCCTACTCTCACACTATTTTATACTTAGACTGCAGCAATTTGTAAAAATTACCCTGTAAGTGTTCCTACCAGTTTATGGCTCCAACATCCACTACTCCTGGTAAGCAGATCTTGGCTGTGATTTTCTGAAGACACTTGTCATTCCAGATTTCAGGATGGTGGTTTGTCCTTTGTTGGGTCCAGGAAAAAAACGTTGATTATCCTTTTGTTCAACTTTTTTCTTGTGGTTAGGATGGAAGTGATGACTGCCAAATCTTTATATGTCAGAGCAGAAAATGGATGTCTTTACCCTCTTTTTTACTATTTATCAAATATGGATCCATGGCTTAAGTATATAAAGGCTTAACACAATGTTTGATACAGGATTGTTACTCATTAAATATTATTTTTTTTCCCTTTACTTTCTCCTATACACGTAACAAGATAAGGTTCAATTTTTGATGTAGTAATGGTGTCACCAACATTGAACTGACTCCTGTGATACAGTAGTTTCCTGTCACATTAAAAGTGTCAGAAGTATTTATCTTCACTTTATATCGTTGATGCTTCTTTCATGTATCCTATGATATTTTTTTATTGTCCTTGAGCCATACCTTATGGTAGACATTAAGTCTGACACCTGAAGGCAGATTGCGTCTGAAATTGTTTTGATATCATTTTCAGTTTTATTTTTTCTCTCTTCAATTCAAGGCTGTATTTTTAAAAAGTATTAAATCCAGAGAAATTAAACAAATAAAAACTGATCTAGAAGAGATCCTCAGAATTCAAAGCAAGCTCTTTTTGTCTCCAACCCTCCCTCCCTGAATTATTATAGTAGAGTGAACTTGCAGCTGTATAAGTCTCTGAAACTCCACATGTAAATATCAGTCATGGTGTTACAGACACCATGAGGAGCTATTGCTATACCGAATGATAAGGGACACTGAAAAAGCTTTATTCTAGACTATGAAAACAAAGTCACAAAGTCCAGATTCCTAAAAATGAGTAATATCATCAGTTATTCTGCTCATCTGTGAGTAAAAAAGAATTTGTAATTCTTTTTAATAATCTTTATACACAGTAAACTTTGGTTCTCAAACAATGATTTAAGATGTTCACTAGTAACTGAGAGACAGAAAAACTCTAGAAATCACCAGCTCCAAAAAATTATTGATGATAGTAAGAAAATTAATGCCACGACTTAGGAAAATTAAGGAAAAAAATAGAATAGTTTCTATGCTATGTAAAAAATAACCACAAACATAGTGGTTTAAAACAACACACATTTATTATTTCACAGTTTCTGTGGGTCAGGAGTTCAGATGTGACATACCTGGATCCTTTGCAATACTGCAATCAAGGTATTGCATAGGGCTGTGTTCTCAT
>NW_012134081.1:3185193-3187328 GCF_000956105.1 Propithecus coquereli
TTAATATTTTATAAATTACTGAACTTAAGGAAGATAAATCAAAGAAAAGGCAAAGTAAATAATTGTATCCATCATTTTCACAAATGCTATTTCAACTACATATTTTCATTAATTCATTCCAAAAGTCACCAAAGGGTAATTTTTTTGTTCAATCTTTATATGTTAATAATATGTTCTTTACTGGGAAACGATAATGGAAAGGTATTGTGAGACAAGGTTCAGCATTGCCAACAGTGTGTTCAGGGAACTATAAGAAAAGCAGTGTGGATAGTGAAAGAATGTGTGAGAAGGAGTGGTGGGAGGCAAGCTTACAGAGAGAAATTGTGAACTGATTATGAAAGGATTTGTCTTCCATGAAACAATAGTGAATGATTTATTAGATTATATGCTGCCCCATTTTAGAAAGGGTTTATTACTAATTACAAAGATGCATAAAATACAGTAAGATGTAATAAATTAAGCGTAGGTTTTAAAAAGAATAAAGAAAAATGACAATGTTAAAATGAAGGCAAGAATAAAGCTAATACTAAAAGATAAAACATAAGCTTCTTTAATATGCTAAAGATTGTTCTTAATTTTTGCTCAAAGCTTTTTATCAGTGACCATGAAAAGAGAAACTGTATCAACTATATATCCTCAACATTGCAAGAGGAAAAAAATGACAATTTTGTACAACTTTTTTGTTGGTGTATAATATATTCTTATTCCATCACACTGAAGAGTTGAATTTAGACAAAGCACTTCCATGGGGATGGACTGCAGTGGATACTTGCAATATTGACTACACATGCCTCAAAGATTATTGTCCTTAGGTACAGTTATCCCTGTTTCCTTGAGTAGAGCCACAAGTTTAACTCCAGGTAAGTTCAAGATTTTCTCAAAATATTTTCCAATTCATATAATAAAAATAATCGTTCTACTTATTTTTTTAATTTATTTTTCACATGTGCAACATACCCAGATAGGCTTTTACTCAAGTTGGAGGATACATTTCATAGATAATTGAACATAGTAATATGGTCATGTGGTATATAGCAAACTCATTTTTTAGTGACCCTTCTAAAAAATGATCTTCCATAAAAGTTGAAATAGAGGTTAAATGAGAGGTCTTTATAACTCCTGATTGACAGAGAATTGTGCATTAAAATTTTGTGATTAGAAACACCAAAGCGTGACTTGACTTATGATCCCTAAATCAAAAGGAGCCGGGGCGGATTCTCCTGACTGTAGGTATTGATTTAGAATAGAGTTGCTGCTCACACAGCAACACCTTGCAGCTTCACCCAGAAGAAGTAGTGGCCAGAACTCTTTGTTTTTGTGCAATGGATAATGATTCTACAATAGAAGGCTAGGAAGGGCAACTATTTCAATGACATTACAGGTATAAGGCTGGAGCCTCAGAGTTCTTCTCTAAAAGCAAAAGAGGATTAACTTGGAAGATTTTGATGGAGGGTAGAAGTGTGCAAATGTGTGTCTAATACAAGGGAATTTTGACTTTGAACTTGATTGCCAGGGGCCATATATTTGCCATAGAATGCACACTTGAGTAAACAGAAATATAGAGAACTAAAAGCCAATAGGCTTTGGCAAAGAAAACAACAACAACAGAAAAACCATTTGGAGTCAATATTTGGGATAGAATCTTCGTTCCATCTTGATCTTGTCTTCTAATGGATGGCAAGGCTGTATTTCTCTGAATCTCAGTAATATTGTTTAATATTTAGTGTTGTTGTAGTTCTAAATAATGTTTAAAACGAAATGTCAATTATAAAGCTTTATTCAAATGCTCATTTTATCCATATAATTTATAGACTATTTTGTTCACAGAACTCAGATAATGCTGGGCTATAGCCAACTCTCCAGATAGTTTCCAAAATGATGATTAAGATTGTATTTCTACTTCCTAGTGATTCTCTTCTGCCTCTTTTAGAGTTAGACTAATTGTTGGCTTTAGGGATTTAATTTTAAAAAGTATAGATAACTTACCTTGAAGCATAATTATAAAATTCTTACAGAATTCTTTAGATTATGGATACTTACACAACTCATTTTGTGATTTTATTGCTATATATGAGAATATTAATGGATTGTAAGCAACTATTTTATCTACTATTTTAACTTCTAGTAAAGGAATC
>NW_012134081.1:3187378-3188894 GCF_000956105.1 Propithecus coquereli
AAACTTCTTATCTTTTTAAAATTAAATAGTATGTTGAGGAGGATTTCAAAAAATACTGTGCATAATTATTCAGTTTGCTGTTACTGTTCTTGTTTATACCACGGAAAAAGGTATATGTACATTACAATGTATCAACAATTTGAATAATGAGATAAAGAGAAATACAAGCAATTAATACCTAATAGATGGTTTTAATTAACAGACAGCAGCTCCTAATAGCAGAGAAAAAAATAGGATCATATTCTTCTAGTACTTTAACTACAATTCAAACAAATATTATTATTGTAATACACTATATTTCTTTACAAATACTGCATATTTTAATAGATACATTTAATAGATGAATGTAGATGTCTTATTTGATGCTTTTAGAAAAGAAAGATAATTCCTAGACCCAGCAAAATAAACTGATTATATTAAAATATTTCTCCCTCCTCTAACCTGTATTGAAGTGATAAAGGAAGAGATTTAGGATCATAAAAGGAATAGTCATAAAGGCAAGGTCCTAATTTACTTCCCAGTTTTATTTCAACTTAGTTCTTCATTGCTACAAGGCATAAAAGTTATTGAATTTTACTACATTCACCTCACACTGGTTTCCTATCAAACAGAATATCAATGGAACACCTCTGCTGAGCTCCCTACATGAAATTGTCCTTTTGTATGTCTCATAATCGGTGGCGATGTGGCCAAGCATCTGGTGGTGACAAGCAGACGTCTTTGATTTATTGGCTAATATCACTGCTTGTTAGTGGATGGTTGAGCAGGAGACTAAAAGAGCATAAAATCAGAGAGAATAAATTATGAAGGCACCGAACTGTGCCATTATAAACCCTTCCTTGTCACAGCTGTGACATCTTATAGGAAATGGAGGATGACAGCAGTGTTCATTCTTCAAAGGGCCAATGCCTTCTACTTGTGATCCTGACCATAAATAAATAAATAAAGCAAACCAACCACAGAAGCAAGTCGGAACTCAAATAGGAAATGCCTTCCTCTCAATAGAGCACTTGGATTCCAGTTTTCTTCTACTCAAAAGTAGAGCAGAACAGAGCTGGCTTCGATTAAAAGCATATACTGGGAGAGCTCTGGGATATTAACTGCATCAGTTGCATGTGCTAGAATATGGAAAATTCAGAAAGTGAACTTATCCTGCATTGTTTTTCCCTTTAGTCACCTTGAAAAGGTTAGTCTTACTTGGTTACTGAAATCCTATTTTAGTGAGTGAATTTAGCCAACCCATTCATATTACAAAATTTGGCCTAGGAAATGATTTTCAGATTGCCTGACTTCAGTTAGTATTTGGTAAAATAATTTTCCAGAGTAATTAAACATTTTAAACTGGTTTTAAAGTTAGTTTCATCTGTTAAAGTCATTACAACACACCTGAAAATAAAAATTATTGAAAGAAAAATAACTATGCAATATAGTGGAGAGAATATACATCTCAAAACTTGGAATCATTTCTTAGATTTTTGTCTTCTAATATATTACAACTACCTTTTTTAAAGTTAGG
>NW_012134081.1:3201029-3203159 GCF_000956105.1 Propithecus coquereli
TAGCAACATAGCACTTTTCAGAAAATTACAAATGTTGTGCAAACCATTTAAAAATACCAGTATGGTAGTATATATTGTTTTTTTAAAAAAGGGAGTGCAAAGAAAAAAAAAATCCCTCATGTGTCTCAGAATGGCTATAAACTCTGTATAAACTGTTTTCAGACAGCAATGTTAAATTTCACTCTGAATTCTCCTGAAACTCCCAGTTTCCCAAACCATATGGCTTGATGTAGATAAAATTGGCTTATGGAAAATAGTGTAAACACACTTCACATTTTTCCACCTGTGAAACTACTGAAGTGTTATGGTGTACATGTTTAAGGTTATGAGTACCAGGTTTTCAGTGGATCCTTATTTCCAGACTCTTTTTGTCCTTCTGGACAATTTCATTGCCACGTTTGAAAATAACCAAGTGGCATTTACCTTCTTCATCTTATAAAGTTCAGGCTTTTGAAAAATTTCATTTTCAATTTGAGATTCAAATCAGTGTTGGATATTTTCTATGTGTTAGTTAAAAAAGCTAACTTTGGACTAGGAATTCCCATTTTAAAAAAGCAAAGTAAACTCAACCTATTCCTCTTTACTTTGTGAAAATCACACAAATACAATAAAAATAACTAACACCAAATTCATCTTTAAAAAAAATTTAGAGATGTCTGAAAGCACAAAACAGAAAATGAGAGTTGGATTTTCCAAAAGCAGTGATGATCAACAGTGGTTTGATCTATCCTAGTAAAAAGACACTCTTGTCACAGATAACAAAAAAACAGCCACATAGCCTAAATTTTAAATACTGACAGATCTCGAGGTACGGAACCAACCATTTTTTAATTTGCAACAATATGAGTGGGGTTCTCAGATTGATGGTAGAAGTTTTCCTGACTTGCTTTTGTTCTAACGATGGACATCGACGGCAGGGTGCTGAACAAGGAATCACAATGATAAAACTTATTTGTAAGAAAGTCTATATTGGTGGCACAGGTTGGGAAAAAATACTGTAAATAGGCACTTGAGGACTGAAAGTATATTTCAGATTGATCACTGGTAATAAGAAAAATTCTGACTGCTTGGAACATGAACATAGCCCGTCTTTCACATGAAAAAATGAGTAATGGAAAAGACATTCACACGAATTCTATACAAATACAGTGCAAAAAAAGATGAGGGAAGGAGGAAAGGAAGGGAGAGAGGGACAAATGACCTATAAAGAACACAAGCCAGAAAAATATTCCCATGGAACAAATAAATAGGTAACCACATTTAACTAAATGAATTAACACAAAACAAAACAAACCAAAGTAAAGCAATTTCAATGGCATAATGGCTTCATTGTTTTTTGGGGTTTTTTGTTTGTTTTGGTTTTTGAGACAGAGTCTTGCTCTGTCACTCCAGTTGGAGTGCAGTGGTGTCATCATAGCTCACTGCAACCTCCAACCCCTGGGCTCAAGAGATCCTCCTGCCTTAGCCTCTCAAGCAACTGCGACTACAAACTCAAGCCAACAAGCCCAGCTAATGTTTTCTGTTTTTATTTCTATTTTCACTCTTGCTCTGGCTGGTCTCGAACTCCTGAGCTCAAGCAATCCTCCCGCCTCAGCCTCCCAGAGTGCTAGGATTACAGGCGTGAGCCACTGACCCTGGTCTGCTCCATTGTTTTGATATCTGCCATAACGATGTACTAAATTTCCATATTCACTTAGATCTGTCTTCGGATTTCCTACTCTGCTCCGTTGTGCTGTCATTCATTCCAGGAACCAACCTTGCAGTGTTTTAATTACAGAGACTTTAAAAATAAATGTTTGAATATTTTGATATGATTACTCTGTACCACCCCCCTCACACACACACTGTATTCCTTTTGAACGTTTTACTAACTATTCTTTCTAGTTTATTCTTTTATCTGAGATTTATAATCAACTTCTTAAGTTCTGGAAAAACAAGTGGCATTATTATTGGGATCATGTTGAAATTCAAAAGATTTTTTGTAATGCACTCACGACTCTTCACCTTTCTATTTGCATATCTTTGCTTTATCTCTTAAAAAAAATAGGATGGCTAGTAGATTGACCTATTTTGTTGATTTCTTTGCAAAGAATCATATTTTGATTTATATATGAGTTCTAGTGCTTTACT
>NW_012134081.1:3204528-3205483 GCF_000956105.1 Propithecus coquereli
TGTGTATGTGGTGGGAATACATCATGTACTCTCTTAGCAAATTTCAAGTATATAATACAATATTATTAACTATAATCACCATGTTGTTACAGTAGTGCCCTAGAAATTATTGCTCTTATAACCGAAAGTTTATACCTTTGGACCAGCATCCCCCCATTTTCCCTACGCCCAGCCCCTCTCTGCTTCGTAAGTTCTACTTTTTTGATTCCACATATAAACGAGGTCATATAGTATTTGTCTCTCTGTGCCTGGCTTATTTACTTAATGAGCTCAAGATTTATCTAATTTGCATTTCCTGATGATGAATTATGTTGAGCACCTTTATTATAGCTATTGGGCATTTGTCCATCTTCTTTGGAAAATGTCTATTCAGGTTCTTTGCCCATTTTTAATCACTCATTTGTTTTTTTGCTATTGAGTTGTATGAGTTCCTTATATATTTTGGATATTAACTATCAGATGTATGGTTTACAAATATTTTCTCTCATTTTATAGGTTACCTTTTTATTTCATTGATTGTTTCTTCTACTGTGAAAAGCTTTTTAGTTTGACATAGTCCTGCTTGTTTATTTTTGCTTTTGTTGCCCGTGCTTTTAGTGTCACATCCAAAAGTAATTGCCAAGATCAATACCATGGAGCTTTTCCCCTATATTCAGTTGTTTGGTTTCATGTCTTACATTTAAGTTTTTAATACATTTCAAGTTAGTTTTAGTGTATGGTGTAAGATAAGGGTTTAATTTTATTCTCTTACATATGAAAATCCAGTTTTCCCGACATCACTTATTGAAGAAACTGTCCTGTTCTCATTGTGTGTTCTTGGCATCCTTGTCTATGATGAGTTGATCATATATGCATAGGTGTATTTCTGGACTAATTGGTCTATTTGTCTGTTTTCATATCAGTACCATACTTTTTTGATTACTATAGATTTGTAATATATTTTGAAGTCAGGTAA
>NW_012134081.1:3205533-3207688 GCF_000956105.1 Propithecus coquereli
ATACCCCTATCGCTGATATTTCCTGGCCTATCACCATAATCTAACCCATACCATATACCCTTGAGAACTAATTACTGAAAGTTATTTATTCATAACTTTTCTTCTGGCCTAAGATCATAGACTTTTCCTGCAATTCTGAGCAAAGGTAATGCATCCTTACTCACTAGTTCTATGATTTTGAAGACCAACTGATTATATTCAATTCACCTTGCATAGTATGAAGATTATTTTTAATGGCCATCCAATATGTCAACAGTTTATACCCCGAAGAATTCTTTAATCCAATTGTAAACAAGCTTACACTATATAAGTTCAAAATCTTTGTGTGTTCGTGTGTGTGTGTGTGTGTGTGTGTGTGTGTATGTGAATTTATTACCATGTCTCATTTAGTAGTTTTTGTCACCAGAGTAATTATGTCAAGAGATGAAAATGTAAAATCCTCCAGGGATTAGGCAGGTAAATACATGAATTAAGCAACCAGGTGTTAAAAAAGCAATAGCGCAAGCAGGAACTTAAATGGCAGCAGACACAAAGCCAAGATGCTGGGAAGTAAGAGGGAGCAATGTGAACTATGGAGAACTGAAGGGTACATGCACTATTCAAAGTGGACGGTGCTACTCAGCTATGAAGCATTATACTCATGCGATGACACAAGCTCACGTTAGCCAGATCTTCTAATGTTGTTTATGAGGAATTTAGAAATCTGAATTAATATGTGACATTTCACAACTCTTCCATGTTGGCAAATAATTCACTGTATAGAACAAACATAACACATCGGTTCACCTGGTTCTCAGGCTAGTAGTTGTAAACTCTGAGTATTTCATGTATCTAAAGAGAGATTCTTGAGTTAAGAAAATAGTAAAAAAAGAAACATATTAAAAATAACCAGAAAATAGTCATTTATTATTACTAAGAACACTTCAGTTGGTTTGTTAATATCAGACATAACATAAAAGATATGGGTAGTAAAGCACTATTTTAAGAATGTTCCAACCTGGATGATATCTGAGCATAATAATCAAAGAATTCATACATATTTCCCTTACTGTGCTTGCTCTTCCAGTCTAAAATGAGGGGATGGTGGGGGGAAGGTTTGGAGGTACAAACAACTACATTTTATTTTTAGATCTATCACTTGTTAACTTGTATAACATTGCATAAGCCGACTGATCTCTCAGACTTCAGGGTTTTTGTTGTTGTGTACTGTTTTTCAGTCAGTGGTTTGGTAAAATGAAGATACTGGATAAAACAGGTTATAGAGTCCTTTAAAACAGTAAAATGTTAAAACTATAGGTGAAATGCTTAGAATACCACTTGAAAAATTATGTGACCTTCACCATTCACTTAATGTTTGTGAAATGTCTTAAATTGAGGGAAGTTGAATAAATCCTGTAAAGCTCTGGTGTTATGTAACTTCATGATTTCATAGGAATACATTGAGATTTACATATTATATCACTTTTGAGTCATAATCAGAAAGAAGCTTCACAGTTGGAATTGACAATAGCAAATAACTTGCATTTTCACTATGCGTAGTTTTATTTGCTTTTCTCTTTAAAATGTGGTATGGGCAATGCATAGTAGATGGAGTGTCTCCAGTTTTAATCACTTCACTTTTCATTTGAAAAGTAATTCATCATGAGAAGTCAGTGGGGTATAGAGAGCACTAATTGCAGCAAAATATCAAGGACAGTTTTCCTCTGTCTTAATTAAACATTAATGAGTAAAGTTATTTGCAAATGCATGCTGCAGGGATGGACTTGTCTATCTACGTTTGGTAAATACTGACACTAGATGTCAAAATAAAGCACCTTAATTGATTTATACAGGAATAGTTTAAAAAGATTGCACCTGGCTTGACATTTCCCTAGGTTTTTATAGAGTAGTTTCTGATAAATTATTTATAAAGAAACTTTTCCTGACCTATCCTAATTACAGGAGTGATTGTTGCCAAATTAATCAATTCGGTGTAAATTTGACTTTTCTCCTGTTGGTTTTGCTATTAACTTAAGAAATTCTGCCGTAGATGATGAGAAATCAAGTTTCTTTATATTTCCAGAAGCTGTAAGCAGGCAAGTCACTGTTCCTTGATTATTGGAAATATTTTTTAAGATTTTAGAAGGTATTTTCCTTTTTTGGAGTAATAATTTAT
>NW_012134081.1:3220352-3222114 GCF_000956105.1 Propithecus coquereli
CTTTTCTTTTCTTTTCTTTTCTTTTCCACCTAATTGCTCTCAGTAGGACTTCTAGTACTATTTTGCATAGAAGTGATGAGACTAGGTATTCTTGTCTTGCTCCTGATTTTAGAGGAAAAGGTTTCAAATTTTCACTTTTGACTATGATGTTAGCTGTAAATTTGTCATAAATGACCTCTATTATGTTAAGATACATTCTTTATATACCTAATTTTTTCAGAGTTTTTGACATCAATTGATGTGGAATTTTGTCAAATGCTTTTTTTGGCATCTATTGAGATGATCATATGATTTTTATCCTTTTTGTTGATGTGGTGTATTATGTTTATTTATGTGCATATGGTTAACCATCCTTGCATCTCAGGGATAAATCTCACTTGATGATGTTGTATGATCGTTTTAATGTACCGCTCATTTTGGTTTGCAAATATTTTGTTGAGGATTGTTACATGTTCATGAGGGATACTCATACATTTATTTTTAAACTCTTTTGTGTTTAAAAAATGTTGTATATTCATAGTTAATTCTGGTGTTTAGTTTAAATTTTTTTTCATGGCTTCTTTAAGCCAATTTGTATTAATTGATACAGCTAATATATTTGCTCTTACTTCTCTCATGTTATTTTATGTTATAACATCTTTTATGTGAGGTCTATTTTTTAATTATCTTTTGGTATCAGAAATTTTTGTATTTTTGTTTTAGTGGGTATCTTTATAATAATGCAATTAGTTCCCTGTTTTTAAGATGCTGTTGATTGTTTTTCTATTGTGGACAATTGTGAAATCAATTAGTAACTTCCTCCCTCTCCTATATCTTTTAATTAGCATTTAATTTTAAATGACATTATTTTTATTTATAATTAACAATGCAAATCAATTAAAAAACTTACTGTGAATTACAAACCCTCCACATAACATTCACCTAAAATTCTGTCACCTTTATTCATTTGATTTAGTTTGGGTAATATATTTAAGTATAACAATGTTCACCAGTAGTAGACCTTAGTTTGAAGTTTTCCTCAACAATTTTGTTTATATGAAGCTTTTTCCTGAACGAGTTTTTTCAGGAAAGGCCTATGTGTGCAAAATTTTCTGACACATTGAAGGCTCACAATTGTTCTTCTATAAGAAACTATTATACATAAAAAGTATTTTGGTTTGCTAGTATTTTGTTGAGGATTGTTACATGTTCATGAGGGATACTCATTCATTTATTTTTAATCTTTTGTCTGGATTTAGAATTCTTGTATCAATTTTTTTTTGAGAAACTTTAATATAGATTCAATTATGTTTCATGAAGAAATGCTTTTGAGAAATCTGGTGGAAATACAATTTTCTCAACTTTACTTGGGACTTGCAATTTTTGTGTAATGGACAAGGTTTGTGTTTTTTCTTTTTTGTTTTTTAATTTCCTTTATATTTGAAATGCAGTCATTTTCCCTAGAATATGCGTTGGTTATTTGGTTTTGAGAATTCTAAATTGATTTTTTCCAGTCACGCGGTGCTCATGTTCTAAACATATGTTCAAGTTCTTCTTAATTTGGGGAACATTTTCTTGAATGATATATTTTACTATTTGCTCTGTAATTATATCTATGTTAGATCATCTTTGCCTGCTAAATTGATCCTTTCTTGATCTGTTTTAAAATTTTACTCTTTCTCTTTATTTTCATATTCATCCCTTTCCTTTAATTGTTGTAACTTAAAATATGTCTGCGCTTACTTATGTTGTTTCTTGTTTACTCTTCATTTCTAATTTTTTT
>NW_012134081.1:3223624-3224902 GCF_000956105.1 Propithecus coquereli
AGTCTCTGTTACCCAGGCTGGAGCACTGTGGCCTGATCATAGCTCACTGCAA
Organism: Propithecus coquereli; assembly: GCF_000956105.1. Taxonomy (NCBI): domain Eukaryota; kingdom Metazoa; phylum Chordata; class Mammalia; order Primates; family Indriidae; genus Propithecus; species Propithecus coquereli. The sequence goes on from NW_012134081.1 coordinate 3,223,677, forward strand.
CCTTGAACTCCTGGCCTCAAGTGATTCTTCCAACTTAGCCTTCTGAGTTGCTGGTACTACAGCTGCATGCCACCACTAATTTTTTAACTTTTTGTAGACATGGGGTCTTGCTATATTGCCTAGGCTGTCCCCTCCTCCTCTTCCTTCTCCTCCTCCTCCTTCTTCTTCTAAATTTATCTTGTCAGACTTTTGTTTTGTTTTGTTTTGCTTTCAACAAGCTAGCTTTTAACTCTTCCAGAAGAAAAAAAAAATCTAAATGAGTAAAAACTAAGGGATAATTTAAAAAACTATAGAGTAATGAATGGAAGAACTATTGTAAGAAGTTTTGTAGTGGCAAGCAAGCACTAAACACCTGGGATGATGATTACAGGTCAACTAGTAAAGGCAAAGACTACAAGAGATGTTAAATGAAATTCAGACCCAAGGTACCTTTTCTAATCTCCTACAGCTGTGGTCCCCAAGTCCCGGGCTGTGGACGGGTACCAGTCCATGGCCTGTTAGGAACCAGGCCACACAGCAGGAGGTGAGCGATGGTCAAATAAGCAAAGCTTCACCTATATTTATAGCTGCTCCCATACTCACATCACTGCATAAGCTCCGCCTCCTGTCAGATCAGTGGAGGCATTGGATTCTCATAGGAGCACAAACCCTATTGTAGACTATGCATGTGAGGGATCTAGGTTGTACACTCCTTATCAAAATCTAATGCCCGATGATCTGAGGTGGAGCTGAGGCAGTGATGCTAGCACTGGGGAGCAGCTGCAAATACAGATTATCATTAATAGAGAGGTTTGACTGCACAATTAATGTAATGCACTTGAATCATCCCAGAACCACCCCCCTCGTCCTCCTCCATGGAAAAATTGTCTTCCGCTAAACCAGTCCCTGATACCAAAAAGTGTGGGGACCACTGCCCTACAGGGGCATCCCCTGAATCAGTGAGCTCAGCAGTCAAGATGCATTGAGTTTTTACTGTGTCAAAGAAGCATTGTCTTCCTTGGCTTGACACCTCTCTTCCTTTTTAACCATGGTGACCATATCGTCTTCATCTCTGGCAAGAAGATTACACCAGGCTCCAATGTGCTTGGATTCTGGATATAAAATCTGTAGTCATGCCATAAGATCTAGGACTCTTCAACCTGAAGATTAAGCATGGTATGGGAGTTTTCACAATGAATAGGAGCTGTCCATCTTTTCAAGTGGCAAATTTACCCATGGTTTCCACA
>NW_012134081.1:3225987-3235266 GCF_000956105.1 Propithecus coquereli
ATTGTAGTTTAGTTTAATAGAGACTTTAATAAGTTGGCCAAGTAGTCTAATTTACAGAATTTAAAAGAAAACTTTGGTATTATAAAATGTTTAATACTATAGTTTTATTATCTATTTTAGCATCTGGTAGGGAAAGAACCTAATCATTATTTTTTGTTTTTTTGCATATTTTTTGACAATTCTTACATATTTACTCTTTGAGATTCACTGTGGGATTATTTTATCATATGAGATTCTGATGGAGGTATATTAAATTTTCATGATAGATTTATTTTAAGAAAATTGACTTCCTTATGTTATTGAGCCTTTTATTTTATAATAGTCTCTTAATTTGTTCAAGTTTTACTTTATGTTCCCTAGCATTCTAGTTTTATTTGTATAAATCTTTCTTATTTAGAAAGTATATTTATTAGCATCTATTATATTTTTTAAAAAACTAGTAGCATAAGTTCAGAAAATTCTTGATATTTGCTGATTTAGTATTAAAAGATTATCTTTCTAGAAATCTTTTCAACGATAGTGTTTTTAAGTAAATTATATCTTCAAATAGCAATAATTTAAACACATACACAGATGTGTTTGTGTGTGTGCATATGTGCACATAATTGAATTGGCTAAAACTTTCACAATAATTTGTAGTAATTATGGCTGTGATGGACATTTTTGTTTTATTCTTTACTGGGAATGTATCTAGCATTTTATTACTAAGCACAAAGCTGTCTAGGGTTAAATACCTGTTTATGTGTTTGTACATTCATGGGCTCATTAAGAAGGTGATAATTGGGAATTGTGTGTGTATTGAAGTAAGAAATGGAGTTACCATGCAGATGTCAAGGGTAAGAATATTCCGGAAGAGAAACCACCACCATAAGGGCACTAGTTTCCGGAATGTTGAAGGCACAGCAAAGAGGTTGAGATAACAGGAGCAGCTGAAGAAGAGGAAGGTGATAGAAAAGGTCACAGGTAAAGAAGGCCTAAATGTCGACAGACCAGAGTATTGCAATGACTTTGGCTTTGACTGTGGGTACAAAAGGAATCATTGCAGAATTTTCAACTAAGTAGTGACATAATCAGATTTGTATTTTTTAAAGAATCATTCTGGTAGTAGCATCTCTAATTCTACATTGTCTAAGCCTTTAAATTATGATGTTTCCCATTCTTCTCAAACCCCCAATTCTTTTTCATATTGAAGTATAAAGTAGATGATTGGAAATAAGGCAAAATACCATTTGAACAATGTTAACTTGGCTCCATTGTTGTTAACTGTTGTCTTAATGAGGATGATCACAGATTATAAATTTTTTTTCTGATTGCTTATTTGCATATAACCCCCATGGTCACTTGGTCTTTGGGATCGAATTGAGTTCTTTGTGTCCTTTCCCCTTATTGGCCATCCCAGTATATCAGAACACAAATTTTAAACAGATTATCTGAAGTCTAAAGCTTTACATGATGCATTAAAACAGAGCCATACGCTGTGAGTTATGAGGTGCAATAATTAATTTTCTCATTTCTTCACATTTCCATGTTGTTAAATGTTAATCAATTCCTGCTGTTTTGGAGGTCAGAAATTTAAATGTTAGAAATAATACCCATAAGGAAATACATTTACTGATATTTAAGTTATTGAAAACAAAAGGATAGAGTGAGTAACATTTAACACAGAACCAAATTAAATATATTTGATATCCCCCAATAAGTGTGCATTTTATGACTATTATCACTAAAAATAACATTTAGTAAAATGGTATATTTTTATTTTTATCCTGTGCTTATTACCTACCAGGGTTTTCATAAAGCTACAGGAGTTATTTACTTCCAATTACTCAACTTATAATACTTCTATAGAATATTAAGCTGTGTATCAAGCATAGAGTTCTTTCTATTTCTTCATTTATTTAATTACCCCTTCATTCAACAGCTGTATTTGAGCACCTACTATGTGCCAGATACTGTATGTGTAGCTGCTTCAGCTGCTGTAGGGAACAAAACAAAGATCTTTGTCCTAGCAGAGCTTTCATTTTAATAGAGGAAGAGAGACAAAAAGCAAGCCTAATAAGTTATGTGGTACTTTACAAGGGGATGACGGCTGTGAAAAACTAGAGCAGAGTAAGGGAGACTGAGGCTATGGGGAGAGGAAGTCTCAGGGGTTATTGCAATTTTGAATGAATGTGTCAAGATAGGTATCATTGAGAAGGAGAGATTTGACAATACTCTGAGGGAAGTGAGGGCGTAACATGCAGTTATCCCATGAGAGTGTTTTTTAGGAAGGAAAGGAAGCTAAGATGGGTAGACGGGAGTGAGGATAACTGGAAAGTACTAAGAGAAAATATAAGAAAGTAAGAAGTCAGATCTCTTAGGGTGTTGCCAGACATTTTAAGAACTTTTTAATTTTGATGTACATGGAGCCAGTTCAAAGCTTGGAGGAGTGACTTCATCTTCATTAGGCTTTAATAGAGTCATTCTGGCTACTCTGCTGAGAATAGGCTGAAGATGACAAGGGTCGAAGTAAGGAGCTTGTACAACTAACCAGCTACCGCAGTTATCCAGGCCGGACAGGATGGCAGTTAGATCAGGGTGGTCACAGGGGATGTACTAAGAAAACTTGGGATTCTGGTATATTTTGATTTTACAGCAAGAAGATGATAGATTAAAAATAGGCATCAAAGAGAAAGAAATTTTAAAACAATTTCAGGGTTTAGGTTTTGTTTTCTCTTAGAAACTGAGTTTGGTGATGCAATCAACGAGATGTGCAGAGCTGCGGGAGGAACAGGTTTAGGGGAGAGAGAAGGAATTGAAGTTGGGATGAAGAGTGGAGACATTGAACTTGAATTATCTTTTGGACAGCCAGATGGAGAAGCAGAGTGGGTAGTCGGAGACGGGACTTTGCAGTTGTGGAGAAAAGCCTGGCCCAGAGACAAACCTTTGAATCATTGCATGCTGATGGTTTGCCAAGCTCTGAGTCTGAGCGAGCTGTCCATGGAGTGAGGGTAGATGGAGCAGAGGGTGTGGCCTAAGCTCTTAGACACCTAAACGTAAAGAGATCAAGAAAGAGAAGAACCAGCAAAAGAAATGGCAAAGGCGCAGTGGTGTGGTAGAAGGGATTCCATGCAGGATTCGACTCATGGGCATCAGCCCGTGCAGGGCCTTATGCTCAAAAGGACACAGTCTTTATGCATTTGGGCTGCTATAATAAAAATCCCATAAATTGGGTAGTTTATAAGCAACAAACCTTTATTGCTCACAGTTCCGGAGGCTAAGGAGTCTAAGATCAAGGCGCCAGTAGATTCAATGTCTGATGAGGTTCCGTTCCTCACATCATATGTCCACATTTCTTTGATATTCTTACCTTCTATTTATTTCTTAATGCCTGCTTCTTCCATCATCTCTGCTGAGATTTAAAAAGCTGTGAGTGTAAGAGTCATTTATGTTTATTAATATATTTTCTTTATTTTTCCTAATTTTGTAATTTCAGACCCTACACACTTTCTGGTACATAGCAAATGCTCAATTCTTATTTGCTATTGGCTTTTCCAAATGTTCAGTGACCACCTTATTGATAGAAACAGCGGCTTTTTTTCATTCTACGATCTCTGTAGTTCCTACTGCTTTTCATAAGGTTTTCTCCTTTCTCTGTCCTAAATTAATTTTACTTTGGATTATGTTGAACTATACTGTGCACATTCTCTTCTTTCCAAATGTTCCTTTGACATCTTTTTATTGCTTTTTCTCTTCACTCTAAATAGATAAAGCAATTAGATATAAATAATATGATTAATAATTAGTCCTCAGCTTTCTTCTTTTATTATCTGCTGCTCCTTTCTTGAAACTCCATGGCTGTCACCTTCCAAATATGCCTATGCCTCTCTCTTCAGATTCAAAGTGAATGTTACCCCGGCAACTGGCCTTCTCAGTCACTGTGTTCTTCAGGTATCTAACCCTAAAATTGTCCCATCTGTCTGCTTCTTCTAATTTCCTTATTTCTGTTGATTACCATGCTGTCCATAACTCATCTTTAGATCTTCTTGGACCCTTACCTATCATTATCAATTATCAGTTAATCAATTATCATTAATGCACTGCTCCTAAAGTTTCCATTTTTTAAGTGGCATTTGTGTATGTTCCTTCTCAATAGCCGCTGCCATCAGCTGATTTTGTCTCTCAGCCTCTCTAAACTGTCAGACTCTCCGCAGTCTGATCCCTTCCACACAAAGTCAGACTCGCATATCCAAAGCATCATTTTCATTGTATTACTTACCCCTAAAAAGAATAAAATCTCCAATCTCTCCCTACTGTCCCTGGTTCTCAGACTGTGGCAAGATACCCTGCCACACTAAACCCAGTTGTGGACTACGTTACCCGTAGTAAGTCAGCGATCATAACAAATTCTAAAGTTTGTGAATGATTTGCTTTTTCAAAAATATATTAAGTGTGGACTCCTGCACATCATATCACATTTAATTCTTTGCTTTTCAAAATACTTTTCTTGATTAGAAGAGAAAACAAGAAAGGAGAAGTGGTAATGAAAACAGAGATAAAATTCCAAAAACTGCACGTTAACCAACAAGTTGTGTTATCTATTACACAGTTCTAAGTGCCCAACAACCACTGATATACTATAAATAGTTACAATGTTCAAGAATTATTATAACCTGTAAAAATATTCAAGTAATTTCCTTGTATTTTTATTTTATTTAATTTTATTGTATTTCTTGTGTTTTTATCAAAACACAAGAAATATTTTGTACATACGATTATTGTCCATCTTGTCTACCTCAGAACACACACACACACACACACACACACACACACACACAGAGTTGAGAATTATTGAACTGCATATTTTAATGCAAACATAGCCCTGGTGGTAAACAAGAACAGATCAACCTGCCTCACATCTATCACCAGCTTATTTGTCACTCACGATCACTCTGTAATAGTAGGGACATTCCTCTTTTTCCTAATCCTGCTTTTGGCTGCTTCTCTTTCCGTCCATTCTCACATGTCAAATGTTAATGTATATTTCAAGGCCCATTTCCAATGGCACGTCCTCTGGAAGCTCCACAAAATCTGCCCTGTCTTTGGACCCCAGCACTCCTTGTACTGTCCTGGCATGTCTTATAGTCATTGGTATATTTATTTGTATTAACTTTCTGCAAGACTCCAAATGTTTCTTGTATAATCACCTTGGGCCCAGAAGAGTATCTTGAAATAAAGCAAAAAGAACTTAAACTCTAGGAATATTTAAAACTCTTATAAAATGCTTGGTTCTTTTTTACATGCAAGGAAAAAAATACATATTTAACTAACCTCAAGGTGAGATTCCTCACTAGTGTTCTTTACACCATATCTTCCAAAAGAGTCAAATAAATTTATTTTTACATGAAGGTTAACATTAGGTTCTCTACATTAACGCATTATTACTACAGTGGTGATGATTACCTACATGGTAATTGTTAAAACAAAACAAACAAAAATTTTGAGTTTCTAATTATTATAAATTCTTTCCAAAATGAAATGGACATATTTTCTAGCTAATGAGCATGTGCTTCTAAATATCTGGACAAAATAGACTTGAACCATGTTGTAATGTTTTTCAATCTGTGGAATTACATTTTAAATGAAGCTAACTTCCTTAAAATAACATTCTGTTGATGCTTTCATAATATTAACTTTAAAAAATGTTCTGAGCAGTGATATTTTAAGTTCTAGAAGACTAAATAACACAAAATAATAATTTACTCTCGGATAATATGGTGGATTCCATATTAATTCTAAATATATGTTCTCAAACTCTTCTGTTGATATGTTTTGACAAAATGAGGCCAACATTCGAATAAAGAATAATTAAAAGGCGACATCTAGATAAGCATGTACTATATTAGCAAAAGGAATAGTTTGTGGATTTGTATTTCAGAACTACTCATGTAAAGGCAGTATAAAACATAAGCATAATATAGGTATTAAAGAAGACTATGATAATATTTATTATGTTTATTTTTTCAGTCTTTAAACTGGATATATACATACCAATTCACAAAGGAAAATGAAACAAATCACGCATAAATTTAGAGACAATTACATGGTGATATTTATGAGTGAACTATTGTAATGTTTCATGGTTTAGACTTGCAGTGACATGGAAACTCAAGTACATTATATTTGTGTTACAAATATATTTATAGATATTTAACTCCTTCAATTCTTGCCTGAATGTCATGAAAAAGACAGAATATATGTTGTGATAACTCTGTAATTTCAGAATGACTTTATATTGTCCTGCATGTGTATTTATTAGGGCTAGATTGTAAAATCTGTAATGAATGTTTTGATTTCTGATATATCTATTTTAAAAATTTCAATAAGCATTTATTTTTATAGCTATAGAGTTGGAAAAAGAAACATTTATATGTGTATGTTCTTTCAAAATAACCTAATCTATCACTCTGTTTCCCCCAACATTTGTGAGAAAGAAGTTATTTTATTTTTTAAAACCATTGTATATATTCTACCGAGGTTCGTTCTCTAGCAGTTTCTTTTTCTCAAGGAATACGTTTTGAATGGGGAAAACAATATTTCTTCAGAAACATTGACAATTATAGAAGAAATACACGACAAGTCAAACATTGGATTTTGTACTTACTGAGAAGAAGCCGAATGGGATTTCAACTGTTTGAAATGGTTCCAGGTTGGGAGAATTGCCAGTTTTAGAATTTTGGATTTTTCTATGTCATACCGTTTTCCTACTTAGAAAAAAAACATACCTCATTTATTAAGAAATTTAAAATTCAATAGAGCAATGGTTTTGTAAACAGGAATGAAAGAACTCAATGTATCTGATGAAAGTAGTTTAAAAATTAAATTCTATTGAATTTTTCTTTATATAAAGAAATGATTTAATCCCTGTGTGTATTCTAACAAACACATTGTAATGATCATGAGAATTCATATAAATGCAACTATATTAAAGGTTAAATGTACAGGAAAAAATGGAAAATACAGCTACCAGTAGTATACTAAGGCAGGAGGTGGGGGGGTCTACACCAGTAGGAAGACTATTTAGAATTGCTGGGTCATGGTGACAATAAACAGATAATTTAGTTTCAGTTAGTGTTATTATTCTTTTAAATTCTCTATTAATAATTTCCGTCCTTATTGCTTGCACTAAGAGTAGATGGCTACCTTTGATATGCAACTACTTGTCACTTCTGCATGAGACATTACAGAGTGGAGGAAAATGTCTGTTATCTTTTTTAAATGAATATTATTATTCACAGTGGGGATTTATAATAATGAGGATCATAAGAATTCACTGCTCTAAATACTTTATCACACATTATCTCATCTAATTTTCACAACTACCTGGTAAAGTAGGTATTGTGATTCTCATTTAAATAAGATGCATAAACGTTAAGTAACTTAATCCAGAATTGCATACATAGTAGGTGGTGATCCTGAAACCCTGAGGCTCAACTCAAAGTTCTGTGTTCTTAATTGCCATGCTCACATGTCTCATTAGACATCTAGTACAGAAAAAGATTTGACAAAGAAACTGCTACTATACATAGATAAAAGGATTAGTTAATCTGCAATGCAGTACTGATTCACCTATGCTTTCTATCTTAGCCAAATTAATATTAATATTCTTTGGGAAGCTATCATCAATTGTTTTCTTATTATGTGCCAGATACAAGGAACCTTCCTTCCAAGATCTCATTTATTCTGCACAACCACATGAGGTGAGCAGAATTATTACCACCTTTTTATGAGGAAAAGGTGTTCACAGAGGTCACATAATATGTGACTAGAAGAGTAGAAATTTAAGTTCAGGTCCTCTTGATTCCATATTTCATGTTCTTAATTAGTAAATTGAAGTCTACAAAACAAAGACATAAGGAAAAAGAGGTAAAAACCTATGATATTACTTATTTGATATATACTCAATTTTAGATTCACAACTTAGAGTGTTTAACATTAACTAACATATGACCTCAATTATTAAGCTTAGATCAGAATAGAGAATATCATGTTTAGGAAAACTGCACTGACTCATACATAAGAAGATGTTAAGCAATAAAAAGGAATAAGAAATACAAACAAAAAACATAAATATTTTTACAAATCCAATTTTCACAAGTAATAGTATAGTGTAAAATCTATTTCCTGCATGTATCACTGACGGTTCTGCAGAGAAACAGAACCAAGAGAGTTATTATAAAGAATTGGTACATATGATTATGGGGGCTGGGAAATCCCAAGATCTGCAGTGTGGAGGTCTGAGAACGAAGAGAGCCAATGGTATAAGTTCTATTCCAAATCCAAAGGCATTAGTTCTATGTTCCAGCTCAAGGACTGTCAAACGAAGGAATGAATTCTCTCTTGCACAGCCCTTTATTCTACTCAGATTTTCAACATATCTAGATGAGGTCCACCACCGTGAGGAGGGGAAACTTCTTTACTTAGCCTGCTGATTCAAATGTAAATATCTTCCAGAAACATCCTCACAGACACACCCAGAATAAAGTTTAATATCAGAGCACATGTATCTCAGACAAGTGGAAATATAAAATTAACCGTTATACTACATAAGAGAAATTTGTTCAGGTAGTTCTATTGCCATGTTTGTGATGAAGTAATGATGAAATGAACAATCTATACACTCATTTATTTACTTTTGAGACAGGGTCTCATTCTGTCACCCTGGCTAGAGTACAGTGGCATCATCATAGCTCCTGACAACCTCAAACTCCTGGGCTCAGGTGATCCTCCTGCCTCAGCCTCTCAAGTAGCTAGGATGATTAAAGATGTATGCCACCACGCCCAGCTAATTTTTCTATTTTTTTGTATAGGTGGCATCTCACCATGTTGTGTAGGCTGGTCTCAAACTCCTGGCCTCAAGAGATCCTCCCACCCCAGATTCCCAGAGTGCTAGGTTTATAGGTGTGAGCCACTGTGCCTGGCAAATATGTAATTTTAGAATGCAAGATTTCCTCAAGTTGAGGAAATGCAAAGTTCTTCCATACACATAGAAAAATGAATAAGAATATTTTTATAAAGGCCAGCTTCCCATTGGAAAGAGCATCACTTTAATATGTCAGTCTTCAATATCATATCTTGAATTTTTTTATCATGCAGAATTTTTTCATTATATCATTGTGGAAACAAAGGACAAAAATGAATTCTTTTTACAGCTCTTTACTATGGGAGCTCATGTTTTTATAGTTACTTGTTATCAACTGAAGAAATATTTAGTGATGTAAAATGTCATAATTTGCAAAT
>NW_012134081.1:3235831-3276060 GCF_000956105.1 Propithecus coquereli
TAGCTATCTTATGGAATTATTGAAAAGTTTCAATGAGTTGGTATTTACGCCTAAGAAAGTGCCTTGTACTACAAAACACAGTGTAAGCGTATAGGCGCATATGTGTACACACGGTGTGTCTATATGTTTTGGGAATTTTTATGTATTATTCCATGTAAGAATCCAAAAACTATTAACTGTATAAAATAATAAGATTGTAAAATTTACAAAAAGTATTCTTACCAGTTTACAAATGAACCTAAGGCTGAAAGATCTCTGTAGTTTGCTCAAGTTCCTAAGTTAGAAATCTAAACTGAGACTAAAATCTGGTTTGCTTATCTCCAGAATGTATTCATTTCTCACTAAAGTAATGGCTTTCACACTCTTCATATTATACAGAATAAATAAGAGTAAAGAGAGACCTTATATTCTGATTGCAGATGAGACACCCCTATAGTTGTCCCCAGATCTTTTGTGTCCCCAACATCTTCCCAGTGATCTCCACCAGCCCCTTTGTGTTCTCCCTTTCTCTGATCCAACCGATAATTTTGTAATCTCATAGAAAATGCTGAATTTGTGTTTTCAATAGGTTTTTCCATCACTAAAACACTCTCGTGTAGAAATGAATAGTTCTGGGTTTTAATAGAATCCTAAAACATATGCAGGGGATTCAAAGCAAAAGTAACTCAAAACTCTGCAATGATTTCTAACCACATAAGCTCTTACATGTTTTGAGTGATGGTGTCTGTTTCTCTAACACAGCCGCAGAGGTAAAATCAGCTCTGGGTTACAGAATTCGACAATGTCTTCTTAGTCTTCAATGAACCCCTTTTTCTATCACTGTCATTAATATGAGAATAAGATTTTTTTATCAGTAAAACCTTACATCTTCTCTGGTTTAGATGATAAAAGAAATTAATTTGCAAACATAGTACTTTACATATTAATAGTAACAAATTACTTGACACATCTCTCAAATACTCAACTGAGTGAGACATTCTGATAGGATGGCAATGTGTCCCAAGGGCTCTGTTGAAAACTATTTTGCCACACTGCCCAAAGTGGTGATGTAATGATTGGCACTTTTGATTCCTAAAGAGAAACACATAGGTTCACTTTTCATTTTGCCACTGATTTCTTTTTTTTTTTTTAACTTCTCTTTGGCTTGATCTCCAATCTACCTGTGGCTTAAGTTTGGCTTTATGTATGACTGTGCTATCTTTTTTAATTTAAATAAAACCCAAAGGCCTCTAATTCTACGAATAAAGCAGTCACAGAAGAACTGAAAAGGTGAAGAGAAAAAAAAAAGTGATTGATGTGAAATGGAAAAGAATTTGACAAGAAGAGATACAAATCTTTTCTGTTTCCTATGTTACAAATGTGAACAAATCGAAGATTAAAAATCTTCTGTGCAATTTGCCTAAAGTCCCAATTCATCCTCAGATGTTTTAACACAACCAATTTAAACACTGTCTATTATCTCCTAGAATCAAAAGAATCAATCAACATCTTCTACAGTCTTATGGGTCCTCAATCATGCTTGCCCAAGGCAATGAAAATCAAATCAAAAGCTGCCTCTATGGGTAGGGGGTTATAACTCAATATAACAGAAAATACCACAGTAGTAAAAATCCTTGCATAAAATGAAAAGTAATTCATGCTCATTGAAAACTATATCCTTCCAGAGATTATGTGGAGATTTTCCCAATCTGTTCTTTTTCCCTCAAAATGAGTTTTTAAAATGTCAACCTGTTATTCTTTCTGAGGCAGAAGATTAATTTTGTAATCAATCCAACCTCCATGTTCTCTTCATTTTGAAAACTAAGTTAGACTTCCACTTAGATATTTTTTTTTGAAAAATCAGCATTCATTTTGAAAATAATAACTATAATATATAAATATTTAAATGCATGCATATCTATCTGTATATTTACCAACATGATTATGTGTGTAGATGTGTGTGTGTGTGTGTGTGTGTGTGTGTATGTGTGTGTGTGTGTATGCATGTCTGGGTGATAAATAGTCAAGGTATTTGTCACAGTAATAGGATTGACTAAAGTGTGGAAATTGAAAGGACTCAGGACAGTCTTTCAATCTGCATTTTCAATGCAGCTGGCTAGTTTGATTGCAATGAAGAAAAAATCTCTAAAATGGTTTGTCTGTGGTCTTTTATTGAATATAGATCTGAACTTGCTGTCTTTCTTATTATTGCCTTTACTTTCATCTGCTGCATATAGAATGTGTATTAGAAACAACTCAATAAGTAAATTTGAGATTTTAAATCTACCCATTTTTGTGAAACATAAGGAATCACATATTTCTGATTGCTTTAGTGAGGACAAAATCCCCTCCCCACCCCCATCAAGTCTGTATTCAGTAGTTAGCTTTCTATGATTTTGATAGCGGTGTGCACTCAAATCTTACTACTATTGGAACCCTACTTATTGATTCGGGAAGCAAAAGAAGTAAAATATTAACTTTTGATCCTTTACTAAATGTCTGTAAAAATTGTTTAAATTCTGATGGTGATATTTATATTTATAGCCATGTCCATGGAGTGGAATGGGGGTGAGGTGCTCCCCAAGGCTGCTTCCATGCTTTGAAAAAAAAAATTTGTAGTTATACTCACCTGTTTATTGATGTCCCACTAAAAACAAGCTTGTGGGAGGGTGCCACCATAAATTATACATGGACTTTTTACTTTATGAGTTCTAGTGTCAATTACTAACAACTGTAATCTGTGTACAACAGTACAACTAAGGAAAGTTTAAAATTATATTTATTTCCACTGTTTATAACCCACCCATAGAACTAACTTTAGAATAATGAAATTGCTAAGTTGAAGAAAGCTTATTTTATTGGCTTACATATATATAATAATGGCACACATGGTTTATTTTAATAGATTTGTTAATTTATTTTCCCCAGAGCTTTGTATTTCCTACAATATTTCTATTAATAAAATTATTTGAGGATGGTGAGGGAGGAGGTAGAAGAAAATGAAACATTGAAGGCCAGGCACGGTAGCTCATGCCTGTAATCCTAGCACTTTGGGAGGCCGAGGCAGGTGGATCATTTGAGCTCAGGATTTCGAGACCAGCCTGAGCAAGCGTGAGATCCCCGTCTCTACTAAAAATAGAAAGAAATCAGCTGGACAACTAAAAAATAATTAGAAAAAATCAGCCAGGCATAGTGGCACATGCCTGTAGTGCCAGCTACTTGGGAGGCTGAGGTAGAAGGATTGCTTGAGGCAGAAGGATTGCTTGAGCCCAGGAGTTTGAGGTTGCTCTGAGCTAGGCTGACACGATAGTATTGTAGCCTGGACAACAGAGTGAGACTCTGTTTCAAAAAAAAAAAAAAAAGAAACATTGACTTGGAAATCAAGCTGACTCTGCTTTTAGCCTCCTTAGGAAGAACAGGTCTTGCTTGCAAAATAAATTCAAAACCTACTTATCTACCAACATAGGGTGGAGAGAAACAGACCAATGCTTTTGGTAAACACAGTACTAGATCTGAATACACAGATTTAGGTTATAATGACTAATCTAGGTTCTAGCCTGAACTCTGCGATGTAAAAATTGCTTTCATTGAGGTAGGAATAAAAATTGCTTGGATTTGATTTATAAAGAATTATCAAAGTTGTGATATTTATTATGTTTTAAGATTTATATGTAAAGCACTGCATGTTTATATCATGAGAAATCCATGCCCCTATTTGTGAATTTCACTTCCAGAGTTTTGTTTTGAATTGCAATATTTAAACAATAAACTGAATTTCAAAACAAATTGAATTTATTCTGGAATACTATGGAAGCAATGCTGCTAAATTCCACTTTGTGTAGTTCTAGAATAATAAAAATCCTTGGGCATTTTAAGGTTGGATTAGTTTTATACAATTAGTTGAGATAAGCCTCAAACTATGGAGACTTAGTTTCTTATATTCTATGTTTTTTTATTGTATCTAACATACTAAGATACCAGTTAATTTCCTGAGGCGTTTACATAATGTTATTATTGTATTTTATTTAATGCAGCTAATTTTAGGTAATTTTTAAAAAAGTATTTTCTTATTATTTCAGAATTTTAAATCCCTTATAAAATATCAAGCGTGAATTTCATTTTTCTCTTAATTCATATTTATGGTAACATTTCTCTGAAAATTGCTAACAAAATGAGAGAGTTTAACGTCAGAATGAATCAGCACTGGGCACTTGATTTGGCAAAACTATAGCTAGACATATTTGTTATCTATAAAATGTGATAATTGAAGTTTCTATATTTGTAATAAAGTCTTTGTGCTAGAATAGACTTGTAAATGTAGCACCAAAATTTAAATAGTGCAGTAAATTACAGACCTATTGAATGGTCTATTCGACTATTATTTTGTTCACCTAGCTATACAAATTCAGCAAATATAGTGTTTGTCATAATTAATTCATATACCACAAGCACATATAGGATGAAGCAGTTAGCTGAAAAAGACTCACAAAGCCACTCATTGTGTTTCATGTGCTGTAGGTATATGATCTCATTTCATCCTCACATTATCTTTTAAAAAAGGTATAATTCTCCCTAACAAATATTTATTAATCTTTTGCCAAGGACTAAGCCTATATGTTACAGACAGAGAAACTGAGGCTCAAAGATATCGAACAATTTTCCCAAGGTTAAACAATTAGAAGTATCTGGAGGTGGGATTCATACCAGGAGTGTTTGATTCCTAGCTCTACGCTCTTTCCTTATGGCATCTTGTGATATTAAAAATAATATGGGAGGAAGGCAGATCTGTCCCACCTCCTCTCCTTTCATATCATTTGAATACCGCATGTTACCTCTATTATCTTCAGTTCCTTTCTGCACCTCTCAAATCATTAAAAGATAATGCCATTACCTTCATCATAGGCTAGTAAAGGGACTCCAACATAAACATACCAAGTTTTCATTCTTTCTCACTCCTGCCAGAATCAGAGCTTTTACCTTACTTGCAAGCTAGTAAATGAGCTTGATATGGTTTCATGGATGCTGGCAGAACACAGAAAACTCCAGGCTCAGGAACAAAGGACTTTTTCACATAATAGCAAGCAACATGTGCTTCGCGTATGCACTGATTCTCCTTTCACCCCAAGTTCCATGGGGGTTAAGCACAGTGGCCAGAGTGGGTCCTGCACACACGAAAGGTTTGCACAGCAGCCACGGAACAGAGAGCTACGGGCATACACTTCCTTTATAGCAAGCTCACTCTTTGTCCTGGAGGAGGACATCACCTCACTCTCCAAGTTGCTTGCTACAAATACAACCTTGAAAACTGGCTCAGGCAAAAACAAGTCCAGGCCTTGATTTCTTGGTAAATTCACCAAGAACATGCAGGGACAGCCAAGGCCATGGCAGGTAGCCTGTCCCCTTAACTCCCTCATATCCTTCATTAAATCCTCACTAATCTCAGATTATATTCACACCCAATTTTCTTAATCATTCTTTCTCTCTTTTCATACTCCCCTGGCAAAATCTCCATTGCCTCTATAGTAAGGCATTGACAACAACTTGGGTAAAAGGAGAAATAATACCAAATATTAACAAACAAAAAATAAAGCCATGAAGTTTTAGGAGTGCTATATTTATAATTCATGTTTGGACTTACCGAGGGCATTATTTCACACTTTCTTCTCACTTTTTAAATCAAAGCATTCTTTCCCTCTCATTCTTAGCTAATTAACCTGCTTCTTATTTTAGTTAGAAAACAGAAGCAATAAAAGTAGGCCTTCCAAAGGTCTCCACAGCCACACGAACTAACATAATAACAGATGTTTTAATAACCTCTGCCATCACTTCTGTTATTATGGATGAGCTGTCTGTGCTCCTAGCTAAGGCTAAAACTCTCCCTTGTGGACTAAAATCCATCTCCTCTGGACTATGCAAGGACACAGTCCAATTGCCTGCCTCTATCCTGCATCATCAACTATTCCCTCTCCTGGATTATATTCAAAAGCATGTAACCACACTATAATGTCTCTCACAAAAAAAAAAAAAAAAAAAAGTGAATTCTACATACTTATATGGGACACAAGGCTTTTTATTTCCACCTCGTTCCCAAAGTAATCACTGAGATTATTTTTTGCATATCCAAATGTATGCTGTTATAAAGAAAAGACCATGCATTCTGGGACTTTTTTGGCAGCCAAAAGCACTAAAAAAAGCCCCTTGAAAATTAAACATTTTATTTAATTCTATGGCAGGTTTTTTTCTCTCCACCAGATTCTAAGTAGAAATGGAATAGTACATATTTTCTTCTTCTAGAGTAAAGCTCATAGAAACTAGGCATAGATATTTTAATTCTGATTATGAATATTGTTGGAAAATTATTGTAAATACTTAACCTAATGCCTTGCATTTAGTAATCATGAATTAAATGTGTTGATCCATAGAAAGAAAATCATAAAACTCCATATATAATTAAAATATTGCCCTTTATCAGGATTAAACATTCTTGAATTACTCATTTTCTAACACTTGTTTCTGTATTTCAACTATCTCTTAATATAATCCTTTTTCTTTGGGTTTTAATTTTCTATATACTCACAAAACTCTTATTAGTTTATAAGTCAAATATTCCCCAAATTCTCCCATGACATGTCAAATTTATTTGCTGAACATTTTAAAAACCAGCATGTTCTTTCTGTGGCTAAAATCACTGAAGCACGTTAAGAAATTTATTATGCAATGCCTTCTGGTTTTAGATTGCGCATGGCTGTATATATTCTCTCGGTTCCATTGTTCTTGAATTTATTGTTGCTTTTGGAAAGCGTAGTTATAATTGGGTCGTGGATATGAGAAAACAACAAAAAAAAAAGCTAATACACCAAATTAATCCCCCAAGTTTAAAAAAATGAGCATGTTTATTTCATTTAACAGAAGCATAAAGATTGTTGACGCAATAGATAATTTGGGGAAAGAATATTCTCTTCAGCCACAACTTTATATAATTTTCATTTCAAAATACTTAAATGAAATCTATCTTATCCTTCTTCTACTCATCGCCAATCCTTTCAAAATTAGATGTACTTTTAAAATTATATTTTTATTTCTCAATTAAGACTAAAAGATGCTCCAATTCCTTGTACTTTTGTGAATGGTTTTTTGTAGGCATGATAGTCAAAGTCACGGCATCCTGGTGGGGAGTTAGGGTAGAGCTAGAATAAAGCAAATGCGGTATTAGTGGTCATACAGGAAACTGGGACGTTCTAAGAATGATGGCATATTATTCTTTATTTTAGCAGCTTGCAGCATGGACTGTGGAGTTAAATCATTAGCATTTAAATCTTGCCTTCCTGGTTATTAATATAACAACCTGGGCTAAATCACTTGATAACTCTATGGCTTGATTTTCTCAACTGTAAAATGGTGATAATAATATAACCTACCTCATAGAACAGTGATTGCTAAAGAATTCAATATACACAAAATGTGTAAAAGGGATCTTCAAACAAATTAAATATGAAATACTTACTAGGGAATCAAAAAGACGACAGGGGATACAAAAATAAAGACATTATAGGAATTTAAAGCCTCTAAACAGATACGTCAAACATTAAACAGAGCCAAATTTCTTGCCAAATTTCTTGCCATAAATACTAATGACTTATTTATCTCAGCTCCTATTATTTAATAAATCATGTTAGGCTTTCAACAACAACAATAACAAAATCACAAGACATCCTAAAAAAGAAAGAACAAATAGAATCAAGAGACAGAGCAAGCCTCAGAAATAGACTCAGCTGTAACACAGATATTGGAATTACCCAACAGGAAATTTAAAGTAATTATGATGGAAATGTTAAGGGTTTTAACAGAAAAGTAAGTGTAGGCAAAAACAGGTGGGTAATGTAAGTAGAAAAGTGGGAACTCTCAAAAAGAATCAAAAGAAAATGTTAGAAATTAAAGAAAAAAAAAACTAACAGAAATTTTAAAAAAGAAAAGTTTTTGATGGGCTCAGCCTGATAGTGGCCAAGAAAAGGATCAATATGCTTGAAGATATTTCAATAACAATTTTTCAAACTAAAATGCAAACATAAAAAAATAGAAAAGCCCACAAAAAGAAAACATAAAAGAACTGTGGGAAATTTTGAAATGTCGAAAACCATAGCAGAAGCATAATTGCAATAGCACAAAGGGAAGAAAGAGAGAAAAGACCAGTTGAAATGTTTGATGTAGAGATGGCTATGAATTTTCCAAAATTAATGACAAGCATTTAATCTAGGAAGCTCAGAGAAAATCCAACAGTAACAATTACAAAAAGCCTACTCTTAGGTGTATCATATTCAAACTGCAGAAAACCAAAGACAAAAAGAAAATCTTACAAGAAGCCAGGGTGGAGGGGAATTACTTTGCATGTAGAGAACTAGGATAAGAATTTAATAAGATTTTTCATCAGAAACCATGCAAGCTAGAAAAGAATGGAATATAGTATTTAAAGCACTGATAGTGGGGTGTAAAAAACCACCTATAATTCTATATCTAGAGTGAAATTATCCTTCAAAGGTGAAGGAAAACTAAAGATTTTCTCAGACAAATAAAAACTGAGAGAATTCATCACTAGCAGACCCACTCTGTAAGAAATGTTAAAAGAGTTCTTTGGGGGAAGGAAATGACGTAAGTCAGAATTTTGGATGTACATAAAGAAAAAAAGTGTGCTGGAGAAAAAAATAATGAAAAAAATGATCTATGTATTTTTAATATCTAAATTTAGAATATAAGGTAATAATAGTAACATTGTATGGGGTCATAATAACATGCAGATAAATGCAACAGAGGACAGAAATGTTAGAAGGGAAGGGAAAAACAGATGTGGGGATACTCTCTTATTGTATAGGTACCTGTACTATATATGAATTAATATAATGTTATTTGAAGGTGAATTGTAATAGCTAAAAATTGACAATGCAAATTCCATAGAAACCACTAAATCTTGTTTGAAAAGAAGTATCTACTTGTATTCTGTAAGAGGAGATAAAATGGAGTTATATATAATGTTTACATAAAACTAAAGAAGGTAGAAAAGAAAAGAAACAAAGATCCAATGCAATGAATAGAAAAACAGTCATAAACACGGTAGATAATAATCCAAGTATACCAATAATACAACAATCGAAACGGATATTTGCAGAATATATACAAACAAGACACAATTGTTTATTGTCTACATGCCCACTCAGATTCAACTAAAGGAGTAGAGAAAGGAATACTCTGCTTATGCTAATCTCACGAAAGCAGGAGTAGCTAGATACAGTTTCATAAAAGCATAATTTAAAACAAGGAAAATTATCATTGATAAAGAGGGGCATTACACATTGATACACAGGTCAATACTCCAAGAAGACACAATTCCCAATGTTTATGCATCTAATAACAAAGCATCAAAATGATGTGGAGCAAAAACAATTAGGACTATAATTAGAAATAGAAAAATCTGCTACTATAGTTGTATATATCAGCAACTTTCTTTCAGTATAGATTGATCATGCAAACAAAAATCAGTAAGGACTAGTTGACCTTAATAGCACTATCAATCAACATGATCTAATTGATATTTATAGAATACTCCACCCCACAACAACAGAATATACATTTTTCTCAAGCTTGCAGAATTAATTACCAAGATAGGCCACATTCTGTACCATAAAATATACCTTAACACATATAAAATCTCAGCTATCATACAAAATATATTCTCATACAAACATGAAATTAAGGTAGAAATCAATATCTGAAAGGTAGCTGGAAAATTCCCCCAAAATTTGGACAGTAAACAACATACATCAAATAAACATGGATCAAAGAAATCTTAAGAGAATTTTAACATATTTTAAACTAAATGAAAATAAAAACAGAATTTATCAAAATGTATGGGATGCAATAAAACCAGCACTTAGATAGAAATTTATAGCACTAAATTTCTAAGTTAGAAAAGAAGGAAGAACAAAAATCAATTATCTAAGATTTTACCTTAAGAAACTAGAGCAATTTAAGCCTAAGCAAGCAAAAAAATGAACAAATAAACATTAAAGCAGAAATCAATGAAATTAAAACAGGAAAATTCTCTAAGAAGACATAAAAAATACAAAAAAAACAACAAATATAGAAAATCAACAGAGCCAAAAGTTGGTTCTTAGAAAAGATCAATACAATTTGTAAATATCTAGCCAGTGTAACCAAAAAATAGAGAAGACACAAATGAACAATATCAGAAATGAATAAAGTATCATCACTCCTAAGACCACGGGCAATCAAAGCACAACAATGGAATTATATGAATAACTATATGCCCTCAAACTTGATAACTTATATGAAATGGACCAATTCTGCATAAGACACGGGGTACTGTAGTACTAAGAGTGAATCTTAATGTATGAAAAGCAAAAAAAAAAAAAAAAAATCATTTAGGAGATAGAAGGCTATCTGGATGGAAGACAGAATATGACAAAGCAATCTATCACAAATGTATGAAACAACCTTACTAGAAGGAATGGGAAAGGGACTAGCTTAAGTGGCCCTGGAAATGAGGGGAGTCTATAAGGCTAAAGGCAAAAGAAACCACATAAGAACTCTAGTCTTGCTGGTAAAGTTCCCCATGGAGGAATGTCTTAGAAATTCTGCTACTCCTGTACGTGCACACTGGATTGGACAATTAAGTAAATAGATAGCAGGTAGTGCCACCAGGTTCTCATTGTTGGTGTGGGATTTTACAAATAAGCCAAAGAAGGAGGTTCAAATAAACTGTGTGGTAATGGATTATAATTGGAGATACCAGTATAAACTGGTGTTTTGCTTAATATCGATATGATTGACTAAATACAGAAATCTTTATAAATCCACAGTTTAGTATACACACATATATATTTCCTTGCTCTGTCAGCTGAGAGGATTTGTTTTGGATGTAAGCACATTTGTTCAAAACCCAAATACATAATGAAAACATTTTTATTCCACATAACATCTCTGTTGATATGTGCAAAATGTGTATTTGCCACATTGCACAAATAATTAAGCAATTATAATCTTTTCTATGTCATAATATTAGAATCTCTTTTGTGTTGATGAGAAAAAGATTAAATTTCAAAATGGCATTGATAATATAAACAGAAGTGGTATGTTAACAAATAAAGATATTTTAATTTAATGATTTTCCAAGCTACCATAAATACTATTTTCTCTGAAAACATTTCATATGTGTTTATACACATATGTGTAACTAAATTGTGATCTCTTCTGCATGCTCACTTATAAATACTCAGTGCCTAGCATAAAATAATGTGCAAAAACAAAAGTTTTGGGAAAAATAAATATATGAGTAAATACATGAATGATACATGCGCCGAAGGTCAGAAAATACATTTTTATATACTTGAAATGAGGTTTCTACTGAATTCCAAATCAATTCTATTATTGATTATCTCAGTTTAGTATCTTCATTCACCTTTCATAGTATGTATGTGTGTGTGTATGTATACCATATCCATATAATAGGTAGATAAGGATAGATTTAGATTTATACATAGCATTATTTACAAAAGTACTAGGAAACTATGAAAATAATTTTAAATGGTTGCCAATTATAATTACAGAATCAAATGTAGTATTATATTCAACTCTCATAAATTGGCCAATTTTATGAAAAATACTTGGTCATTATATTAACATCTTCCTTTGTAGTAACGTTTCCACTAGGGGGTGCAAAAGGGAACAAAATTTAGGTTTATCTCATATTCTATACTAAAAATTAATAAAGAAAACTTGAAGCTATAAGTTACAATTATTTTTACAGTTGTAAAACTTATGAAATTTAATTGGATTATTTATAGTGTGAAAATAGTTTCATTTAGCTATTAATAGGTTGGGAGAGGCAGTGCTATATAACGAAGTATTTAAAGATGGTCCCTGGACAGGCAAAGCTGATTTTAAATTTGGCTTTAGCATTCACTGTTGGATTTCACAGTGGACAAGGGGCTTAGGTGTTGGGAAGCCCGTTTTTTAACTCCAAAATGTTGTAGGGATCCAACACCAATCCCAGATTCTGTTCTTCACAGATATATATTGGTACCCCTGAACTCCCAAATGTTTGGTAGGTTTCTTCTCTGGTACCAGTCATAAATCTCAAATGCTTTTCTGCACCATCCAGGATGTTATTTTCAATTTCCAACCATTCTTAAGTTTTAACCTGTGGTTTAGACCCATTCAGATCAAATTCTCATACTTCATTATTTAGAGTTATCACCAATACTCTCCCAAATATGTTCAGTGGCTGAAACCATTAAGATTTACTGGAGAATCAGATCTCAGCCTTTTGAAAAAATGTTAAACATTACTGATTAATCTTTAGCCTTTTCTCCTTGAATCATGATGTTTTTGTCTCTCATGTCACAGATGGGCTCAGGTCCAGAGGAAAACAGATGTGGCTTCTGATGGTCCTGTGAAATTTGTATCGTGTCCACTGGACTTTAAGCTTATCATTCCTCTCTTTTACACATCAAGCATCATATCTCATATACAGAAGGCCCACCCATCCTCAGCAAGTAGTGCCGCGAATTCTTTTTAGGAAGAATAGTCGACAAAACACTGAGAATCACCATCCGATTGGTGATTCTCAACAACTGGAAGCTTTTGAGAGCAATATGGGCTCTGAATTCTCTGATTTAGTGGACATCGATGGGCTAATGCCAAAGTTCGCTGTGCCCCATAATCTGCCCTTTCATGCCTATAACAAAACATACTTTATATGACATGGAGAAAACTGCTGTGAAACATGGGGATGCCAACCGTTCTTCAAAATTAAGAAATCAATGTCTGCCCTCTCCAGTGGTGCACTGTCATTTAGATAGGACTCCCAGCACATAGCTACAATAAGGCACTATATCTATTTGTGTAATGTTTGATCTATGATTAGGAGCAAGACAGATCCATGTATACTTAAGCTTATCTCAACAAAGGATATTTAGTTGCCCTTTTGCTTCTGCTCAGAGTACAAAGCCAGCTCCTTACCATTCTATCAGTCACTGGTCATGTTAAAACAAATTCTCTCATTTTGTATCATAGATATTCATAGCGGATTTTCCAAAGTCTAAAAGGGCAGGACCTTCATATGTAGATTTAAAGAAAGACACAGGCTTTCATTAACACTTTCAAATTTCCTTCCACTGTACATCATAATTATTTAAACAGTGTTGTCTCTGGGTACAATGTACACTATTCAGGTGATGGATATATTAAAAACCTAGACTGCTGTGCAATTCGGGCATGTAACAAAAAACCACTTGTATCCCCTAAATCTATTTAAATTAAACAAAAAACCCAAAAAACATAAAAATTAATGAAAATCACAAAAAATGTAATATGTAAATTATCTGGACAGTAACATGCAGGTTCAGAACCGAAGCAAGTTTACTATTCTTTGTAATACATAATACTTGCTCTCCAAAGTTTATACAAATGTCATTACCTTTTGTAGAAGTCACAGGAAGGTGAATATCAACAAATCAGAAGGTATAATGATGTATTTGGGCCAAAGCTATGTATAAAGAGACTATATTTTTAACTCTTGGAATATTACAGAATATTATAGTGTTTAGTTAGACTATACTTTACAAAATGCTTGCTGCTTCTGAATAGCAAGAATATTAACTTAACTAATGATCCATTAAATGGGTATGTAAAATATAATTTAAGCTACTTGCAACATGCAAAAGAGAGGCATCATTTGTTACTGCCAAAAGTCACTGGCATGTGGAAATCAAAAAATCATTAGCCTTGATAGAAATAGTTTAATACAACAGGGAAGAGAACACATTATTTAGAGCAGTTAAATGACAATTGATGCAACCACTGGTGAAATGCAGGGAAAAAAGCGGCTATGATTTAGTGAATGATAAATTCTGCACTTAGTATTTATGCATGCGAAGGAACGCAAATCTTTGCTCATTAACCAAGGCACTTAGTTTGTGAGCCAAAATGCTTCAGGCTGTAGCCCTAATTGTCATAAATGTTTATCTCTGTGCAAGTTTAATTTAGGCTTAAGAAAAAATGTTATCCTGAGTGATGAATATTCTGCATTTTTTTTCATCTTCCTCATCAGCCTAAGCCAGTTAGCTCACATCCTTGCCTATGTCCTTTCTCCTCCATGAGATCTCCATGGTCCTCTCAGCTACCACTAATCTCTCTCTTTCTCCCATTATGCCCCACTCTTTTACATCTATTATAGCAGTGTGCCTAACAGTATATTTACAGGCATACCCCATGGAGCACTGCCTTCTAAAGCACTGATTTTTCATAGCTGTTTAGTAGAGTGTCATACTGTGCTGTCCTCAGTTTGAATGGCACCTGCCAATCTGTTTTGTTTATGCTCTTGAATCTCTTTGCCATTAACATGCTATTTTCCAGTTGACCATGTCTTTGACTGCCAGCAAATATGCTGAAAGTTTCCCGAAGTATGAGCAAACACTGATTATTGTAATGGTTAAAAGAGAAGAACAACATGCAGCATTACCTGTGTGAGCCTTAGGTGGAGGTGGACTGTGTTGTGGGCCTAGCCACGCCGCCACCATGCAAGCACCAGTAAAGAGTAAGAAGTCAGTTAATTATCCCATACTTTTATGTTAATTGCCTTTTAAATCACTTCGGAGCCCTGTGTGGTAGCTAACACCTGTAATTCTAGCTGCTTTGGAGGCTGAACTGGGAGGATCCCTTGAGCCCAGGAGTTTGAGGTTACGGTGAGCTATCATTGTGGCTTTGCACTCCAGCCTGGGCAACAGAGTGGGACCCTGTCTCCAAAAAAAAAAAAAAAGAAAGAAAGAAAAAGAAAAACAATATCACTATGCAGGAAACAGATTTCAATAGTGGCTGACATGACTGATTTATTTATTACCGACGTTTGTGCAACTGCCACTTAATTCCAAAAAGGAATGAATGGGGTATACCTTTATTTGTGCATGTACTTTGTATACCCTTTAACACTGAGAGCCCCCCAAAACAGGGATCATACCTCAGTGGTAAAAGTCTTAACTGTGTATAAAGGCCCCAACTAAGGAACACCAAGATATGTATAGAGGATAGAATTTAGCATCATAAACACAGAAACAAACTAAGAATTAGAAACTGGAATGCCTACCTGCTTAAAGCAAGAAGTAGCTACTGAGCTATGACTGTTTCCACGAAGTAATGCAAATATAGTTTCCCCTTGCTTTTCAATTTTTCAAGAGAAACCAAAATCTGAGTGTTACATCTTTTAAATGTTGGCCATACTTTAAATTGCAGTGATTTTCAATATTGTATAGTTCTAACAAAATACTTCTGTGCAGGAGACACAGCTCATGGGCCACCTGTTTGTGATCTCTGCCATGACCGTTCATGTCTTTGTCCCATCCTTTCTACCTTCATTCTTTCTTTTACTTCTTTTTTCATTCATTCCTTTGTTTATACCTGTGTGTGTGCGCATGTGTATGTTCATAGGTACACGTGTGAAACTTATATAAAGTAATAATATGTAATAAGGTATCAAATCAATATCAGAAATACAAAAAATAAGGAAATAATGATATTAAAGAAAAAGTAGTCTAAATATAGGTGTTGTCTGGAAGGAGTACTGACCCATGTCTAGGTGATGTGTGGTGTGATTGTGGATTCAACTTTGTTTTTTGCTTTGTTTTTTTTTTTTTTTGAGATAGAGTCTTGCTGTGTTGCCCTGGCTAGAGGGCTAGAGTGCAGTGGCATCATCATAACTCACTTCAACCTAAAACTCCTGTGCCCAAGGGATTCTCCTGCCTCAGCCTCCCAGAGTTGTAGGATTACAGGGGTGAGCCACCATGCCCCACCCAGATTCAGCTTTAACCTTTCCAATGACAAATCAATAAGACAA
This sequence comes from Propithecus coquereli, assembly GCF_000956105.1. Classification (NCBI taxonomy): domain Eukaryota; kingdom Metazoa; phylum Chordata; class Mammalia; order Primates; family Indriidae; genus Propithecus; species Propithecus coquereli. Next base: position 3,251,712 of record NW_012134081.1, read on the forward strand.
ATCCAACCGGTTACAAGATTTACAATTCCTACAACTCCTCACCCTGCCCCCACTAAACTCAAATGACAAAATCTTTACTAATTTCTGAGGTGAACCATGGATTTTCCTAGTACTGAATTTTTAGATAAAATAAATTTTCCTGTGTAACATCACACACAATGTCCTCACAAACATGTCTACAATAAATATGAGTTTTGTAGGATCACCTATATTGTATTCCTCTGTTCAAGACAAGCCACATTAAATACTAAACTTAATTTTTTTTTTTTTTTTTTTGAGACAGAGTCTTGCTTTTGTTGCCCGGGCTGGAGTGAGTGCTGTGGTATCAGCCTAGCTCACAGCAACCTCAAACCCCTGGGCTCAAGTAATCCTTCTGCCCCAGCCTCCTGAGGAGCTGGGACTACAGGCATGCACCACCATGCCCAGCTAATTTTTTCTATATATTTATTTTTAGTTGTCCAGATCATTTCTTTCTATTTTTTAGTAGAGACGGGGTCTCACTCTTGGTCAGGCTGGTCTCAAACTCCTGACCCTGAGCGATCCACCCACCTCGGCCTCCCAGAGTGCTAGGATTACAGGCGTGAGCCACCATGCCCGGCCTAAACTTAATTTTTTAACATGGTTTCAATGAGGTGACAAAACAATGAAAATCAGGTACATACCTAATAACTGGACTGGACTGTCAGAGAAATGAACAGAGTGTATATTAATATAACTTGAAGATATTTACTAATTTTTGAATGCCTAGAGCCCTTACCAAAGTTTTTTGTGTATGGAAAATGCTCTTGAAAGTGTCAGGTACAGAACTGAATTATGTATATATTAATATTTCATTGTGGTTTGTAAAGAGAAGCATCTCAAAATACAATGCAATGAATTTAAGAAATGAACATTTATACCGTACTGCTTACAATGCAATTAAAATGAACTTTTGAAAGGGTTTTACTATTTCATGGACCTTTCACTTGCACAATTAGAAATACAGGTCCACTCCATATGCCAACAATTATTAGTTATAATTGTAAAAAATGATAATATACAGTAGCAGAAGGCATCCGATGATTTTTATCAGTATTTCTTTTAGTGGAGGATCTACTCTAAAACACCTTTTTATTTTATATTTTGAGGGGGACAAACCAACCCAAACTCAGATCTCTGAGACATAGCCCCAAGCACAGCACCTACAGAGGGATAAGCGCACGTGGCCGTGTAGATTACACACCCTCACCTCAAGTGACCCAAGTAATTGACACTAAGGTAGATACTTGCCCAGGAATAGCCCATTCACTGACCAGCTGGTCAATTATATATTGGATTTTTCTCTCTCAAATATGTAAACTAATAAATCAGAAGGAAGTTTATGCTAGAAACTCCCATTTTCAAGCATACATACATCGGTGATATCTAACCAAGGAAAGTTAATCTCCAGAGAGAAGCAAGTGAACGGAGCAAATGGTATGGAGAAAAAGGAGTAACTATGTTATCCTTGAAAAATGGAGAAAAGTAGTTCTTGCGGCTCAAAACCAACAGCCTGTCCTAGGAAATTATCTGGAAAATTCTCCTCCATGCACCCTTCCCCACACACATACACACGCTCACTCACGCAACTGCTTAGGCAAGCTTGAGTGACTATTACTTTCTTGTTATTAATGAAATGATCATGCCTGGCATGAACTTGATGAATCTATCTGAAAGGAAAATTAAAATAGTACATAAAGTAGTAGAGTAAAAATAAATGGGTGCATATGTTTTTTCAGAACAGTAGTCATGAGCAATGTCTAATTGTAGAGACACAATTTGTTATTTATGCATAGTGCTCAGAAAAGCTGATTTTGGAGATCTTGGGACTCTGTTTGAGATCAGAGGCGGCCTGTATTTATACTTAGCTTGCTCAAGTTAGGACCTGTTCTCTGTAACACGGCAACCTTTCTCATAGCGTTTGTTCCAAGATTGTGATTGTGCTAATGTGCTCAGTTTTATAGTATTTCTCTTCAACTTCAGAAAGTTGAGCAAGGCAGCAGTTTTTTAAGACTATTGCCCTACTCAGCTTATTTTAGTTTAATTCTCTCTCAGTTGGAATTCATTTTTATCATATTAATATATATTATCTTTCCAATGCTTTTACACTTAAACAACAACCTAGTTTGTAATAAACCTGAGAGTTCCCATAAAAATTGTAGAGGATTTTTAATTGCCTTGTTTATAAAGAAGTAAAGTTTTCTTTTTAATTTAGTAATGGAAAAGTTTGAGACATGCACCTATTTGTGTATTTGTTGATTACCCACATTCTTTTTTTTCTTTGAAATTCAAATATTTTCTTAAGATGTAATCCATACAATGGTCTCTCTATACTAATTTTGGCTAGTGAAGATTCTTTTGATCTGTGAATTCAAATATTTCTTCAGCTGTACAAAATATTATTCTACCAATATATTTCTTTACTTCTAAGAACACAGTGTTTTTTCTATAATTTGAAGTTTATAAAATTAGCATTTGCTTTGCAATTAACCCCCAAATCTTGCCAGCCTTCAGGCGCAATAGTAAATCTTGGCGTAGCTGTCCTTACCTGTGCAGATATGAGTTATTCCCACATGGAAGGAATCTGGTGACCAGTGTTTTTCTTTGGATGACATATTTGGTAGCTAGACCAACAAAGTAGTTAATTTTTAGTGGAAATTCTTTTTAATTATTTCAAATACACCTTTATAGATTTCATGTAATGTTGTAGCTCTGAAATAAAAAGTTAATGCGTGTCTAGGTTATCTCTCAAGTGCCAAGCAATGCTACTAAAGGTGTTACTGATTACCAAATTTAAAACAGATCAGAGGGGGGAAACTTCTGTAAGAGCCACGCAACAAATATTTTAGGCCTTCAGGTCATATCATCTCTATAGCAACTACTCAACCCTACCCTTACAGGGGAAAGTATCAGCCAAGGACAATATGCAAATGAATGGGCGTGGCTATGTTCCAATAAAATTTATTTACAAAAACAGGTGGCAAGCCAGATAGTTACCAACCTCTTGGGCCATAGTTACCTCGGGCCATAGTTACCAACCTCTTGGCAACTTTCCAAAACCTGGAGAAGGTGTCTTGACCAATGTGTTTATAAAGAACTCTCACTCAGGAATTGACTATCATTCTATCAAAAGTTCCCAGCTAAACTTCAAATAAGGATATTAGTGTTCAGTGTGTCATAATTCACTTGCATAATTAATCACATTATTTATAGAGGGTTCATTTTTCTGTTTTACTATTTTTTTTTGTTTCAATGTTATTGTTTTCTCTTATCTTAGCCTTGAATGAAAAGAGATCAATCTAAATATTTTTCCAAAAATAGGAAATGCAAATTCTCTTCAATTCTCCCAAATAGCCACTTTTTAGATGCTAGAATTATGGGTATGCTAATATATTCATTGATGTGCAAAGCCCATCTTGTGTTCTTTAGTCTTTATTTATTGTGTATCTGATACAGTTTGGATGTTTGGCCCCTCCAAATGTCACCTTGAAATTTGATCCCTAGTATTGGATGTGGGGCCTACTGGAAGGTGTTTCGGTCATGGGGACCGATGCCCCATGAATGGCCTGGTGTTGTCCCCAGGATAATGAGTGATTTCTCTCACTTTATTAGTTCATGAGAGGGCTGGTTGTTTAAAATAGGCTAGCACCACCTCCTCCCTCTCTTGTTCTTCTCACATGTTACATGGCTGCTCCCCCTTCGCCTTCTGGCTTGATTGGAAGCTCCCTGAAGCCCTCACCTGAAACAGATGCTGGCATGATGCTTCTTGTACAGTCTGCAGAAACTTGAGCCAAATAAACCTCTTTCTTTATAAATTACCTGGCCTCAAACAGCACCAAATTTATAGCAGCACCAAAAAAATTGAGACAGTATCTTTTTACCTAAGGAGGCAATTCATTGTCCCACTGATCAATCACATTACCATGAGTAGTATATTCTGTTTGTGCAAAATTTGAACATTTCTTTTACTTCCCAGAAATACTAATTGGAAAATTTCAATCATAAGAATGTACTCCATGGGTCACATTTTGAAATCTGGGGACTCTATATCCTTGGACATACATCACTAATCCTAACTTTTTTTTTTAATACCTAAAAACATTGGATATCTATAAATTATATTCACCAAATAGGAGTCAGAAAAGCATTATTAAGGAAAATAAAGATAAAAATGAGATGGTGTTAAACAGTTTTTCCTGCTGGAGACAGCCTATCTCATAGGATAGATAATAAGTTTCTTTCCTTTTTTTAATGAACAACCAATGTCTTCTAAGTATTAATAGTTCAATAACTGGTGTGGGCAAATATCATTCTCATATGGCCTTTTTCATTTGGTGTTCCTGCTAGCCTTTCACAGGGCTCCTTTTGGGCTCTCCTTACTAAAATTTTATTTTCATATGTTACATGTTTAAATTTTTAGCATAATTGAAACTCAATATTTCATTTTGTGATTCTGAGAGTGATATATATAGGAAGGTGGTAGAATGTGGCAAGGTGTGCGTTACCATACTCCACACTTACAATTTTTTTTCCTAATGAAAAAAAAATAACTTGAATGATTGATATCACTGCAGAGAGTATAGATAATCCACTCTTGATAAATAAAATATTATTAATTATTGAGTGTTCAGTATGTTTCAATTAGTTCTATAATCTGTGATAAGTTTAATAATATAAATATATTTAGAGATGCTGTATCCAATAAAATTTTAAAGAACACTTAAATTGGTATTGTTGATATTTTCAGCTCCCTTGTGACAGCTGATGAAATTTATGTATATTTAAAACATTGTGTTAAATATGGCATGTCATTGCTTTACAAAAATAGGAAATAAAGATTACAAGGGTCCCATTCCTAACTTATATTCTTATCTTCTTTAAACATTTATTATAGTAAATAAAATTATTCATTAAAAAGGATACATATTTTAAATTCAGAATTGAAAACATTTTGCTTATTATTCTAGTTAATCCTACCTATTGGATTTTTATTTTTTCTTGGATTCTTCATGGCAATGCTTTGGTAAGGAGACTATTTCCCTAAAGGTCCAGTTGTTCCATAGTCACTAGTTATTATGGCCCTCTAGGCCAATAAACATTTGTAGAATAGATACAGAACAGAATTACTCTAGAAAATGATGCCTTACTAGTTTCCAATCCAATCAAGTTCAAATCAAATTTTCTCTCTTTTACGTTGTAGAGTTTGGAAAGCTGCAGATAGAATTTCAATATCCACTTGCAAAATCTACCTTATTAGTTAAGATTCTTATTTTGTTTGGCACAGAAACACAAATCAAATTGGCTTATTCTCAAAGATAAATATACCATAAAACCTCTAGATCATTTATGAAAATCAAAGATAGCAACGTTACTATGCCATGAAATCAGAGAATGAAAATTTTTTCCTGACTTTCATCTTTGCTTTTGTGTGGGTATATTTTTATTAAAATCCTCTCACTTCAGACTAATTTATTCTACAGATACTCCAACATCATCTGAGATTTTGATGTTATCATTCAGACCTTTAGGGAGATGCCAACTTCCTCTGAGTCTCAAGTCCAAAAATTTCAGTCATGATAATCTTTGGCCCAGCTTGGATCAAGTGTCGACTCTGGAACCAATCAAGAGCTTCCAGGGACACATCGCACTGTAAAATAATTGCAGCCATGGGTGATGTCATGAGAAGTAGTTCGTAAAAGAAGGATATGGTAAATCTCTGAAGAAGGGGTAGGTTCTCTTGGGCAGAAAAATAAGTACGTATGTGCTAATATTCTATGCATTTAATGTGATTAAGATACTTAGTATTAGCAAACAATATAGCAAGCAGTAATCTACTTGCTTTGATTTGAAGGAGACTAAGAGGCTTTCCTATTCAATACTATATCCCCTGACACCTGGAGAAATTAGTATTAATATTATTAGGTGACTCAAAATTCATTGCATTATCCTTATACCTCATCTAGTCTAGTACCTGAGTTTTATATGAGGAAGTTGAGAACCAAGTGATTAAGTGATTATCCAACAGCACCTTATTTGTAAGTGCCACAAACTGCTAAGTTATCCAGTAAAAAAAAAAAAAACATATTAATTCCTTCTTCTTTGAAACTGGAGATTTTTATTCATTCTAGTATTTCCCATGACAGAATTTTAAAAGTTTGGTCTCCAGATATTCTTATGCATAAGAATAATTAAAAATATAGGTTTGGGGGTGGGGCACCCCCTACCCCCAACATTGAATCACAAACACCATTGATTATGGTCTGTGAAATTGCATTCTTAACTAAGTCCTTGGGTGATTTTTATGCATGCTGAAGTTTGAGAATATTGCAATGTTGTATTCCCAAGCACTTGACGGAGAAGAATTAGTCGGAAAATAACCGAAAGTAATATAAACCCAGGAGGGACTAGAAAGATAACCAACAAGTATCCCAAAAGTGATGGAAAAGGTAAAAGAAAGACCTTCTTGACCTTTTCTCCGATAGAATGACCTCGCTATTGTTATTTTCCTATTGAAATCATTAAACTGCTCTTTCTAGAGCGGTTTCTACTAGAGAAGGTAGTGCTGACTTTGAAAGATATTTTAAATGGAAACCTTAAGTAATTGTCAATGTATAGCGTCCTCATACTGCCAGTTGAGCAGTATCGGTGTTATTTACAAAATGATTTTCTGTAACCATGTTTTTCCTAACTACTATTATTGCATGCATTTGGGTCATCCCGTTGGACTAAATTTATAAGCATCTTAATGTTTTATGATTACACTCTAATATTACAGAAAATAAAATGCATAAACTCATATAAATCCTGTAGATGATTTTCTTTCCAAGTTTTAAATGATTGGTCTTTGCTGTCTAATTACAGAGGTATAAAAATTTAATAGCAATTCCTATGAACATTATTGTAGCGTTACTTGCATTTCCATAACTCATTCTTTCTGGGGGAGTTTAAAGATTAACTTGATAGTTTAAATTTTACTGATATATTTCCTTACGCTATAAAAGCAATTCTTTGTGTGTTTGTTCTTTGATTCAATCTGGAATAAAATGAAATAATCTTCAGCTCTAAAAATATGAAAAATAAAATGCATGAATCACTAAATCTTCAAGGTTGTTTCACATCTGAGAATTATACTGTAATTTGTTTTTTAGTGGCATCATACGGCTTTCTGTATCTATGTATCTTTAAATTTTACAAATATAGTAAGGTTAAAAAGTCTACATTTCAAATTTGATGCATAGTAAAATATTTAAAAATATTAATAATACATTAGCCTGAATTGTCTTGATTTTTATGCTTTATGTAACAATTCATTTTTAAAAAGCTTTAGAATACTGATTTGTGGCATTAACTACATCTTTTTCATGTTTTTAAAAATACTTGTCTATTTACAAAAACATGAATCCAACTTTGTGAATATATAATCAACCTTTGAAATTCACTTCATTGCAGTGGGAAAAAAGATTGACTAGCTCACATCTCTCTACCTACCTTTTGTATTCCATAAATTTAAGAAAGATTTAAAGTATTTTGTTCTCCAGAATATCTGAAAGTCTAAAAGCAAATAAGCAATTTTAAATTATGCCATCAAATGTCTTTATTACATATTTTGTTTAATTATACTAAATTTTGAGAGATCTCAAAATTTACATAGTGAAAACCCACTCAAGCAGTCCAGATTTTTAAGTTATAGGATATAATTGAAGTGATTGATATCAAAACCAACATGTCATGATGTGGGAAATGGTAAATGTAAGTTCTATATGTTGCTTTACTTTTGCAATTGTATTCCGAGGAAGCCCAGACTTCCATGGTGGATGAGTGAAGATGTCTGGGATCTTTTCTTTGGAAGAGTATAGACTGCATACTAGAAAAAATTTTGCAAAGAATCTGGAGATGATTAATTGGGAAAATATTACCCCTGTGTATCACTTTGTTTTCCCCTTCTTTTATAAGTTCATATCTAAAGAAATATTAGTTTAATTTTCTTTCTTCTTTTATGGTTTTCCAGACCTAGAAGATAAATCCACATATTTCATCATATTTAGAGCTTTAGAATGTCTCTTTTGGATTTCAGAAAAATATATACATACATGATTATTAACAACATGCATTATAAATAGTTTATTCATTTTAATGTACAAGTTAATACTGGTTTGCATTTCCTAAATAACAGGATTATTTTGACCTTTGTGAATTCGTAGTCAAATGGCACTGCAGAGCATTTTCTCATCTGTTTTAAATCATTTCCAGTTTAAAAATCATTTATCTCAAAACTTTGAACGTTTTTACCTACTGTGTTATAAGAAAGCTGTAAGATTATATTTAGATGCATGTTGGAGATGCTTCAGAAAAAGCTTTATTAAGCTGGGCATGGTGACTCACACCTGTAATCACAGCATTTTGGGAGGCCAAGGTAGGAGGACTGTTTGAGGCCAGGAGTTGAAGACCAACATAGGGAGCAACATAGGGAGACCCCATCTTTACAAAAAACAAAAAATTAGGCGGGTATGGTGATGCACGCCTGTAGTCCCAGCTACTCTTGAGGCTGAGACAGGAGAATCCCTTGAGCACAGGAATATGAGGTTGCAGAGAGCTATGATAGAGCCACTGCACTCCAGCCTAGGTGATAGAATGAGACCCCGTTTCTATTTAAAAAAAAAGAAAAGAAAAGAAAAACAAAAACAAAAGCAAAAATAAAAAGAAAAGAAAAGAAAAAGCTATATCAGAATAAAAAAATAAGTAGCCACCTGTCATAGAACATCTTTCCTATCATAAAATATATTTTTATTATAATTATATTCCCAGTAAGTTTTATCCTGTTAGGGGCATATGCCAAATGTAGGAAAGTTTCCCAGAATACCACCTGTTTACAATGCGATTCTCATTCTTCCTGCCTCCCACTGGCTAGCTTAGGCAGGAGTGCTTCTCCTGATGACAGCACAATCAGCAGTACTGGACATGTTCCTGACCACGTGTTCTGTCCCGGCAGCTCCAGTACACATAGTGCCTTTGAAAGAGCCATTCACAGCCAGAAGCTCAGTTACCAGGACAGATCACACATTCACACCCAACCCTGCCCCTCCAACACACACAGCCTTGACACCATTTATCACTGAAATATCTTTTTCTAATAGAAGTAGATTGATTTTCTTAGATAATTATATTTTGCTGTGAAGTTATGAGAATAAGTTGAAAGCATAAATCTATCACGTAGCGTAGGGAATTGATACCTGTATACTACCTGGGTTTGCTACTTCTGTTGCTGAAAATTGGGAGATCCCAATGTATTTGTTCCTTTTTAAATTTATCACGTCATCTGTTTCCATTATCTTTCAAGTAAGGTAGTCTAGAATGGAGACCTTGTTTACAAATGGTACTTAAAATTTTTCCACTAATTTCTAATTGTTGTGGGCTGGTGCGGGTTCAGCATAGAGATCACAGGGTTTGAGTCAAATGCAGAAGATATGGAAGTCAGGCTGAAAGATGTTAATATCCAAGCAATGACCCTAACAAGCTATGCTGTGTTGGATAATTCAACTAACCTCTCACAGCTGAATAATATTATGCAATAAGAAGTGCATTTTGAAAATGTTGTACATAAAGTGCTAGCATAGTGTTGGCTCATGGTTTTTATCCTCATGTATATAAGTTTCTTTTCCCCATCTCTCCCTCAAAATGTGTTGCACGAATGGAGTTGCCTGGCATGTCATAAATTCCTGGCATTAAGTTTATACTGCCTTTGAATAATTAGCACTTTCTCACACTTTAAAGTATAAATCTAAACCTTATGAGGTCAGTTTCACCTTCTGAAAGAAGGATCTGGAATTTTATCAGTTTAGTTGCTGACATAATAGTCTTTAAGTGCCTGATTTTTTCCAAATTTCTACAAAATAATACTGGTGTAGAATTTATCATCTTCATCTTAAATGCTCCCCAAGATAACAGCTGAATTAGCAGCCATAATCCTAGAATTAGACAAAAGCATCTTTGGTGTATTCAGTGCTTTTTCTTTCTTTCTTTCTTTCTTTTTTTTTTTCAGAGTGGAAATCCTAATTTCTCCTACACATATGTTTGAATGCCACCAAAGTAAATTTTAATGAGGGCTGATATTTGAAAAGTTATATAATCTTTCTCCTTAATGTTTCCCCTCTGGCTTCCTCTCCTTAATGAAGGAAAAGATCGCACATACCCCCCTTTAGCATAGAGCCACATATCATACTTTGGCATGTAATATGTCATTTGTAATTCCTAGGCAATATTTTACAATATTTTTCACACATGCCTGGTTTTAAATTCTTTAAAAAGAGATGATATCCTCCTTCGATAGTGTTTAAACTTTCAAATTATTTTAATTGCATAAACATGAAAAAAATCAAAGCAGTTACAGTATTTCGCATTCTAATACACCCCGTCTCATCCTTTTCCTTCAAACCTCCTTTGCTCTTTGAGAATCACAACTCTAGAGCTTGTAGTTTTAATATGACACCTTCAATACATTTATGAATTGATCATTACCTTTCTGAACACGACAATATGGATAATAGTCCGAAAAGATGTTTATAGAGAAAAGAACTTTGGTAATTAAGGAAATTTTATATATAATCTCTAAATCTAACCATAAGCATATTTGTGGACTGGTGTAATATTCACATACAGAGTTGTTTTAGAAAGAAATTTTCCTTTTATTTTGATTTTGAGGAACTCTGATTGATTCAACTCGTTTTCAGAAAAGAGCTCTTCTTTCATGTGTGCAAAAACACATTTAACGTAATTCCTTCTTTCAATATACACAAGGCTCATATGCATAATGTAGTAGCATATATGCCATTCTATCAGAATTTATTCTTTAAAGCAATTTGGCATTGGAATTCTTAGGCTCAGCTGGAAGATTACTAAGTATTATTTTCTTTCTAGTGTATATTTTTATTCATATTAAATATTAGGAGAAGTCTGTGCATTTTAATTTCCAGTAATATTTTGCAACTGTTGAGCATATAGCACAGAAATTAAACTAGTTTATTACTACACTTTAAAAGATTATTTTATTGATGACAGAATTATCAGTCAGAACGACCTTAATGCTATTTCAACCCTACTGTAATCTCTGTTAGGTTATGACTAGATAATTTGTAACCCCTGTAGTATCAGGAAAATAACTTTCAGATATTTTACCATTAAAATGTATTTATCAGCTACAAACTAATCTTTTCATTAGTGATGTGATTCAAGTTTGAAAAGAGAACATAGAAATCTTCAATAATATCCAGGCAGCAAAATGTGATTGAAAGTCACATCAACACACTTTGCAACTGGTAATCGCCATGATAAAAATGCAACTAAAATGAGAAAGAAATCATCTTGATGATAGCATATTTCCTCCTGATAATGCTTATTTTCTACGAACAATGGTCAATTAGACCAACTGAGTAGAAAATAGTGATTTTCTACCTCTGCTGCTCATCAAATTGCCCATGATATTTAAAAATTTATTTATACGTATCTAGGCTTCATATGTGATCATCAGGGATACGTATTTTTAAAAAACTTCATATAAGATTCTAATGTTCAACAAGGGCTAAAAATTACTGAGCACGAATTAAGTGACTGCAAAGTTGTACCTGAGCATTGGGTGGCCCCATGGAAGCATTTGGAGAAACGTGTTCTCTCTATATAAGTAAAAAAATAATGGGGAGACAGAATTTGGATTCAACCTTCTACTTTTACATTTACTCTCCTCTGCCTAGACATTCGATGCAGTGCACTATAACAATCTGGCCCCAGCCTACCGATCCTCCTTCCTCTCCTACCACTGTGCCTGTGGCTTCCAGCACTCCAATTACTCCAACCCTGCTGTTCCTCCACCTGGCCAGACTCATTCTGATTTCAAGGCTTCGCACTGCTCTTTCCCCTGCCTGTTGAGCCCTTTCCCCAGATTTCACTTGATTCCCTCCTTCCCATGGCTTAGTGTTCTTACCGATCATTACCTATTTAGATAAGTCAGTCTAGCCCCCAGATATAAAGAGGACCCTACCTCATTACACTAGGGTTTTCTATATCGTCGTTATAGACCTTATTAATATGTGAAATTAATGTTTATATGTTTATTGTGTGTTTCATCCTCACCTGTTCTCCAGTATAAGTTCCATGAGAACAGAGTTATTTTCCTCATTACATCCTGGCATACAACAGGTGCTAAAAAAATATTGTTGGAAGAAAAGACTTGAGCTTAGAAAAATGTCCAATTTTCCTCCCATGATATAGGCTCTGCTTGATCTCCTTCTTGGAGTTCTCCTCCCATAATTCTCACTGCCTTCCAGAGCCACTTTTCCTAAAGACCTTTATCATTTTTTGTCATCATAGCAACTTATTCATTTCCTTCTTAGCATATGTCATGATCTATGCTGCTTTCTTTCTTTGTTCACCTATTTATAATTATTTTATTTATTCCATTTGTTTGCATGTTTATGCTATCACATTATTTCTGTCCTCTCAGAATGTAAGTTTTATGGAGGCGGGGTTTGTCTTTTCTATGTATTGCCACGTTCTTGATTTTTAAGGAATTAAAAGTCTTCTAGGGAGGACAGATCAGCAAAAAAATAACTAAAATTTAATGAAAGTAACACATAAGAAATATATCTTGGTTGTAGGGATGAGACAGAACAGAGAGCAATTAATTCTGTAAGTGGAGAATCTGGAAAAGCAGGAGAAACTAAGAATGCCTCCTCAATTATTCTGAGTAATGGGTAGATGGTGGTGCAGCTCAAGCCCGTGGCTCCAGTCTGTAAAAGGAAGCATTTTTCTCTGCTTCAACAGAAATGATAAGGAAGGAGTCTGAGGAAACTAGTGACTATTTAGAATAGGTAGTAGACAAAATGAGAGAAGATATTGCTTGTGCCTTCTTTGTCAAATAGAGAATTCTTTTTAGATTGAAAGATAACAATGCAAATTATGTGTTCTTTAGTTATAATTGTCAAATGTAAATCTGACTATATATTTATTTTCTCAATTTACACTAAAACATCATGCACTTTTGTATGTGACTACTGTACAACGGAGGCATGGACCCCCATACACAAATACTTCATGTAAAATTAAAGCAGTTATTTGGCAAAATCCTGTAAGCAAAGGGACAGCATAACACGTGTGATTCCCTGGACTGCCATTATCTCATAAGGGTGTTCATGGACTGGGTATTGCTGGACTGGGTGCACCTTGGCAACCTTCCCAGTAAAATGAGATCCTGTACCCATAATCCCATATTTACAGGAATAGAGAGAGAAGGAACCTCTCTATATGACTATGTAACAATGGTTGCTGTCTGGCAGAACTGGTCTTGTTAGAAACGGGTAGCTTCCAAAATAACCCAGACCCGCAGATTCAGTTTCTTCCTAAAGTTATCAAAAATGAACATCCAGAACAAGTGGATGTGTGCCTTTGTGATTATGATAGGTCTATTTCCTTTGTGAATGTGCATATCCACTCCCATATGCATCTAATTAGGTGTTAGGACATTGAATATAAGTCTCATAACCATAACTAAACAAATGATTCTAACCTCAAAGTGGGCATTTCATAAAGGCTTGACTAAAAACAAATTTAAGCACAAAGAAAGATGGTAGTCATTTATTTACCAGTTTTGAAAATAAGTTACCTAAGTCACACACATCTCCTCCCATACACAGGTACATACACACACACATATATATGATTAGAAAGCATTTTTATATATGTTAATAAGTGCCTCAAATGTAGCTTTCTGTTTTCTAAGTTATTCAAATAATTGATATGGAAAGAGATGTAATGTGCAGACTGATATGTTTGCAATTTACTCCTAATTCTATAATTCCAAGTTCTAATGTTTAGTCACCACAAAATGTTACCACAAGATTATCAAAGTGCATGTGATTATTACTTGGTTTCCTAGATATAATAATGGGTATATTTCATTTTTGCATATTAATCATCCTTAGCAGGCATAGATTTTATAGTACAGTTGTGGTAGAAGAACACACATAGAGATTAATGAAACAGAAATGTATGGTTCAGAAGCAGTAAAGGGAAGATTTGCAAATTTTGTTTATAATAAAGTTGGCATTTCTAATGAGTGGACATATTCATGTCACTTTTTTACCTTTTTTTGTTCAAAAAAGGAAGTTCGCCGCTTTATGTCACAAACATATTCTAGATGGATAAAGATTGTTTTTATTTATAGATGACAGTTTTTGAGCCCTTATTAAGTAGAAATAATTGTTCCAATAATGTAATCTTATCCACAACCCTATGATACAGACTTTATTATTACCCCTGTTTAGGTGATGAAGACTCTGAGACACGGAATGATTAACTAAACTTGTCAGGGTTACAAATGTGAGCAAGTGAACAGTCCCTCTTTAGAGGTCCGCTTTTTTCTTTTTTTTTTTATCCATATCTTGATGTTTGTGAAGGTGGGAGACTGCCATGAGTTTTTATTTTTTTATTTTGTTCTATTATTTTTTTCTTTCTTTCTTTTTTGAAGCTGGAAGAGTGGTGAAGCTGGAAGTTTTTAAACAGCAATACAATTTCTAGGTGTCTCTAGAAATAATTTTGCAACCATGCACATATAAAGGATATTTATCTCTGCCTTATTTATTTTTATTTATTTATTTATTTTTTTTTGAGACAGAGATTCACTCTGTTGCCCAGGCTAGAATGCCGTGACATCCGCCCAGCTCACAGCAACCTCAGACTCCTGGGCTCAAGCAATCCTTCTGCCTCAGCCTCCCTAGTAGCTGGGACTACAGGCTCGTGCCACCATGTCCAGCTAATTTTGTCTATATATTGTTAATTGTCCGGCTAATTTCTTTCTACTTCTAGTAGAGACAAGGTCTTGCTTTTGCTCAGGCTGGTCTCGAACTCCTGACCTCAAACGATCCTCTCACCTCGGCCTCCCAGAGCACTAGGATTACAGGCGTGAGCCACCGCGCCCGCCCTCTGCCTTATTTTTAAAAGGAAGAGTTGAAGTCTATGGAAGACTGTTAAGGATAATGGCCATACTGGATGTATACCTATGATAGTATAAATAAAAGCAAATTACAAAATAATACGTAGTTGATCCCATCGTGATAGAAAATGCATATAATACAGTAGTAAATAGAAATATATTGTATAGAACTATACAAAATATATGCACAACATAAAAACGTTCTGAAATTGTGTACACTAGTGATTAAACATGAGAATTGAAGTTGGGGAAAAATGAAGGTAATATCCACTTTTTAATTCTCTTCTGTTTTTATTTGATCATTTTTACTAGTTAATGATTATTCTTGGATTTAAAAAAGGACATTGTTTGGAGTATTTAGAAAATTTAAGTGTTGATTCCTACCTTTTTCTTTACATATGTAAGAAAAACATATCCATTATTTAAGTAACCTGAAATATGACATAAAATGTTGCACATAATTAAATGACCCCCATGGTATTCATTGACCAATTTCATAATACTGTCTTCTGCCAGGACTTTGCCTCAATAGTAATATTGATAATGAGATTATTTCTGATGCATTCACAGCTTTTTCTTATCCTAACTGAAATAGGAAATAATGAATTAGATAACTATAAGTTTGTGTTCAAATTTCATCACTACACAATAGCAGATAAATCACACTGCATGTTTCCATTTCCAAGATCAGTAACATAATATGAAAGGTTCCCATTTTAATCAAATTGAATTTAAAGGAAAATATCAGTTTTATGATATAAAAATGCCTTTGGTGATTTGTACCATCAAATTTGCCTAAGTCCCTGCAACTCTCAGTGCCTCAGCAAATATTTGCATGTGGCGATATGTTTGAAACGCCATTGCGCTTTCATTGCGCAGTATTTGAATTTGGTGTGTAGGAATCTCTTTAATATCAAATAGGTCAAATGGCAGTCTCTCTTCCGACACTGAATTTCTTATGTTGCAGAGTCTTTTTTTTCTCGTCAGCAAAATAGTGATATTATGGTCTTATGGATTGTGTTAAAGACTAATTGAATTATAAATAATACTATTAGTAGAGATTCAATATATAGTGCATTTTGAATAAATATTACTTCTATTCACTGCCCATAGACCCCTCAAAGAAAAACTAAGCTATGAAAACTGCACCAGTTTTTTTCACCTGGGGTACACATACTTCACTCAGTTTCTACCCTGATTCATTACATTCCAGTACTCATGGATTTTCATAATTAAAGATCATAAAAGATACTAAAAGATAGATTGCCCAAGGGAACCAGGAATTGGTACACTACAGTGCTTTAAGACTATACTGTAGGATTTAACTCAAAGAACTTCAGTTCAAGTCCTGACTTAGAACTTAATAGCTGTGACCCTCCACTTTCTCATTTGCAAAATAAAGATGAAAGTAACTCTCCAGGGAGGTGGTGCAATCTCTTGGTTAAGATTATGGATTTTGGAACTGAATTTTGGGGTTCAAATCCTGGTACCTCCACCTCCTAGCTGCATGGTCTTCAGCACATATTTTTTATTTTTATTATTTTTTACATGCATTACATATATTTTTTATTATTATTATTCCGGGGTATTATGAGGGTACAAACATTATAGTTACACTTTATGTCTTTGCCTCACCCAAGTGCGGGTTAAAGGCATGCCCTTCCCTCCCTTTAGTGTTCCCCGTGTCCTTTAGTTGTAGATTTGCCCCCCCATCCCCCTAATCCCTAGAGAGTGTTTCTGCCATGTGATCAACCTAATGTTGATCAGTTAGTACCAATTTGATGGCGAGTACAAGTGAATCCCGTTCTTCTGCTCTTGTGGTGCCTCACTTTGGATAATGGGCTTAAATTTAATCCAGGAAAGTTTAAGAGGTGCTAGATCACTGTCGTTTCTTATGATTAATATTCCATTGTAAACATATACCAAATTTTAATAATCCACTCATGGATTGACGGGCACTTGGGTTGTTTCCACATTCTTGCAATAGTGAATTGTGCTGCCGTAAACATTCAGGTGCAGATGTCTTTATCGTAGAATGTTTTGCTTCAGCACATATTTTAAACTCTGCGAAAATTTTCTTCTCTGTCAAACAAAAATAACAACAGTAACTTCCTCATAAATATTATTGTTGAAGGTTAAATAAGATAATATGCAGAAAGTCTTTAAAACAATGTACCTATAGCTATTGCTAGACGAGTATTTGCTCTTTTAATTATTTTTTGCTATTATCATACCGTCTCACTGTTTTCAAGATTAAACACACAACACTCATTGTGGTATATTTTTGATTCAAAGGATAGCCTAGGATCATTAATTTGGGATGCCATTCATCTTATTATATAGCTCATCTCATAAATATTACATAAATTCACTTGGAGATCAGATATTTAGGGATTTTGGACACAGACAAGAAAAAAAATTGTTGATCAAATAGTCACATTGAAACAAATTATTGCCCTAAACTTTTGAGATCATACATCACATAAGTTCTTAGGAACTTTTTGAGCAGAAAATATTTCCAGGAACTTTCTGACAATAAAATAAAAAATAATAAATATATCAAATAATTATTAAATGACTAGGTCATATTGTAATAAAAAGACAAAGTGTGAATTTCCTCTTTAAAAAGCTTTATAGGTTTTGAAGACTGTTTTAAGGATAAAATTAAAAAATTATTTTTTTCGATAACACTGTTTCATTGAGATATAAAATTAGTACATAATTTCAATTCCCTTATGCTTTACACAGGAGAAACAACAATTTTCAGAAATTTTAATAGTTAATAAATCTAAATATCACACTAAGATGAAATGTGAACAATTAGAAAAAGATATACATGAATAAATAGAAACTTTAGTTTTTAGTCATTTTCCAAATTATAGAGAGATGTCACTTAATCTTTATTAAACTTTAAACTTTTAGGGCAGAGAGAAAACAGTATAATCATAACTGTGACCTTTCTGACATAGAGATAGTCTAATTTGCAATTCATATAACCAGCACAATTTTACTTGCCTTTTTATAAACTTATTTACATGTGAGTATACATGCCTGGCATGGTCCTAATTGTAACTGATATTAGACAAAAAAATCAACTAAGGATGATAATGAACCAAATTATTAGATATCAGAGGGTTATGCATAAATCATGACTTTGACACTAACTCCTGATGGAGAACTGTAGAACTATATTCTCAAACCTCGAATCTTCCCTTTGGAGTTGGATCTGTGGATAATAATACTTTACTGCTCATGTCCCTCCTCTTCATTGAAGAATCCAAACATAAGGGAAATATTTTGATACCAAACTTAGTATTTAATGGTTATGCCATATTAAAGTCTTTCAATAATTTTTGTAGGACCATCTTTTCTAAGACTTCTTATAACTTCTAGGATGAAAAAGTTACGGAAGTACAAGTTTAATTTAAAGTATACCACTATTCTCTTTGATGTAAACAAAAGCAATGAAAAGGACTATGTATTCACTATATATATTCTATATGTTCACCATATGTTCTTATTAAACCTTAGAAGTTTTAATTTTTCATGCAATATGATTGCATCTTATTATTACTGATAATCATCTGCAGAGCCCTTGTCTCTCCCTGCATATATGATGGCAATAGGACAATACAAATGACTGCTCAGCACTGAGGATCATCTTACCAACTTTCTAGTTCTCCAGGCTTCTTTATTACAGCATTTCACATCACACCATGTCAAAACACAATTATAGCTCTTAGACAATATTCCTTTCTCCTCAGCATTTCCCAAAAGTTATTCCATAAAATCCTAACTTCATAATGACCATAGAAACAATTTATATGATAAAAAAATAAATCATCACATTACTGTCTGCTCTATCCCAATTTTATATGATAACATTTCAAAGACTCCAAAAGGTGAAGTAGAAAGGAAACTTTTAATTATCTTTCAGCAATATTAGCCACTTTATTAGGAATAGGAATGCCTATTTTATCAATATTTTACAAGCTTTATTAGACCACACATTGAGAAATGTTTCTTTACCTGTTATAGTTTACTTAATAATGTACATCTTTTTAGATATGTGCTCATTTCTTTAGCAATATTCTAGCTTTATGTTTTCCAAGTCTTTGCCTTATTCATTAGTTTCATCTCTCAAATCACTTATTAGTTACATTCACGTTTTATGAATTTGACATTTCAATGACAAAACACATAGATAAAGGTGGTCCTCTAAGATTATAAAATTGTATTTTACTGTACCTCTTCTATGTTTAGGTATGTTTAGCTGCACAAATACCATTGTGTTACAATTGCCTACAGTATCCAGTACAGTCACATGTTGTATGGGATTGTAACCTAGAAGCGATAGGCTACACCGCATAGCCTAGGTGTGTAGTAGGCTGTACCATCTCAGTTTGCATAAGTGCACTCTATGATGTTCTGGCAACAATGAAATCACCTAATGATGCGTTTCTCACAATGTGTCCTTGTTGTTAAGAGGCACATGATTGCATAGTCATTCATTGATTTAGCAATTATTCCTTGACAACTGTGAGTCAGGTCCCCTTCTAGACATGAAGGATGCCTACACTAGAGATAAAATGTAAAAATCTCTCTCCTGTACATTCATCTTTCTACAAGGATTGGGAAAGCAATAAACAAAAATTAATAATTTAATACACAATATGTTAGATGATAATTGCTGTGAGGAAAAATAAAATACAAAGGGGGCCAAGAAGTGTGAAGATGGCTTTGATTTTAAATAATGTGGTAAACACTGAGGAAACAGAGGTGAGGGACTGATTCATGTTGGTGTGAGAGATGAGTTTCATGGGGGCAGAAGGAACAGAAAGTATAGATGCCTGGAGTCAGGTATATGCCTGGTCCATTCAAAGAATAGCAAGGAGGCAAGAAAGCTAGAAAGCAATGAGCAAGGGGGAAGAAAAAGTATTAAGGATCTTGTAGGCCAATGCAAGGATGTAGGTTTTTACTCTAGATGATTTGAAAAGTCACAAGAGGGTTGCAGGCATAGGAGCTAAAAGATCTGACTTAATTTTAGTAGAATCATTTTGACTGCTGTATTGAGACTTGGTTGAAAGCGGTAAGGAGTAGGGGAGCAGAAGCAGAGAGACCACTTCAGAAAGTATTTTATACAGCAGGGAGTGATGAAACTTCGGATATTTTTATTGTATTTCTGAATATCATCTTTTCATTTTCAGCATTTTTGCCATCCCACTATTTTTATTCATAGCATTTTATTGTCATTCCTTAATTAATAATTTAAATAAATAAATTGAAGGCCCAAATAAATAAATAAAATACTATGAGACATATTAACATCTCATTATATTAATAGATATTATACTAAGAATGAAACCTTCAAATATTTTATAGTCTAGCCAAAGAGATAGACAATTTACCATTATGATATATTATAAGAAATGTTCTAATTAAGATTCAGAATCTGAAGTCTGCACAGAAGAGGAAGGTGAAAGAAAGCATGTGATAAATGCACCAACAATGAAATGTTGTTGCTGAGTCTCAAAATGTTGTGAGATTTTCAAGAAAATAAGAAGGATGGGCAAGATTCCAGGTAGAGAAAAGAGCATATACAATGGTTCTTGGAGGCATGAGAGAGCATATCACATTTTGGGAAGAGCAGGTGCCTTGACATGGCCAAGGTTCAGGGGCAATACAAAAGATGCAAAGAAGATGGATTGAGGAGATCAGCTGGAGCCATGAGGAAGACCACACGTGCATGATCAAGAGCTTTCGCAAGCCCCTCTAAGTGATGAGACTCATTAAAGGATTTTAATTAATATTTTTAAAAAGTGTGTGTTTAGAACAAATAGTATTGATAGCACTTTGGAAGTTACAGTGGCCATAGATAAAATGAGTCACTAAGTTGTTACAGTATCTCAGATGAGAATTTCTTGGAGATTAATGCAAGCAAAGGAAGTGGGTAATCTGGAGGGAGGGATGAGTTTGTATTATATATGATAAGAAGCAGAAGGAGCCTGATTCAGTGACTTAATGTAAGGGTAGGAGAGAGATAAATCTAGACAATTATCAGGTCTTGGTGAGAAGTAGAACAAAGGGAAAATACTGCTGTGTGAGTGTATTCACATGTACATGTTCTGTAAATGGGACTGCAGTATAAAAAGGATAGGTTCAATTTTATAAAAATCTGGACTTGGGCCTATAGTACACGCAGAAAAAAATAAAACAAAATTCAAGTCTAGAACACAAATAAAAAAATTCTTGCTAGGAGTTTAGATTGTGACACCATCAGCATATAGATGATATCTGAAACTATGAGAATAGAGTAAAACCCTCAAAAGAGCATTTAAAGTGATAGAAGAAAAAAGTAAATGATTACAAAACCCAGGTGGAAATACTGATTGAGGAGTGGTAGAGCAACAGAATACCAGAAATACATTAAGAAGGAATACTACAGGAGAAAGAAGAACAAGTAGAGAGTTGTATAACGAGACCAAGGGAGGCTTGTGTTCCCAAAATTTAAAAAAATATATACTATCAAATATTTCAAAAAAATTCAAAAGATATGAGAATGTAAAAAAATGGCCACAGAGTTTTGAAATTAGAGGTCATTGTCACTTGAGAGATCAGCGATATAATTGCACATTTCACTATTGATACTCTTTGTTAATAAATATGAAATAAGTATACCAGTTTCCAGTCTCTGACAATATCATGGCAGTTATGAGATTATTTACAAGCCTGAGCACCTTTGAAAAGTCTTAGTAATTACACTCTCAAGAATTTAAACTGCAATAGCCTTCCAAAGTTTTGTTACATTGGGCTATCATCACTCAAAGGTATATTTAAAACTTTTTTGAAAATTGACTTGTTCCTCAAGTGAATTCTACATGGTACATTGCTGTTGAATTGGCACTTTAAATGTTTCTTTTCTAGTTATGTAGAGTCCATATGATGTAGTTAAAATATTCTTAATTTTTATTTTATAAATGTAGAAAACTCTTCTTAAAAAGTTTATGTAAATGTAAAGAAAGATGTCTGCAACAACCTGACACAGTGTGAAGTTATGTACAGTACAAGCTCAATCACCTTCTACAAATTGTTTATTCTCTACCCCAACCTCTACCCCTGAGTTCATAACTAACAGTATGGACCAATGGCTGTTTTTCCCTATAAATCTTCCTTTAAGTCCATATTTATTATCACTGCCTGTTAGAATTTTCTGAGATGATAGAAATATCCTATTCTGTGTTGTCCAATGCAAGAGGCATTAGCTGCCTTTGGCTATTGAGCTCTTCAAATGTGGCTTGTGTGGCATTTTAAATTTTATTTAATTTGAAATTGAATTTGAATGACTGCATGTGACTACCAATGATTAATTTATTAAAATTTTGAGTAATTATTTTATGTTAGGTACTGTTATATGAAATGTAAGTTTAATAACCAGTTTAATTCTCACAACAAATATATCAGATGGGTACTATTATTATTATTTCCATTCTAGAGATGAGAGCACAGAAGTAAGATATTAAATAAATGATTTAATAACGGCACTGATGAATTCTATGTTGTATATTCCGTACTTACTAGTACCAGTCACTAAGTTAATTGGTAGTCACTAGTCTAGTGTTAGTACTTGTCGCTTAAATTGGTCCTGGTCAGTACTGTTAAGATCCACTAGAGTGTGTTATGTTGTTATTCCCAATTTTCAGATTCAAAACAGTCATGAAAAAGTTAAGTAACTTGAATAAGGTCATATTCAGTAAGTAGTAGGGCCCAGATAGGAGAACAGC
Organism: Propithecus coquereli; assembly: GCF_000956105.1. Lineage (NCBI taxonomy): Eukaryota > Metazoa > Chordata > Mammalia > Primates > Indriidae > Propithecus > Propithecus coquereli. Next base: position 3,274,491 of record NW_012134081.1, read on the forward strand.
CCAGCTGATCTCAAAACTTGCTTTCTTCCCTAGTCACATATTAGCAAACTCCTGGTAAGAAGCAAAAGGAGACTTGATATTCTAACTAGGTCAAAATAACTATGAATACGTTTTCTTGAGCCTCTTTCCATCATTTCCCCACCCCAATAACAACAAAAAGCAGCTTGACTTTAAGAAAATTTCTCTCCACTCTCCATTCCCCTTCCCACCAACAAAGAGAAATCTCCAACCTCTTAGCAATTACCACAAATAATCTCATCCTTTTTTTTTTTTGAGACAGAATCTTCCTCTGTTGTTCTGGCTAGAGTGCCGTGTTGTCAGCCAAGCTCACAGCAACCTCAAACTCCTGGGCTCGAGCGATCCTTCTGCCTCAGCCTCCCTAGTAGCTGGGACTACAGGCATGCACCACCATGTCCAGCTAATTTTTTCTATATATTTTTAGTTGTCCAGCTAATTTCTTTCTATTTTTAATAGAGACAGGGTCTCACTCTTGCTCAGGCTGGTCTCAAACTCCTGAGCTCAAGCAATCCTCTCACCTTGGCCTCCCAGAGTGCTAGGATTACAGGCGTGAGCCACCAGGCCTGGCCATAATCTCACCATTTTAAGGAGTGTCTCCATTTGCACAAGAACAGAACAGTAGAGGACTGGTAGAAAGTCTGTTCTGAATGAGAGCTCCATTGCTCTAGTCCTTGCATCCCTTAGTGTGTGGCTTTGCCTCACCTGTTTCTCCTTTGTTTATCACCACACCTGCCTTTGGTGACAGAGGAGATTAATTCTACTTCTAGAAGAAATGTTTCCTCTCTACACTGAGAAGGAAAATGTTTCATAATCTTTCTATAGGAAATTTGGCCATATTATTCCACTGACATTCTTAGACTTCCTGACTAAATATCGCTTAAATCGTAACTTTTGGCAGAGCTGTGTGTTACAGACTTGATATTTTAATATGAGCTTTTCTTCAATAACTTAATAGATGACATTTTACAAACGAAAAAAATGATTTTTTTCCCTTCACAAGCTAATTTGGAATCACTGAAAATCTATAATTATACCAATTAAAATCTAAATGTATTGCCTTAAAAACACAATATACTGTGATTAGTTGTCATTACTATAAAATTTACTGAGTTCAAATTGTGATTTATTGGAGCTAAACTCATTTCTTATCTGAATTATTTTTTTAAAAAAAATTGATTGATTGGCCATATTGTTATTTGGGCTCTGACAGAGCATGGAGAAATATTGTGCATGAAACATTAATCAGGAAATTATGCATTGATTTCACAACTGGACTTTACTTTGTAATATTGTATTAGCTCTTAACATGCAAATTATTTTAGGTAATTACCTCATTTTTCAGTGGCCATTTGATGGATAGAAGTTTCATGCAGATTCTTCCGTGTAATTTAAAATCTTATGGTGATTTGTTTCTTTGCTTGTTCATAAAAATCCCAGTTTGAATTGTCATACATTAGACTCATGAGGCCAGTTATAGAAAATCCTAGTTTTAGAAGCTCATTTGCTGAGTTCCTTTTAACCCTAATTGAAGCTGGCAATTTGAGTGTTACAA